>NW_026778196.1:5000000-5625000 GCF_025265405.1 Mesoplodon densirostris | reverse complement strand
ACAACACACAATGAACATTTTCAGCCCAGTGCTCCATGACCCTTGTCATCACAGTGATCCATGCCCTTGTCATCCCAATGCTCCATGACCCCTGAATTCACAAAGCTCCGTGACGCTTGTCATCACAGTGCTCCATGACACATGTCATCACAATGCTCCATGTCTTTCTCAGCAAAATGCTACATGACCTTGTCATGACAATGCTCTATGCGCTTGTCATCACAATACTCCATTTCCATTGTCATCACAATCCTCCATGAACTTTGGGATCACATTGCTTCATGCCGTTGTCATCACAATGCTCCATGCTCCTTGAAATCAAAATGATCCATGACCTCTGTCATCACAATGCTCCAAACCCTTGTGATCACAATGTTCCATAACACTTGTCATCACAACGCTCCATGATGCCTGTCATCACAATACTCCATGCCCTTTTCATCACAATTCTCCATGACCTTTGTCATCAAAATTCTCAAGACACTTGTCATCACAATGCTCCCTGGCACTTGTCATCAGAATGCTCCTTGAAACCTGTCACGAAAAGGCTCCATGCCTTTTTCATCTCAATGCCCCATGCCGTTTTCATCACAATGCTCCGTGACCCTTGTCATTACAATTCTCCATGCACTTGTCAGCACAATGTTCCCTGACCCTTCTCCTCACAATGCTCCAAGCCATTGTCATCACAATGCTCCATTACCTTTGTCATCAGAATCCTTCATGACACTTGGCATCACAATAATCCATGCCATCGTCATCACAATGGGCCATTACATATGTCATCACAATGCTCCCTGACACCTGTCTTCACAATACTGCATGATCTGCTCATCACGATGTTCCATGCCCTTGTCATCACAATGCGCCATTCCAACTCTCATCGCAATAATCCATGAAACTTATTAGACCAATGTTCCATGCCCTTGTCATCAAAATGCTCCATGCCCTTGTTAACACAATGCTCCATGACCTCTGTCATCACAATGCTCCATCATTCCAGTCACCACAATGGTTCATACCCTCGTCATCAACAGTCTCTGTGACCTTTTTAACCACAATGCTCCATGAACTTTTCATCACAATGGTCCTTGACCCTTGTCATCACAATGCTCTATGCCTTTCTCAGCACAATGCTCTATGACCCTTGTCATCACAATGCACCATGCGCTTCTCATTACAATGCTCCACAATCTTGTCATCACAATGCTCCATAAAATTTGTCATCACAATGCTCCATGCACTTCTCATCAAAATGCTCTCTCACCACTGATATCACAATGCTACATCACTATTTGTCACAACACTCCCTCACCCCTGTCATCACAATGTTACATGACTCCTGTCATCACAATGCTACATGCACTTATCATCACAATGATCGATGAGCCCTGACATCACAATGTTCCATAACACCTGTCATCAAAATGTTCCATGACACTTTTCATCAAATTGCTCCATGACCCTGTCATCACAATGCTCCCTGCCCTTCTCATCACAATGCACAACGCCCCTGCCATCAAAATGCTCCATGACCTTTGTCATCACAAAGATCCATGACCATTGGCATCACAATGCTCCATGTCATTGTCATCACATTGCTCCATGCCCTTGTCTTCACATAGCTCCATGACACATGTCATCAGAATGCTCCATGGCCTTCTCATCACAATGCTCCATGCCCTTGCCATGACAATGCTCCATTACCCCTGTCATAACAATGCTCCATGACCCCTGCCATCACGATGTTCCATGGCCTTGTCATCACAAGAATCCATGACCGTTCTCATCACAATGCTCTAAGAACACTGTAATCACAATTCTCTATGCCCCTTTTCATCTCAATGATCCATGAACCATGTCATCACAATGCACCATGCCCATCATCATAATGCTTCATGCTATTGTCATCACAATGAAATCAAAATGCTCCATGACCTCTGTCATAACAATGTTCCATACCCTTGTGATCACCATAATCCATAACACTTATCATCACAACACCCCATGACGCTCATCATCACAATTATACATGGTCTTCTCTTCACAATGCTCCATGATCTTTGTCTTCACAATTCTCAATACACTTGTCATCACAATGCTCCCTGACACTGGTCGTCAGTATGCTCCTTGAACCGTTTCATGACAAGGCTCCATGCCTTCTTCATTATAATAATCCATGCACATTTCATCACAATGCTCCAAGATGCCTCTAATCACAATGCTCCATGCACTTGTCATCTAAAAGCTCCATGACACTTGTCATCAGTATGCTCCATTCCCTAGTCATCACAATGCTCCATGACCCCTGTCATCACAACACTCCATGAACATTTTCATCCCAGTGCTCCATGACCCTTGTCATCACAATGCTCCATGCCCTTGTCATCACAATGCACCATGTCCACTGTCATCACAATAATTTTAGAAACTTGTCAGACAAATGCTCCATGCCCCTGTCATCACAATGCTACATGATTCCAGTCATCACAGTGCTTCATAACGTTTCTCATCACAACGGTCCATGCCCGCGTTATCACAAGGCTCTGTGACTTTTGTAACCACAATGCTCCATGAACTTTTCATCACAATGCTCCGTGACCCTTGTCATCACAATGCTCCATGCCTTTGTCAGAACAATGCTCCATGACCCTTGTCATCACAATGTGCCATGTGCTTTTCATCACAATGATCCACAACCTTGTCATCACTACGCTCCAAAAACCTTGTAATCACAATGCCACATGCACTTCTCATCCAAATGCTCTCTCACATGAGATATCACAATGTTCCATCACTAGTCATCACAATCCTCCCTCACCCCTGTTATCACAATGTTCCATGTCCCCTGTCATCACAATGCTACATCCCCTTATCAGCACAATGTTCCATGACCCCTGACATCACAATATTCCATAACCCCTGTCATCAAAATGCTCCATGAGCCTTTTCATCCCAAAGTTCCATGACCCCTGGCATCACAATGTTCTATACACCCTGTCATCAAAATATTCCTTTACACTTTTCATCAAATTGCTGCATGACCCTGTCATCAAAATGCTCCCTGTCCTTCTCATCACAATGCACCACACCCTTGTCATCAAAATGCTCCATGACCATTGTCATCACAAAGCTCCATGACGCTTGGCATCAGAATGCTCCATGTCATTGTCATCACAATGCTCCATGAACCGTCTCATCACATTGCTCCATGCCCTTGTCAAAACACAGCTCCATGACACTTGTCATCACAATGCTCGATGCCTTTCTCATCACAATGCTCCATGCCCTTGTCATTAAAATGCTCCATGTCCAATATATCACAGTGTACCATGCCCTTGTCATCACAATGTTCCATGCCCACTCTCACCACAATAATCCATGAAACATTTCCGACCAATGCTCAATGCTCTTCTCCTAACAATGTTCCCTGCCCTTGTAATCACAATGCACCATGTCCACTCCCATCACAATAATCTATGAAAATTGTCAGGCCAGTGCTCCATGCCCCTGTCATCACAATGATCCATGCCCTTGTCATCACAATTCTCCATGACCCCTGTCATCACAATGCTCCTTGACTCCAGTCATCACAATGCTTCATAACGTTTGTCATCACAACGGTTCATGTCCACGTCATCAAAAGGCTCTGTGACCTTTGTAACCACAATGATCCATGAATATTTCATCAAAATGCTTCGTGACCCTTGTCATCACAATGCTCCATGCCTTTGTCAGAACAATGCACCATGACCCTTGTCATCACAATGTGCCATGCGCTTTTCATCACAATATGCCATGCGCTTTTCATCACAATGATCCACAAACTTGTCATCGCTATGCTCCATAAACCTTGTAATCACAATGTTCCATGCACTTCTCATCTAAATGCTCTCTCACATGAGATATCACAATGTTCCATCACTAGTCATCACAATCCTCCCTCACCCCTGTTATCACAGTGTTCCCTGACCCCTGTCATCACAATGCTACATCCCCTTATCAGCACAATGTTCCATGAACCATGACATCACAATGTTCCATAACCCATGTCATCAAAATGCTCCATGACCCTTTTCATCCCAAAGCTCCATGACCCCTGGCATCACAATGTTCTATAACCCCTGTCATCAAAATGTTCCATTACACTTTTCATCAAATTGCTGCATGACCCTGTCATCAAAATGCTCCCTGCCCTTCTCATCACAATGCACCACACACTTGTCATCAAAATGCTCCATGATCTTTGTCATCACAAAGCTCCATGACCCATGGCATCACAATGCTCCATGTCATTGTCATCACAATGTTCCATGAAGCCTCTCATCACATTGCTCCATGCCCTTGTCATCACAAAGCTCCATGACACTTGTCATCACAATGCTCCATGCCCTTCTCATCACAATGCTCCATGCCCTTGTCATTACAATCCTCCATGACCCATGTATCACAGTTTACCGTGCCCTTGTCAGCACAATGCTCCCTGACCCTTGTCATCACAGTGCTCCAAGCCATTGTCATCACAATGCTCCATTACCTTTGTCATTAGAATCCTCCATAACTCTTGGCATCACAATGCTCCATGCCATTGTCATCACAATGGGCCATGAGCTTTTCATCACAATGATCCACAACCTTGTCATCGCTATGCTCATAAACCTTGTAATCACAATGCTCCACGCACTTCTGATCCAAATGCTCTCTCACATGAGATATCACAATGTTCCATCACTAGTCATCACAATCCTCCCTCACCCCTGTTATCACAATGTTCCATGACCCCTGTCATCAAAATGCTACATCCCCTTATCAGCACAATGTTCCATGACCCCTGACATCACAATGTTCCATAACCCCTGTCATCAAAATGCTCCATGACCATTTTCATCCCAAAGCTCCATGACCCCTGGCATCACAATGTTCTATAACCCCTGTCATCAAAATGTTCCATTACACTTTTCATCAAACTGCCGCATGACACTGTCATCAAAATGCTCCCTGCCCTTCTCATCACAATGCACCATGCCCTTGTCATTAAAATGCTCCATGACATTTGTCATCACAAAGCTGCATGACACTTCGCATCACAATGCTCCATGTCATTGTCATCACAATGCTCCATGAACACTCTCATCACATTGCTCCATGCCCTTGTCATCACAAAGCTCCATGACACTTGTCATCACAATGCTCGATGCCCTTCTCATCACAATGCTCCATGCCATTGTCATCACAATGGGCCATTACATATGTCATCACAATGCTCCCTGACACCTCTCTTCACAATACTGCATGACCTGGTCATCACAATGCTCCAGCCCCTTGGCATCACAATGCGCCATTGCAACTGTCATCACAATAACCCATGAAACTTATTAGACCAATGCTCCATGCCCTTGTCATCACAATGCTCCATGCCCTTGTTATCACAATGTTCCAAGACCCTTGTAATCAGAATGCTCCATGCCCCTTTTCATCAGTATGCTCCATGAGACTTTTCATCACAAGGCTCCATGGTTTTCTCATCACAATGCTCCAGGTACTTGTCATCACAATGCTTCACGACATTGTCATGAAAATTCTCAAATGCTCTTGTCATCAACATGCTCCAAGCCCTAGTCATCACAATGCTCCATTATTTTTGTCATCACAATCCTCCATTACATTTGGCATCACAATGCTCCATGCCATTGTCATCGCAATGGACCATGACATATGTCATCACAATGCTCCCTGACAACTGTCTTCACAATACTCCATGCCCTGTCATCACAATGCTCCATGCCCTTCTCATCACAATGCATCATGTCCAAAGTCATCACAATAATCTATGAAACTTGTCATACCAATGCTCCATGCACCTGTCAACACAATGCTCCATGCACTTGTCATCACAATGCTCCATGACCCCTGTCTTCACAATGCTCCGTGACTCCAGTCATCACAATGCTTCATAACGTTTGTCATCACAACAGTCCATGCCCGCCTCATCACAAGGCTCTGTGACATTTGTAACCACAATGCTCCATGAACTTTTCATCACAATGCTCTGTGACCCTTGTCATCACAATGCCCCATGCCCACTCTCGTCACAATAATCCATGAAACATTTCAGACCAATGCTCAATTTCCTTCTCATCACAATGCTCCGTTACCACTGTCATAACAATGTTCCATGACCACTGCCATCACAATGTTCCACGGTCTTGTCATCACAAGGCTCCATGACCATTGTCATCACAATGCTCCAAGACCCATGTAATCACAATGCTCCATGCCCTTGTCATCACAAAGCTCCATGACGCATGTCATCAGAATGTTCCATGGCCTTCGCCTCACAATGCTCCATGCCCTTGTCATCACAACGCTCCAAGACCCCCATAATCACAGTGCTCCATGCTTCTTTTCATCAGAATGCTCCATTAGACTTGTCATCACAAGTCTCCATGGTCATTTCAACACAATGCTCCAAGACCTTGTTATCACCATGCTCCATTCCCTTGTCATGACAATGCTCCAAGACACCTGTCATCACAGTACTCCATGAATATTTTCAGCCCAATGCTCCATGACCTTCTCATCACAATGCTCCATATCCAATATCATCACAATGCTCCATGACCCCTGTCATCACAACACTCCATGAATATTTTCAGCACAGTGCTCCATGACCCTTGTCATCACAATGATCCATGCCCTTGTCATCCCAATGCTCCATGAACCCTGTATTCACAATGCTCCGTGACGCTTGTCAACACAGTGCTCCATGACACATGTCATCACAATGCTCCATGCCTTTGTCAGCAAAATGCTACATGACCTTGTCATTACAATCCTCTATGTGGTTGTCATCACAATACTCCATTTCCATTGTCATCACAATCCTCCATGAATTTTGGGATCACATTGCTTCATGCCCTTTTCATCACAATGCTCCATGCTCCTTGAAATCAAAATGATCCATGACCTCTGTCATCACAATGCTCCAAACTTTTGTGATTACAGTGTTCCATAACACTTGTCATCACAACGCTCCATGATGCCTGTCATCACAATACTCCATGCCCTTGTCATCACAATGCTCCTTGACACCTGTCATCACAATGCTCCGTGACTCCAGTCATCACAATGCTTCATAACGTTTGTCATCACAATGATCCATGCCCGCATCATCACAAGGCTCTGTGACCTTTGTAACCACAATGCTCCATGAACATTTCATCACAATTCTCTGTGACCCTTGTCATCACAATGCTCCATATCTTTGTCAGAACAATGCTCCATGACCATTGACATCACAATGTGCCACACGCATTTCATCACAACGGTCCACAACGTTTTCATTGCAATGCTCCATAAACCTTGTAATCACAATGGTCCATGCACTTCTCATCAAAATGCTCTCTCACCAGAGATATCACAATGTTCCATCACTAGTCGTCAAAATACTCCCTCACCCCTGGAATCACAATGATCCATGACTCTGTAATCAAAATGCTACGTCCCCTTATCATCAAAATGTTCCATGACCCCTGACATCACAATGTTCTATAACCCCTGCCATCAAAATATTCCATTACAATTTTTATCAAATTGCTGCATGACCCGGTCATCAAAATGCTCCCTGCACTTCTCATCACAATGCACAATGCCCTTGTCATTAAAATGCTCCATGACTTGTCATCACAAAGCTCCATGACCCTTGGCATCACATTGCTCAATGTCATTGTCATCACAATGCTCCATGAAAAATCTCATAACATTGCTCAATGCCCTTGTCATCATAAAGCTCCATGACACCTGTCATCACAATGCTCGAAGCCCTTCTCATCACAATGCTCCATGCCCTTGTCATTACAGTCCTGCATAACCCATGTATCACAGTGTTCCGTGCCCTTGTCATCACAATGCTCCATGCCCACTCTCATCACAATAATCCATGAAACATTTCAGACCAAAGTTCCATACCCTTCTCATCACAATGCTCCATTACCCCTGTCATAACAATGCACCATGACCGCTGCCATCAAAATGTTCCACGGCCTAGTCATCACAAGGTTCCATGACACTTCTCATCACAATGCTCAAGACCCCTGAAATCACAATGCTCCATGTCCTTGTCATCACAATGCTCAAAAATCCTTGTAATTACAATGCTCCATGCCCCTTTTCATCTCAATGCTCCATGAACCCTGTCATCACAATGCACCATGCACATCATCATAATGCTTCAGGCTATTTTCATCACAATGAAATCAATATTTTCCATGACCTCTGTCATCATAATGCTCCAAACCCTTGTGATCACAATGTTGCATAACACTTATCATCACAACACACCATGATGCTCATCATCACAATTTTCCATGGTCTTCTCATAACAATGCTCCATGATCTTTGCCATCCCAATGCTCAATACACTTGTCATCACAATGCTCCCTGACACTTGTCGTCAGTATGCTCCTTGAACCCTGTCATGACAAGGCTCCATGCCTTTTTCATCACAAAGATCCATGACTTTTTCATCTCAATACTCCAAGATCCCTGTAATCACAATGCTCCATGCCCTTGTCATCACAAAACTCCATGACGCATGTCAACAGAATGCTCCATGGCTTTCTCATCACAATGCTCCATGCCCTAGTCATCACAATGCACTAAGACCCCTGTAAACACAATGCTCCAGGCCCCTTTTCTTCAGAATGCTCCATGAGGCTTGTCATCACAACTCTCCATGGTCTTCTTTTCACAATGCTCCAAGACCTTGTCACCACCATGCTCCATTCCCTTGTCATCACAATGCTCCATGACCCCTGTCATCACAATAATCCATGAACATTTTCAGCCCAGTGCTCCACTACTTTCTCATCACAATGCTCCATGGCCAATATCATCACAATGCTCCATGACCACTGTCATCACAACACTCCATGACACCTGACAACACAATGATCCGGGACTCTTTTCATCACAGTGCTCTATTCCCTATTCATCACAATGCTCCATGACTCCTGTCATCACAACACTCCATGAACATTTTCAGCCCACTGCTCCATGACACTTGTCATCACAAAGATCCATGCCCTTGTCATCCCAATGTTCCATGACCCCTGTATTCACAACGGACGGTAACGATTGTCATCACTGTGGCCATGACACATGTCATCACAATGCTGCATGCCTTTGTCATCAAAATGCTACATGACCTTGTCATGACAATGCTCTATGCGCTTGTCATCACAATACTCCACTTCCATTGTCATCACAATCCTCCATGAACTTGGGGATCACATTGCTTCATGCCCTTGTCATCATAATTCTCCATGCTCCTTGAAATCAAAATGATCCATGACCTCTGTCATCACAATGCTCCAAACCCTTGTGATCACAATGTACCATAACACTTGTCATCACAACACTCCATGATGCCTGTCATCACAATACTCCATGCCCTTTTCATTACAAAGCTCCATGACCTTTCTCATCAGAATTCTCAATACACTTGTCATCACAATGCTCCCTGACACTTGTCATCACAATGCTCCTTGAACACTGTCACGAAAAGGCTCCATACAATGCTCCATTACATTTGTCATCAGAATCCTCCATGACACTTGGCATCACAATGCTCCAAGCCATCGTCATCATAATGGGCCATTATATATGTCATCACAATGCTGCCTGACACCTGTCTTCACAATACTGCATGACCTTGTCATCGGGATGCTCCATGCCCTTGTCATCACAATGCGCCATTCCAACTGTCATCGCAATAATCCATGAAACTTATTAGACCAATGTTCCATGCCCTTGTCATCACAATGCTCCATGCCTTTGTTATCACAATGCTCCATGACCTCTGTCATCACAATGCTCCGTGACTCCAGTCATCACAATGCTTCATGACCTTTGTCATCACAATGATTCATGCCCTCGTCATCAACAGTATCTGTGACCTTTTTAACCACAATGCTCCATGAACTTTTCATCACAATGCTCTTTGACCCTTGTCATCACAATGCTCCATGCGCTTGTCAGCAAAATGCTCCATGAAACATGTCATCACAATGCACCATGCGCTTGTCATCAGAGTGCTCCACAATCTTGTCATCACAATGCTCCATAAATTTGTCATCACAATGCTCCATGCACTTCTCATCACAATGCCCTCTCACCACTGATATCACAATGCTACATCACTATTTGTCACAATACACCCTCACCCTTGTCGTCACAATGTTCCATGACTCCTGTCATCACAATGCTACATGCAATTATCATCACAAAGTTCGATGACCCCTGACATCACAATGTTCCATAACACCTGTCATCAATATGTTGCATGATACTTTTCATCAAATTGCTCCATGACCCTGTCATCAGAATGCTCCCTGCCCTTCTCATCACAATGCACAACGCCCTTGCCATCAAAATGCTCCATGACCCTTGGCATCACAATGCTCCATGTCATTGTCATCACAATGCTCCATGAACGCTCTCATCACATTGCTCCATGCCGTTGTCATCAAAAAGCTCAATGACACATGTCATCAAAATGCTCCATGGCCTTCTCATCACAATGTTCCATGCCCTTGCCATCACAATGCTCCATTACCCCTGTCATAACAATGCTCCATGACCCCTGTCATCACGAATTTCCATGGCCTTGTCATCAAAGGCTCCATGACCCTTCTCATCACAATGCTCCAAGAACACTCTAATCACAATGCTCTATGCCCCTTTTCATCTCAATGATCCATGAAGGCTGTCATCACAATGCACCATGCCCATCATCATAATGCTTCATGCTATTGTCATCACAATGAAATCAAAATGCTCCATGACCTCTGTCATAACAATGCTCCAAACCCTTGTGAACACAATATTCCATAACACTTGTCATCACAATGCCCCATGTGGCTCGTCATCACAATTATCAATGGACTTCTCATCGCAATGCTCGTTGACCTTTGTCATCACAATGCTCAATACACTTGTCATCAAAATGCTCCCTGACACTTGTCGTCAGTATGCTCCTTGAACCCTGTCATGACAAGGATCCATGCATTTTTCATCACAATGATCCATGACCTTTTCATCACAATTCTCAATATACATGTTATCACAATGCTCCCTGACACTTGTCATCAGAATGCTCCTTGAACCCTGTCACGAAAAGGCTCCATGCATTTTTCATCACAATGCCACATGTCGTTTTCATCACAATGCTCCATTCCACTGTCATCACAATACTCCACAAGCTCGTCATCAGAATGCTCCATGACCCTTGTCATCACAATTCTCCATGCACTTGTCAGCACAATGCTCCCTGAACCTTGTCATCACAATTCTCCAAGCCATTGTCATCACAATGCTCCATTACTTTTGTCATCAGAATCCTCCATGACACTTGGCAACACAATGCTCCATTCCCTAGTCATCACAATGCTCCATGACACCTGTCATCACAACACTCCGTTTATATTTTCAGCCCAGTGCTTCATGACACTTTTCATCACAATGATCCATGCCCTCGTCATCCCAATGCTCCTTGAACCCTGTATTCACAATGCTCCGTGACGCTTGTCAACACAGTGCTCCATGACACATGTCATTACAATGCTCCATGCATTTGTCAGCAAAATGCTACATGACCTTGTCATTAAAATCCTCTATGCGCTTGTCATCACAATACTCCATTTCCATTGTCATCACAATCCTCCATGAAACTTGGGATCACTTTTCTTCATGCCCTTGTCATCACAATGCTCCACGTCCCATGTAATCACAATGGTCCATGCCATTGTCATCACAAAGCTCAATGACGCATGTCATAAGAATGCTCCTTGGTCTTCTCCTCACAATGCTCCATGACCTTGTCTTCAAAATGTTCCAAGACACCTGTAATCAAAATGCTCCTTTCCCCTTTTAATCAGTATGCTCCATGAGACTTGTCATCACAGGGCTCCATGGTTTTGTCATCAAAATGCTCCAGGACCTTGTCATCACAATGCTTCACGACCTTGTCATCAAAATTTTCAATGGCCCTTGTCATCATAATGTTTCAAGCCCTAATCATCACAATGCTCCATTATATTTGTCATCACAATCCACCATTACATTTGGTATCACAAAGCTCCATGCCATTGTCATCGCCATGGATCATGACATATGTCTCACAATGCTCCCTGACACCTGTCTTCACAATACTCCATGACCTTATCATCACAATGCTGCATGCCCTTGTCATCAAAATGCACCATGCCCACTCTCATCACAATAATCTATGAAACTTGTCAGACCAATGCTCCATGACACTGTCATCACAATGCTCCATGCCCCTGTCATCACAATGCTCCATGATTCCAGTCATCACAATGCTTCATAACGTTTGTCATCACAATGGTCCATGCCCGCGTCATCACAAGGCTCTGTGACCTTTGTAACCACAATGCTCCATGAACTTTTCATCACAATTCTCTGAGAAACTTGTCATCACAATGCTCCATGTATTTGTCAGAACAATGCTTCATGACCATTGTCATCACAATGTGCCACGTGCATGTCATCACAATGTTCCAAACCTTGTCATTGCAATGCTCCATAAACCTTGTAATCACAATGCTCCATGCACTTCTCATCAAAATGCTCTCTCACCAGAGATATCACAATATTCAATCACGAGTCATCACAATAAACCCTCACCCTTGTAATCACAATGTTCCATGACCCTGTCATCACCATGCTACATCCCCTTATCATCGCAATGTTCCATGACCCCTGCCATCACAATGTTCCATAAGACCTGTCATCAAAATGCTCCATGACCCTTTCCATCCCAAAGCTCCAAGACCCCTGACATCACAATGTTCTATAACCACTGCCATCAAAATGTTCCATTACACATTTTAAAATATGCTGCATGACCCTGTCATCAAAATGCTCCATGACTTGTCATCACAAAGCTCCATGACCCTTGGCATCACACTGCTCCATGTCATTGTCATCACAATGCTCCATGAACACTCTCATAACATTGTTCAATGCCATTGTCATCACAAAGCTCCATGATACTTGTCATCACAACGCTCGATGCCCTTCTCATCACAATGCTCCATGCCCTTGTCATTACAGTCCTGCATGACCCATGTATCACAGTGTTCCGTGCCCTTGTCATCACAATGCTCCAAGCCCACTCTCATCACAATAATCCATGAAACATTTCAGACCAAAGTTCCATACCCTTCTCATCACAATTCTCCATTACCCCTGTCATAACAATGCACCATTACCCCTGCCATCACAATGTTCCATAACCCCTGTCATCAAAATGCTCCATGACCCTTTCCATCCCAAAGCTCCAAACCCCTGACATCACAATGTTCTATAACCCCTGCCATCTAAATGTTCCATTACACTTTTTATCAAATTACTGCATGACCCGGTCATCAAAATGCTCCCTGCCCTTCTCATCACAATGCACCATGCCCTTGTCATCAAAATGCTCCATGACTTGTCATCACAAAGCTCCATGACCCTTGGCATCACACTGCTCCATGTCAGTGTCATCACAATGCTCCATGAACCCTCTCATAACATTGTTCAATGCCATTGTCATCACAAAGCTTCTTGATACTTGTTATCACAATGCTCGATGCCCTTCTCATCACAATGCTCCATGCCCTTGTCATTACAGTCCTGCATGACCCATGTATCACAGTGTTCCGTGCCCTTGTCATCACAATGCTCCATTACCTCTGTCATTACAATGAACCATGACCCCTGCCATCACAATGTTCCACGGCCTAGTCATCAAAATGTTCCATAAAACTTGTCATCGCAATGCTGAAGACCACTGAAATCACAATGCTCCATGCCCTTGTTATCACAAAGCTCTATGACGCATGTCATCAGAAAGTTCCAAGGCCTTCTCATCACAATTCTCCTTGCCATAGTCATCACAATGCTCCAAGACCCCTGTAAACATAATGCTCCATGCCCCTTTTCATCTCAATGCTCCATGAACCCTGTCATCACAATGCACCATGCCCATCATCATAATGCTTCAGGCTATTGTCATCACAATGAAATCAATATTCTCCATGACCTCTTTCATCATAATGCTCCAAAACCTTGTGATCACAATGTTCCATAACACTTATCATCACAACATCCCATGACGCTCATCATCACAGTTATCCATGGACTTCTCATCACAATGCTCCATGATCTTTGTCATCACAATGCTCAATATACTTGTCATCACAATGCTCCCTGACACTTGTCGTCAGTATGCCCCTTGAACCCTGTCATGAGAAGGCTCCATGCCTTTTTCATCACAATAATCCATGACCTTTTCATCACAATGCTCCAAGATCCCTGTAATCACAATGCTCCATGCCCTTCACATCAAAAAGCTGAATGACGCATGTCATCAGAATGTTCCATGGACTTCTCATCACAATGCTCCATGCCCTTTTCATCACAATGCTCCAAGACCCCTGTAATCACAATGCTCCATGCTCCTTTTCATCAGAATGCTCCATGAGACTTGTCATCACAAGTCGCCATGGCCTTCTCATCACAATGCTCCAGGACCTTGTCCTCACCATGCTCCATTCCCTTGTCATCACAATGCTCCATGACCCCTGTCATCACAACACTCCATGAACATTTTCAGCCCCATGTTCCATGACCTTCTCATCACAATGCTCCATGGCCAATATCGTCACAATGCTCCATGACCACTGTCATCACAACACTCCATGACACCTGACAACACAATGATCCGGGACTCCTGTCATCACAATGCTCCATTCCCTAGTCATCACAATGCTCCATGACCCCTGTCATCACAACACTCCATGAACATTTTCAGCCCAGTGCTCCATGTCCCTTGTCATCACAGTGATCCATGCCCTTGTCATCCCAATGCTCCATGACCCCTGAATTCACAAAGCTCCGTGACGCTTGTCATCACAGTGCTCCATTACACATGTCATCACAATGCTCCATGTCTTTCTCAGCAAAATGCTACATGATCTTGTCATGACAATGCTCTATGCGCTTGTCATCACAATACTCCATTTCCATTGTCATCACAATCCTCCATGAACTTTGGGATCACATTGCTTCATGCCCTTGTCATCACAATGCTCCATGCTCCTTGAAATCAAAATGATCCATGACCTCTGTCATCACAATGCTCCAAACCCTTGTGATCACAATGTTCCATAACACTTGTCATCACAACGCTCCATGATGCCTGTCATCACAATACTCCATGCCCTTTTCATCACAATTCTCCATGACCTTTGTCATCAAAATTCTCAAGACACTTGTCATCACAATGCTCCCTGGCACTTGTCATCAGAATGCTCCTTGAAACCTGTCACGAAAAGGCTCCATGCCTTTTTCATCTCAATGCCCCATGCCGTTTTCATCACAATGCTCCGTGACCCTTGTCATTACAATTCTCCATGCACTTGTCAGCACAATGCTCCCTGACCCTTCTCCTCACAATGCTCCAAGCCATTGTCATCACAATGCTCCATTACCTTTGTCATCAGAATCCTTCATGACACTTGGCATCACAATAATCCATGCCATCGTCATCACAATGGGCCATTACATATGTCATCACAATGCTCCCTGACACCTGTCTTCACAATACTGCATGATCTGCTCATCACGATGTTCCATGCCCTTGTCATCACAATGCGCCATTCCAACTCTCATCGCAATAATCCATGAAACTTATTAGACCAATGTTCCATGCCCTTGTCATCAAAATGCTCCATGCCCTTGTTAACACAATGCTCCATGACCTCTGTCATCACAATGCTCCATCATTCCAGTCACCACAATGGTTCATACCCTCGTCATCAACAGTCTCTGTGACCTTTTTAACCACAATGCTCCATGAACTTTTCATCACAATGGTCCTTGACCCTTGTCATCACAATGCTCTATGCCTTTCTCAGCACAATGCTCTATGACCCTTGTCATCACAATGCACCATGCGCTTCTCATTACAATGCTCCACAATCTTGTCATCACAATGCTCCATAAAATTTGTCATCACAATGCTCCATGCACTTCTCATCAAAATGCTCTCTCACCACTGATATCACAATGCTACATCACTATTTGTCACAACACTCCCTCACCCCTGTCATCACAATGTTACATGACTCCTGTCATCACAATGCTACATGCACTTATCATCACAATGATCGATGAGCCCTGACATCACAATGTTCCATAACACCTGTCATCAAAATGTTCCATGACACTTTTCATCAAATTGCTCCATGACCCTGTCATCACAATGCTCCCTGCCCTTCTCATCACAATGCACAACGCCCCTGCCATCAAAATGCTACATGACCTTTGTCATCACAAAGATCCATGACCATTGGCATCACAATGCTCCATGTCATTGTCATCACATTGCTCCATGCCCTTGTCTTCACATAGCTCCATGACACATGTCATCAGAATGCTCCATGACCTTCTCATCACAATGCTCCATGCCCTTGCCATGACAATGCTCCATTACCCCTGTCATAACAATGCTCCATGACCCCTGCCATCACGATGTTCCATGGCCTTGTCATCACAAGAATCCATGACCGTTCTCCTCACAATGCTCTAAGAACACTGTAATCACAATTCTCTATGCCCCTTTTCATCTCAATGATCCATGAACCATGTCATCACAATGCACCATGCCCATCATCATAATGCTTCATGCTATTGTCATCACAATGAAATCAAAATGCTCCATGACCTCTGTCATAACAATGTTCCATACCCTTGTGATCACCATAATCCATAACACTTATCATCACAACACCCCATGACGCTCATCATCACAATTATACATGGTCTTCTCTTCACAATGCTCCATGATCTTTGTCTTCACAATTCTCAATACACTTGTCATCACAATGCTCCCTGACACTGGTGGTCAGTATGCTCCTTGAACCGTTTCATGACAAGGTTCCATGCCTTCTTCATCATAATAATCCATGCACTTTTCATCACAATGCTCCAAGATGCCTCTAATCACAATGCTCAATGCACTTGTCATCTAAAAGCTCCATGACACTTGTCATCAGAATGCTCCATTCCCTAGTCATCACAATGCTCCATGACCCCTGTCATGACAACACTCCATGAATATTTTCATCCCAGTGCTCCATGACCCTTGTCATCACAATGATCCATGCCCTTGTCATCCCAATGCTCCATGACCCCTGTATTCACAATACTCCGTGAAGCTTGTCATCACAGTGCTCTATGACACATGTCATCACAATGCTCCATGCCTTTGTCAGCAAAATGTTACAAGAACTTGTCATTACAGTCCTCTATGCGCTTGTCATCACAATACTCCTTTTCCATTGTCATCACATTCCTCCATGTACCTTGGGATCACATTGCTTCATGCTCTTGTCATCACAATGCTCCATGCTCCTTGAAGTCAAAATGATCCAAACCTCTGTCATCACAATGCTCCAAACACTTGTGATCACAATGTTCTATAACACTTGTCATCACAACGCTCCATGATGCCTGTCATCACAATACACCATGCCCTTTTCATTACAAAGCTCCATGACCTTTGTCATAACAATTCTCAATACACTTGTCATCACAATGCTCCCTGACACTTGTCATCAGAATGCTCCTTGAACCCTCTCACGAAAAGGCTTCATGCGTTTACCATCACAATGCCCCATTCCATTTTCATCACAATACTCCATGCCATTGTCATCAAAATACTCCACAAGCTTGTCATCAGAATGTTCCATGACCCTTGTCATCACAATTCTCCATGCACTTGTCAGCACAAAGCTCCCTGACCCTTGTCATCACAATGCTCCAAGCCATTGTCATCACAATGCTCCATTACCTTTGTCATCAGATTCCTCCATGACACTTGTCATCGCTCTGCTCCATGCCATCGTCATCACAATGGGCCATTACATATGTCATCACAATGCTCCCTGACACCTGGCTTCACAATACTGCATGACCTGGTCATCAGGATGCTCCATGCCCTTTTCATCAAAATGCGCCATTCCAACTGTCATCGCAATAATCCATGAAACTTATTAGACCAATATTCCATGCCCTTGTCATCACAATGCACCATGCCCACTCTCAACATAATAATCTAAGAAACATGTCAGACCAGTTCTCCATGCATCTGTCATCACAGTGCACCATGCCCTTGTCATCACAATGCTCATGACCCCTGTCATCACAATGCTCCGTGACTCCAGTCATCACAATGCTTCATAACGTTTGTCATTACAATGGTCCATGCCCGCCTCATCACAAGGCTCTGTGACCTTTGTAACCACAATGCTCCATGAACTTTTCATCACAATTCTCTGTGACCCTTGTCATCACAATGCTCCATGTCTTTTTCAGAGCAATGCTCCATGACCATTGTCATCACAATGTGCCACGCGCATCTCACCACAACGTTCCAAACCTTGTCATTGCAATGCTCCATAAACCTTGTAATCACAATGGTCCATGCACTTCTCATCAAAATGCTCTCTCACCAGAGATATCACAATGTTCCATCATTAGTCATCACAATACTCCCTCACCCGTGGAATCACAATGATCCATGACCCTGTCATCACAATGCTACATCCACTTATCATCACAATGTTCCATGACCCCTGCCATCACAATGTTCCATAACCCCTGTAATCAAAATGCTCCATGACCCTTTCCATCCCAAAGCTCCATGACCCCTGGCATCACAATGTTCTATAACCCCTGCCATCTAAATGTTCCATTACACTTTTTACCAAATTGCTGCATGACCCGGTCTTCAAAATGCTCCCTGCCCTTCTCATCACAATGCACCATGCCCTTGTCCTCAAAATGCTCCATAACTTGTCATCACAAAGCTCCATGACCCTTGGCATCACACTGCTCCATGTCATTGTCATCACAATGCTCCATGAACACTCTCATAACATTGTTCAATGCCATTGTCATCACAAAGCTCCATGATACTTGTCATCACAACGCTCGATGCCCTTCTCATCACAATGCTCCATGCCCTTGTCATTACAGTCCTGCATGACCCATGTATCACAGTGTTCCGTGCCCTTGTCATCACAATGCTCCAAGCCCACTCTCATCACAATAATCCATGAAACATTTCAGACCAAAGTTCCATACCCTTCTCATCACAATTCTCCATTACCCCTGTCATAACAATGCACCATTACCCCTGCCATCACAATGTTCCATAACCCCTGTCATCAAAATGCTCCATGACCCTTTCCATCGCAAAGCTCCAAACCCCTGACATCACAATGTTCTATAACCCCTGCCATCTAAATGTTCCATTACACTTTTTATCAAATTACTGCATGACCCGGTCATCAAAATGCTCCCTGCCCTTCTCATCACAATGCACCATGCCCTTGTCATCAAAATGCTCCATGACTTGTCATCACAAAGCTCCATGACCCTTGGCATCACACTGCTCCATGTCAGTGTCATCACAATGCTCCATGAACCCTCTCATAACATTGTTCAATGCCATTGTCATCACAAAGCTTCTTGATACTTGTTATCACAATGCTCGATGCCCTTCTCATCACAATGCTCCATGCCCTTGTCATTACAGTCCTGCATGACCCATGTATCACAGTGTTCCGTGCCCTTGTCATCACAATGCTCCATTACCTCTGTCATTACAATGAACCATGACCCCTGCCATCACAATGTTCCACGGCCTAGTCATCAAAATGTTCCATAAAACTTGTCATCGCAATGCTGAAGACCACTGAAATCACAATGCTCCATGCCCTTGTTATCACAAAGCTCTATGACGCATGTCATCAGAAAGTTCCAAGGCCTTCTCATCACAATTCTCCTTGCCATAGTCATCACAATGCTCCAAGACCCCTGTAAACATAATGCTCCATGCCCCTTTTCATCTCAATGCTCCATGAACCCTGTCATCACAATGCACCATGCCCATCATCATAATGCTTCAGGCTATTGTCATCACAATGAAATCAATATTCTCCATGACCTCTTTCATCATAATGCTCCAAAACCTTGTGATCACAATGTTCCATAACACTTATCATCACAACATCCCATGACGCTCATCATCACAGTTATCCATGGACTTCTCATCACAATGCTCCATGATCTTTGTCATCACAATGCTCAATATACTTGTCATCACAATGCTCCCTGACACTTGTCGTCAGTATGCCCCTTGAACCCTGTCATGACAAGGCTCCATGCCTTTTTCATCACAATAATCCATGACCTTTTCATCACAATGCTCCAAGATCCCTGTAATCACAATGCTCCATGCCCTTCACATCAAAAAGCTGAATGACGCATGTCATCAGAATGTTCCATGGACTTCTCATCACAGTGCTCCATGCCCTTTTCATCACAATGCTCCAAGAACCCTGTAATCACAATGCTCCATGCTCCTTTTCATCAGAATGCTCCACGAGACTTGTCATCACAAGTCGCCATGGCCTTCTCATCACAATGCTCCAGGACCTTGTCCTCACCATGCTCCATTCCCTTGTCATCACAATGCTCCATGACCCCTGTCATCACAACACTCCATGAACATTTTCAGCCCCATGTTCCATGACCTTCTCATCACAATGCTCCATGGCCAATATCGTCACAATGCTCCATGACCACTGTCATCACAACACTCCATGACACCTGACAACACAATGATCCGGGACTCCTGTCATCACAATGCTCCATTCCCTAGTCATCACAATGCTCCATGACCCCTGTCATCACAACACTCCATGAACATTTTCAGCCCAGTGCTCCATGTCCCTTGTCATCACAGTGATCCATGCCCTTGTCATCCCAATGCTCCATGACCCCTGAATTCACAAAGCTCCGTGACGCTTGTCATCACAGTGCTCCATTACACATGTCATCACAATGCTCCATGTCTTTCTCAGCAAAATGCTACATGATCTTGTCATGACAATGCTCTATGCGCTTGTCATCACAATACTCCATTTCCATTGTCATCACAATCCTCCATGAACTTTGGGATCACATTGCTTCATGCCCTTGTCATCACAATGCTCCATGCTCCTTGAAATCAAAATGATCCATGACCTCTGTCATAACAATGCTCCAAACCCTTGTGATCACAATGTTCCATAACACTTGTCATCACAACGCTCCATGATGCCTGTCATCACAATACTCCATGCCCTTTTCATCACAATTCTCCATGACCTTTGTCATCAAAATTCTCAAGACACTTGTCATCACAATGCTCCCTGGCACTTGTCATCAGAATGCTCCTTGAAACCTGTCACGAAAAGGCTCCATGCCTTTTTCATCTCAATGCCCCATGCCGTTTTCATCACAATGCTCCGTGACCCTTGTCATTACAATTCTCCATGCACTTGTCAGCACAATGCTCCCTGACCCTTCTCCTCACAATGCTCCAAGCCATTGTCATCACAATGCTCCATTACCTTTGTCATCAGAATCCTTCATGACACTTGGCATCACAATAATCCATGCCATCGTCATCACAATGGGCCATTACATATGTCATCACAATGCTCCCTGACACCTGTCTTCACAATACTGCATGATCTGCTCATCACGATGTTCCATGCCCTTGTCATCACAATGCGCCATTCCAACTCTCATCGCAATAATCCATGAAACTTATTAGACCAATGTTCCATGCCCTTGTCATCAAAATGCTCCATGCCCTTGTTAACACAATGCTCCATGACCTCTGTCATCACAATGCTCCATCATTCCAGTCACCACAATGGTTCATACCCTCGTCATCAACAGTCTCTGTGACCTTTTTAACCACAATGCTCCATGAACTTTTCATCACAATGGTCCTTGACCCTTGTCATCACAATGCTCTATGCCTTTCTCAGCACAATGCTCTATGACCCTTGTCATCACAATGCACCATGCGCTTCTCATTACAATGCTCCACAATCTTGTCATCACAATGTTCCATAAAATTTGTCATCACAATGCTCCATGCACTTCTCATCAAAATGCTCTCTCACCACTGATATCACAATGCTACATCACTATTTGTCACAACACTCCCTCACCCCGGTCATCACAATGTTACATGACTCCTGTCATCACAATGCTACATGCACTTATCATCACAATGATCGATGAGCCCTGACATCACAATGTTCCATAACACCTGTCATCAAAATGTTCCATGACACTTTTCATCAAATTGCTCCATGACCCTGTCATCACAATGCTCCCTGCCCTTCTCATCACAATGCACAACGCCCCTGCCATCAAAATGCTCCATGACCTTTGTCATCACAAAGATCCATGACCATTGGCATCACAATGCTCCATGTCATTGTCATCACATTGCTCCATGCCCTTGTCTTCACATAGCTCCATGACACATGTCATCAGAATGCTCCATGGCCTTCTCATCACAATGCTCCATGCCCTTGCCATGACAATGCTCCATTACCCCTGTCATAACAATGCTCCATGACCCCTGCCATCACGATGTTCCATGGCCTTGTCATCACAAGAATCCATGACCGTTCTCATCACAATGCTCTAAGAACACTGTAATCACAATTCTCTATGCCCCTTTTCATCTCAATGATCCATAAACCATGTCATCACAATGCACCATGCCCATCATCATAATGCTTCATGCTATTGTCATCACAATGAAATCAAAATGCTCCATGACCTCTGTCATAACAATGTTCCATACCCTTGTGATCACCATAATCCATAACACTTATCATCACAACACCCCATGACGCTCATCATCACAATTATACATGGTCTTCTCTTCACAATGCTCCATGATCTTTGTCTTCACAATTCTCAATACACTTGTCATCACAATGCTCCCTGACACTGGTGGTCAGTATGCTCCTTGAACCGTTTCATGACAAGGTTCCATGCCTTCTTCATCATAATAATCCATGCACTTTTCATCACAATGCTCCAAGATGCCTCTAATCACAATGCTCAATGCACTTGTCATCTGAAAGCTCCATGACACTTGTCATCAGAATGCTCCATTCCCTAGTCATCAAAATGCTCCATGACCCCTGTCATCACAACACTCCATGAACATTTTCATCCCAGTGCTCCATGACCCTTGTCATCACAATGATCCATGCCCTTGTCATCCCAATGCTCCATGACCCCTGTATTCACAATACTCCGTGAAGCTTGTCATCACAGTGCTCTATGACACATGTCATCACAATGCTCCATGCCTTTGTCAGCAAAATGTTACAAGAACTTGTCATTACAGTCCTCTATGCGCTTGTCATCACAATACTCCTTTTCCATTGTCATCACAATCCTCCATGTACCTTGGGATCACATTGCTTCATGCTCTTGTCATCACAATGCTCCATGCTCCTTGAAGTCAAAATGATGCAAACCTCTGTCATCACAATGCTCCAAACACTTGTGATCACAATGTTCTATAACACTTGTCATCACAACGCTCCATGATGCCTGTCATCACAATACACCATGCCCTTTTCATTACAAAGCTCCATGACCTTTGTCATAACAATTCTCAATACACTTGTCATCACAATGCTCCCTGACACTTGTTATCAGAATGCTCCTTGAACCCTCTCACGAAAAGGCTTCATGCCTTTACCATCACAATGCCCCATTCCATTTTCATCACAATACTCCATTCCATTGTCATCAAAATACTCCACAAGCTTGTCATCAGAATGTTCCATGACCCTTGTCATCACAATTCTCCATGCACTTGTCAGCACAAAGCTCCCTGACCCTTGTCATCACAATGCTCCAAGCCATTGTCATCACAATGCTCCATTACCTTTGTCATCAGATTCCTCCATGACACTTGTCATCGCTATGCTCCATGCCATCGTCATCACAATGGGCCATTACATATGTCATCACAATGCTCCCTGACACCTGGCTTCACAATACTGCATGACCTGGTCATCAGGATGCTCCATGCCCTTTTCATCAAAATGCGCCATTCCAACTGTCATCGCAATAATCCATGAAACTTATTAGACCAATATTCCATGCCCTTGTCATCACAATGCACCATGCCCACTCTCAACATAATAATCTAAGAAACATGTCAGACCAGTTCTCCATGCATCTGTCATCACAGTGCACCATGCCCTTGTCATCACAATGCTCATGACCCCTGTCATCACAATGCTCCGTGACTCCAGTCATCACAATGCTTCATAACGTTTGTCATTACAATGGTCCATGCCCGCCTCATCACAAGGCTCTGTGACCTTTGTAACCACAATGCTCCATGAACTTTTCATCACAATTCTCTGTGACCCTTGTCATCACAATGCTCCATGTCTTTTTCAGAGCAATGCTCCATGACCATTGTCATCACAATGTGCCACGCGCATCTCACCACAACGTTCCAAACCTTGTCATTGCAATGCTCCATAAACCTTGTAATCACAATGGTCCATGCACTTCTCATCAAAATGCTCTCTCACCAGAGATATCATAATGTTCCATCATTAGTCATCACAATACTCCCTCACCCGTGGAATCACAATGATCCATGACCCTGTCATCACAATGCTACATCCACTTATCATCACAATGTTCCATGACCCCTGCCATCACAATGTTCCATAACCCCTGTCATCAAAATGCTCCATGACCCTTTCCATCCCAAAGCTCCATGACCCCTGGCATCACAATGTTCTATAACCCCTGCCATCTAAATGTTCCATTACACTTTTTATCAAATTGCTGCATGACCCGGTCTTCAAAATGCTCCCTGCCCTTCTCATCACAATGCACCATGCCCTTGTCCTCAAAATGCTCCATAACTTGTCATCACAAAGCTCCATGACCCTTGGCATCACACTGCTCCATGTCATTGTCATCACAATGCTCCATGAACACTCTCATAACATTGTTCAATGCCATTGTCATCACAAAGCTCCATGATACTTGTCATCACAACGCTCGATGCCCTTCTCATCACAATGCTCCATGCCCTTGTCATTACAGTCCTGCATGACCCATGTATCACAGTGTTCCGTGCCCTTGTCATCACAATGCTCCAAGCCCACTCTCATCACAATAATCCATGAAACATTTCAGACCAAAGTTCCATACCCTTCTCATCACAATTCTCCATTACCCCTGTCATAACAATGCACCATTACCCCTGCCATCACAATGTTCCATAACCCCTGTCATCAAAATGCTCCATGACCCTTTCCATCGCAAAGCTCCAAACCCCTGACATCACAATGTTCTATAACCCCTGCCATCTAAATGTTCCATTACACTTTTTATCAAATTACTGCATGACCCGGTCATCAAAATGCTCCCTGCCCTTCTCATCACAATGCACCATGCCCTTGTCATCAAAATGCTCCATGACTTGTCATCACAAAGCTCCATGACCCTTGGCATCACACTGCTCCATGTCAGTGTCATCACAATGCTCCATGAACCCTCTCATAACATTGTTCAATGCCATTGTCATCACAAAGCTTCTTGATACTTGTTATCACAATGCTCGATGCCCTTCTCATCACAATGCTCCATGCCCTTGTCATTACAGTCCTGCATGACCCATGTATCACAGTGTTCCGTGCCCTTGTCATCACAATGCTCCATTACCTCTGTCATTACAATGAACCATGACCCCTGCCATCACAATGTTCCACGGCCTAGTCATCAAAATGTTCCATAAAACTTGTCATCGCAATGCTGAAGACCACTGAAATCACAATGCTCCATGCCCTTGTTATCACAAAGCTCTATGACGCATGTCATCAGAAAGTTCCAAGGCCTTCTCATCACAATTCTCCTTGCCATAGTCATCACAATGCTCCAAGACCCCTGTAAACATAATGCTCCATGCCCCTTTTCATCTCAATGCTCCATGAACCCTGTCATCACAATGCACCATGCCCATCATCATAATGCTTCAGGCTATTGTCATCACAATGAAATCAATATTCTCCATGACCTCTTTCATCATAATGCTCCAAAACCTTGTGATCACAATGTTCCATAACACTTATCATCACAACATCCCATGACGCTCATCATCACAGTTATCCATGGACTTCTCATCACAATGCTCCATGATCTTTGTCATCACAATGCTCAATATACTTGTCATCACAATGCTCCCTGACACTTGTCGTCAGTATGCCCCTTGAACCCTGTCATGAGAAGGCTCCATGCCTTTTTCATCACAATAATCCATGACCTTTTCATCACAATGCTCCAAGATCCCTGTAATCACAATGCTCCATGCCCTTCACATCAAAAAGCTGAATGACGCATGTCATCAGAATGTTCCATGGACTTCTCATCACAATGCTCCATGCCCTTTTCATCACAATGCTCCAAGACCCCTGTAATCACAATGCTCCATGCTCCTTTTCATCAGAATGCTCCATGAGACTTGTCATCACAAGTCGCCATGGCCTTCTCATCACAATGCTCCAGGACCTTGTCCTCACCATGCTCCATTCCCTTGTCATCACAATGCTCCATGACCCCTGTCATCACAACACTCCATGAACATTTTCAGCCCCATGTTCCATGACCTTCTCATCACAATGCTCCATGGCCAATATCGTCACAATGCTCCATGACCACTGTCATCACAACACTCCATGACACCTGACAACACAATGATCCGGGACTCCTGTCATCACAATGCTCCATTCCCTAGTCATCACAATGCTCCATGACCCCTGTCATCACAACACTCCATGAACATTTTCAGCCCAGTGCTCCATGTCCCTTGTCATCACAGTGATCCATGCCCTTGTCATCCCAATGCTCCATGACCCCTGAATTCACAAAGCTCCGTGACGCTTGTCATCACAGTGCTCCATTACACATGTCATCACAATGCTCCATGTCTTTCTCAGCAAAATGCTACATGATCTTGTCATGACAATGCTCTATGCGCTTGTCATCACAATACTCCATTTCCATTGTCATCACAATCCTCCATGAACTTTGGGATCACATTGCTTCATGCCCTTGTCATCACAATGCTCCATGCTCCTTGAAATCAAAATGATCCATGACCTCTGTCATAACAATGCTCCAAACCCTTGTGATCACAATGTTCCATAACACTTGTCATCACAACGCTCCATGATGCCTGTCATCACAATACTCCATGCCCTTTTCATCACAATTCTCCATGACCTTTGTCATCAAAATTCTCAAGACACTTGTCATCACAATGCTCCCTGGCACTTGTCATCAGAATGCTCCTTGAAACCTGTCACGAAAAGGCTCCATGCCTTTTTCATCTCAATGCCCCATGCCGTTTTCATCACAATGCTCCGTGACCCTTGTCATTACAATTCTCCATGCACTTGTCAGCACAATGCTCCCTGACCCTTCTCCTCACAATGCTCCAAGCCATTGTCATCACAATGCTCCATTACCTTTGTCATCAGAATCCTTCATGACACTTGGCATCACAATAATCCATGCCATCGTCATCACAATGGGCCATTACATATGTCATCACAATGCTCCCTGACACCTGTCTTCACAATACTGCATGATCTGCTCATCACGATGTTCCATGCCCTTGTCATCACAATGCGCCATTCCAACTCTCATCGCAATAATCCATGAAACTTATTAGACCAATGTTCCATGCCCTTGTCATCAAAATGCTCCATGCCCTTGTTAACACAATGCTCCATGACCTCTGTCATCACAATGCTCCATCATTCCAGTCACCACAATGGTTCATACCCTCGTCATCAACAGTCTCTGTGACCTTTTTAACCACAATGCTCCATGAACTTTTCATCACAATGGTCCTTGACCCTTGTCATCACAATGCTCTATGCCTTTCTCAGCACAATGCTCTATGACCCTTGTCATCACAATGCACCATGCGCTTCTCATTACAATGCTCCACAATCTTGTCATCACAATGTTCCATAAAATTTGTCATCACAATGCTCCATGCACTTCTCATCAAAATGCTCTCTCACCACTGATATCACAATGCTACATCACTATTTGTCACAACACTCCCTCACCCCGGTCATCACAATGTTACATGACTCCTGTCATCACAATGCTACATGCACTTATCATCACAATGATCGATGAGCCCTGACATCACAATGTTCCATAACACCTGTCATCAAAATGTTCCATGACACTTTTCATCAAATTGCTCCATGACCCTGTCATCACAATGCTCCCTGCCCTTCTCATCACAATGCACAACGCCCCTGCCATCAAAATGCTCCATGACCTTTGTCATCACAAAGATCCATGACCATTGGCATCACAATGCTCCATGTCATTGTCATCACATTGCTCCATGCCCTTGTCTTCACATAGCTCCATGACACATGTCATCAGAATGCTCCATGGCCTTCTCATCACAATGCTCCATGCCCTTGCCATGACAATGCTCCATTACCCCTGTCATAACAATGCTCCATGACCCCTGCCATCACGATGTTCCATGGCCTTGTCATCACAAGAATCCATGACCGTTCTCATCACAATGCTCTAAGAACACTGTAATCACAATTCTCTATGCCCCTTTTCATCTCAATGATCCATAAACCATGTCATCACAATGCACCATGCCCATCATCATAATGCTTCATGCTATTGTCATCACAATGAAATCAAAATGCTCCATGACCTCTGTCATAACAATGTTCCATACCCTTGTGATCACCATAATCCATAACACTTATCATCACAACACCCCATGACGCTCATCATCACAATTATACATGGTCTTCTCTTCACAATGCTCCATGATCTTTGTCTTCACAATTCTCAATACACTTGTCATCACAATGCTCCCTGACACTGGTGGTCAGTATGCTCCTTGAACCGTTTCATGACAAGGTTCCATGCCTTCTTCATCATAATAATCCATGCACTTTTCATCACAATGCTCCAAGATGCCTCTAATCACAATGCTCAATGCACTTGTCATCTGAAAGCTCCATGACACTTGTCATCAGAATGCTCCATTCCCTAGTCATCAAAATGCTCCATGACCCCTGTCATCACAACACTCCATGAACATTTTCATCCCAGTGCTCCATGACCCTTGTCATCACAATGATCCATGCCCTTGTCATCCCAATGCTCCATGACCCCTGTATTCACAATACTCCGTGAAGCTTGTCATCACAGTGCTCTATGACACATGTCATCACAATGCTCCATGCCTTTGTCAGCAAAATGTTACAAGAACTTGTCATTACAGTCCTCTATGCGCTTGTCATCACAATACTCCTTTTCCATTGTCATCACAATCCTCCATGTACCTTGGGATCACATTGCTTCATGCTCTTGTCATCACAATGCTCCATGCTCCTTGAAGTCAAAATGATGCAAACCTCTGTCATCACAATGCTCCAAACACTTGTGATCACAATGTTCTATAACACTTGTCATCACAACGCTCCATGATGCCTGTCATCACAATACACCATGCCCTTTTCATTACAAAGCTCCATGACCTTTGTCATAACAATTCTCAATACACTTGTCATCACAATGCTCCCTGACACTTGTTATCAGAATGCTCCTTGAACCCTCTCACGAAAAGGCTTCATGCCTTTACCATCACAATGCCCCATTCCATTTTCATCACAATACTCCATTCCATTGTCATCAAAATACTCCACAAGCTTGTCATCAGAATGTTCCATGACCCTTGTCATCACAATTCTCCATGCACTTGTCAGCACAAAGCTCCCTGACCCTTGTCATCACAATGCTCCAAGCCATTGTCATCACAATGCTCCATTACCTTTGTCATCAGATTCCTCCATGACACTTGTCATCGCTATGCTCCATGCCATCGTCATCACAATGGGCCATTACATATGTCATCACAATGCTCCCTGACACCTGGCTTCACAATACTGCATGACCTGGTCATCAGGATGCTCCATGCCCTTTTCATCAAAATGCGCCATTCCAACTGTCATCGCAATAATCCATGAAACTTATTAGACCAATATTCCATGCCCTTGTCATCACAATGCACCATGCCCACTCTCAACATAATAATCTAAGAAACATGTCAGACCAGTTCTCCATGCATCTGTCATCACAGTGCACCATGCCCTTGTCATCACAATGCTCATGACCCCTGTCATCACAATGCTCCGTGACTCCAGTCATCACAATGCTTCATAACGTTTGTCATTACAATGGTCCATGCCCGCCTCATCACAAGGCTCTGTGACCTTTGTAACCACAATGCTCCATGAACTTTTCATCACAATTCTCTGTGACCCTTGTCATCACAATGCTCCATGTCTTTTTCAGAGCAATGCTCCATGACCATTGTCATCACAATGTGCCACGCGCATCTCACCACAACGTTCCAAACCTTGTCATTGCAATGCTCCATAAACCTTGTAATCACAATGGTCCATGCACTTCTCATCAAAATGCTCTCTCACCAGAGATATCATAATGTTCCATCATTAGTCATCACAATACTCCCTCACCCGTGGAATCACAATGATCCATGACCCTGTCATCACAATGCTACATCCACTTATCATCACAATGTTCCATGACCCCTGCCATCACAATGTTCCATAACCCCTGTCATCAAAATGCTCCATGACCCTTTCCATCCCAAAGCTCCATGACCCCTGGCATCACAATGTTCTATAACCCCTGCCATCTAAATGTTCCATTACACTTTTTATCAAATTGCTGCATGACCCGGTCTTCAAAATGCTCCCTGCCCTTCTCATCACAATGCACCATGCCCTTGTCCTCAAAATGCTCCATAACTTGTCATCACAAAGCTCCATGACCCTTGGCATCACACTGCTCCATGTCATTGTCATCACAATGCTCCATGAACACTCTCATAACATTGTTCAATGCCATTGTCATCACAAAGCTCCATGATACTTGTCATCACAACGCTCGATGCCCTTCTCATCACAATGCTCCATGCCCTTGTCATTACAGTCCTGCATGACCCATGTATCACAGTGTTCCGTGCCCTTGTCATCACAATGCTCCAAGCCCACTCTCATCACAATAATCCATGAAACATTTCAGACCAAAGTTCCATACCCTTCTCATCACAATTCTCCATTACCCCTGTCATAACAATGCACCATTACCCCTGCCATCACAATGTTCCATAACCCCTGTCATCAAAATGCTCCATGACCCTTTCCATCGCAAAGCTCCAAACCCCTGACATCACAATGTTCTATAACCCCTGCCATCTAAATGTTCCATTACACTTTTTATCAAATTACTGCATGACCCGGTCATCAAAATGCTCCCTGCCCTTCTCATCACAATGCACCATGCCCTTGTCATCAAAATGCTCCATGACTTGTCATCACAAAGCTCCATGACCCTTGGCATCACACTGCTCCATGTCAGTGTCATCACAATGCTCCATGAACCCTCTCATAACATTGTTCAATGCCATTGTCATCACAAAGCTTCTTGATACTTGTTATCACAATGCTCGATGCCCTTCTCATCACAATGCTCCATGCCCTTGTCATTACAGTCCTGCATGACCCATGTATCACAGTGTTCCGTGCCCTTGTCATCACAATGCTCCATTACCTCTGTCATTACAATGAACCATGACCCCTGCCATCACAATGTTCCACGGCCTAGTCATCAAAATGTTCCATAAAACTTGTCATCGCAATGCTGAAGACCACTGAAATCACAATGCTCCATGCCCTTGTTATCACAAAGCTCTATGACGCATGTCATCAGAAAGTTCCAAGGCCTTCTCATCACAATTCTCCTTGCCATAGTCATCACAATGCTCCAAGACCCCTGTAAACATAATGCTCCATGCCCCTTTTCATCTCAATGCTCCATGAACCCTGTCATCACAATGCACCATGCCCATCATCATAATGCTTCAGGCTATTGTCATCACAATGAAATCAATATTCTCCATGACCTCTTTCATCATAATGCTCCAAAACCTTGTGATCACAATGTTCCATAACACTTATCATCACAACATCCCATGACGCTCATCATCACAGTTATCCATGGACTTCTCATCACAATGCTCCATGATCTTTGTCATCACAATGCTCAATATACTTGTCATCACAATGCTCCCTGACACTTGTCGTCAGTATGCCCCTTGAACCCTGTCATGAGAAGGCTCCATGCCTTTTTCATCACAATAATCCATGACCTTTTCATCACAATGCTCCAAGATCCCTGTAATCACAATGCTCCATGCCCTTCACATCAAAAAGCTGAATGACGCATGTCATCAGAATGTTCCATGGACTTCTCATCACAATGCTCCATGCCCTTTTCATCACAATGCTCCAAGACCCCTGTAATCACAATGCTCCATGCTCCTTTTCATCAGAATGCTCCATGAGACTTGTCATCACAAGTCGCCATGGCCTTCTCATCACAATGCTCCAGGACCTTGTCCTCACCATGCTCCATTCCCTTGTCATCACAATGCTCCATGACCCCTGTCATCACAACACTCCATGAACATTTTCAGCCCCATGTTCCATGACCTTCTCATCACAATGCTCCATGGCCAATATTGTCACAATGCTCCATGACCACTGTCATCACAACACTCCATGACACCTGACAACACAATGATCCGGGACTCCTGTCATCACAATGCTCCATTCCCTAGTCATCACAATGCTCCATGACCCCTGTCATCACAACACTCCATGAACATTTTCAGCCCAGTGCTCCATGTCCCTTGTCATCACAGTGATCCATGCCCTTGTCATCCCAATGCTCCATGACCCCTGAATTCACAAAGCTCCGTGACGCTTGTCATCACAGTGCTCCATTACACATGTCATCACAATGCTCCATGTCTTTCTCAGCAAAATGCTACATGATCTTGTCATGACAATGCTCTATGCGCTTGTCATCACAATACTCCATTTCCATTGTCATCACAATCCTCCATGAACTTTGGGATCACATTGCTTCATGCCCTTGTCATCACAATGCTCCATGCTCCTTGAAATCAAAATGATCCATGACCTCTGTCATCACAATGCTCCAAACCCTTGTGATCACAATGTTCCATAACACTTGTCATCACAACGCTCCATGATGCCTGTCATCACAATACTCCATGCCCTTTTCATCACAATTCTCCATGACCTTTGTCATCAAAATTCTCAAGACACTTGTCATCACAATGCTCCCTGGCACTTGTCATCAGAATGCTCCTTGAAACCTGTCACGAAAAGGCTCCATGCCTTTTTCATCTCAATGCCCCATGCCGTTTTCATCACAATGCTCCGTGACCCTTGTCATTACAATTCTCCATGCACTTGTCAGCACAATGCTCCCTGACCCTTCTCCTCACAATGCTCCAAGCCATTGTCATCACAATGCTCCATTACCTTTGTCATCAGAATCCTTCATGACACTTGGCATCACAATAATCCATGCCATCGTCATCACAATGGGCCATTACATATGTCATCACAATGCTCCCTGACACCTGTCTTCACAATACTGCATGATCTGCTCATCACGATGTTCCATGCCCTTGTCATCACAATGCGCCATTCCAACTCTCATCGCAATAATCCATGAAACTTATTAGACCAATGTTCCATGCCCTTGTCATCAAAATGCTCCATGCCCTTGTTAACACAATGCTCCATGACCTCTGTCATCACAATGCTCCATCATTCCAGTCACCACAATGGTTCATACCCTCGTCATCAACAGTCTCTGTGACCTTTTTAACCACAATGCTCCATGAACTTTTCATCACAATGGTCCTTGACCCTTGTCATCACAATGCTCTATGCCTTTCTCAGCACAATGCTCTATGACCCTTTTCATCACAATGCACCATGCGCTTCTCATTACAATGCTCCACAATCTTGTCATCACAATGCTCCATAAAATTTGTCATCACAATGCTCCATGCACTTCTCATCAAAATGCTCTCTCACCACTGATATCACAATGCTACATCACTATTTGTCACAACACTCCCTCACCCCTGTCATCACAATGTTACATGACTCCTGTCATCACAATGCTACATGCACTTATCATCACAATGATCGATGAGCCCTGACATCACAATGTTCCATAACACCTGTCATCAAAATGTTCCATGACACTTTTCATCAAATTGCTCCATGACCCTGTCATCACAATGCTCCCTGCCCTTCTCATCACAATGCACAACGCCCCTGCCATCAAAATGCTCCATGACCTTTGTCATCACAAAGATCCATGACCATTGGCATCACAATGCTCCATGTCATTGTCATCACATTGCTCCATGCCCTTGTCTTCACATAGCTCCATGACACATGTCATCAGAATGCTCCATGGCCTTCTCATCACAATGCTCCATGCCCTTGCCATGACAATGCTCCATTACCCCTGTCATAACAATGCTCCATGACCCCTGCCATCACGATGTTCCATGGCCTTGTCATCACAAGAATCCATGACCGTTCTCATCACAATGCTCTAAGAACACTGTAATCACAATTCTCTATGCCCCTTTTCATCTCAATGATCCATGAACCATGTCATCACAATGCACCATGCCCATCATCATAATGCTTCATGCTATTGTCATCACAATGAAATCAAAATGCTCCATGACCTCTGTCATAACAATGTTCCATACCCTTGTGATCACCATAATCCATAACACTTATCATCACAACACCCCATGACGCTCATCATCACAATTATACATGGTCTTCTCTTCACAATGCTCCATGATCTTTGTCTTCACAATTCTCAATACACTTGTCATCACAATGCTCCCTGACACTGGTGGTCAGTATGCTCCTTGAACCCTTTCATGACAAGGCTCCATGCCTTCTTCATCATAATAATCCATGCCCTTTTCATCACAATGCTCCAAGATGCCTGTAATCACAATGCTCCATGCACTTGTCATCTAAAAGCTCCATGACACTTGTCATCAGAATGCTCCATTCCATAGTCATCACAATGCTCCATGACCCCTGTCATCACAACACTCCATGAATATTTTCAGCACAGTGCTCCATGACCCTTGTCATCACAATGATCCATGCCCTTGTCATCCCAATGCTCCATGAACCCTGTATTCACAATGCTCCGTGACGCTTGTCAACACAGTGCTCCATGACACATGTCATCACAATGCTCCATGCCTTTGTCAGCAAAATGCTACATGACCTTGTCATTACAATCCTCTATGTGGTTGTCATCACAATACTCCATTTCCATTGTCATCACAATCCTCCATGAATTTTGGGATCACATTGCTTCATGCCCTTTTCATCACAATGCTCCATGCTCCTTGAAATCAAAATGATCCATGACCTCTGTCATCACAATGCTCCAAACTTTTGTGATTACAGTGTTCCATAACACTTGTCATCACAACGCTCCATGATGCCTGTCATCACAATACTCCATGCCCTTGTCATCACAATGCTCCTTGACACCTGTCATCACAATGCTCCGTGACTCCAGTCATCACAATGCTTCATAACGTTTGTCATCACAATGATCCATGCCCGCATCATCACAAGGCTCTGTGACCTTTGTAACCACAATGCTCCATGAACATTTCATCACAATTCTCTGTGACCCTTGTCATCACAATGCTCCATATCTTTGTCAGAACAATGCTCCATGACCATTGACATCACAATGTGCCACACGCATTTCATCACAACGGTCCACAACGTTTTCATTGCAATGCTCCATAAACCTTGTAATCACAATGGTCCATGCACTTCTCATCAAAATGCTCTCTCACCAGAGATATCACAATGTTCCATCACTAGTCGTCAAAATACTCCCTCACCCCTGGAATCACAATGATCCATGACTCTGTAATCAAAATGCTACGTCCCCTTATCATCAAAATGTTCCATGACCCCTGACATCACAATGTTCTATAACCCCTGCCATCAAAATATTCCATTACAATTTTTATCAAATTGCTGCATGACCCGGTCATCAAAATGCTCCCTGCACTTCTCATCACAATGCACAATGCCCTTGTCATTAAAATGCTCCATGACTTGTCATCACAAAGCTCCATGACCCTTGGCATCACATTGCTCAATGTCATTGTCATCACAATGCTCCATGAAAAATCTCATAACATTGCTCAATGCCCTTGTCATCATAAAGCTCCATGACACCTGTCATCACAATGCTCGAAGCCCTTCTCATCACAATGCTCCATGCCCTTGTCATTACAGTCCTGCATAACCCATGTATCACAGTGTTCCGTGCCCTTGTCATCACAATGCTCCATGCCCACTCTCATCACAATAATCCATGAAACATTTCAGACCAAAGTTCCATACCCTTCTCATCACAATGCTCCATTACCCCTGTCATAACAATGCACCATGACCGCTGCCATCAAAATGTTCCACGGCCTAGTCATCACAAGGTTCCATGACACTTCTCATCACAATGCTCAAGACCCCTGAAATCACAATGCTCCATGTCCTTGTCATCACAATGCTCAAAAATCCTTGTAATTACAATGCTCCATGCCCCTTTTCATCTCAATGCTCCATGAACCCTGTCATCACAATGCACCATGCACATCATCATAATGCTTCAGGCTATTTTCATCACAATGAAATCAATATTTTCCATGACCTCTGTCATCATAATGCTCCAAACCCTTGTGATCACAATGTTGCATAACACTTATCATCACAACACACCATGATGCTCATCATCACAATTTTCCATGGTCTTCTCATAACAATGCTCCATGATCTTTGCCATCCCAATGCTCAATACACTTGTCATCACAATGCTCCCTGACACTTGTCGTCAGTATGCTCCTTGAACCCTGTCATGACAAGGCTCCATGCCTTTTTCATCACAAAGATCCATGACTTTTTCATCTCAATACTCCAAGATCCCTGTAATCACAATGCTCCATGCCCTTGTCATCACAAAACTCCATGACGCATGTCAACAGAATGCTCCATGGCTTTCTCATCACAATGCTCCATGCCCTAGTCATCACAATGCACTAAGACCCCTGTAAACACAATGCTCCAGGCCCCTTTTCTTCAGAATGCTCCATGAGGCTTGTCATCACAACTCTCCATGGTCTTCTTTTCACAATGCTCCAAGACCTTGTCACCACCATGCTCCATTCCCTTGTCATCACAATGCTCCATGACCCCTGTCATCACAATAATCCATGAACATTTTCAGCCCAGTGCTCCACTACTTTCTCATCACAATGCTCCATGGCCAATATCATCACAATGCTCCATGACCACTGTCATCACAACACTCCATGACACCTGACAACACAATGATCCGGGACTCTTTTCATCACAGTGCTCTATTCCCTACTCATCACAATGCTCCATGACTCCTGTCATCACAACACTCCATGAACATTTTCAGCCCACTGCTCCATGACACTTGTCATCACAAAGATCCATGCCCTTGTCATCCCAATGTTCCATGACCCCTGTATTCACAACGGACGGTAACGATTGTCATCACTGTGGCCATGACACATGTCATCACAATGCTGCATGCCTTTGTCATCAAAATGCTACATGACCTTGTCATGACAATGCTCTATGCGCTTGTCATCACAATACTCCACTTCCATTGTCATCACAATCCTCCATGAACTTGGGGATCACATTGCTTCATGCCCTTGTCATCATAATTCTCCATGCTCCTTGAAATCAAAATGATCCATGACCTCTGTCATCACAATGCTCCAAACCCTTGTGATCACAATGTACCATAACACTTGTCATCACAACACTCCATGATGCCTGTCATCACAATACTCCATGCCCTTTTCATTACAAAGCTCCATGACCTTTCTCATCAGAATTCTCAATACACTTGTCATCACAATGCTCCCTGACACTTGTCATCACAATGCTCCTTGAACAGTGTCACGAAAAGGCTCCATGCTTTTTTCATCTCAATGCCCCATGCCGTTTTCATCACAATGCTCCATGCCATTGTCATCAAAATACTCCATAAGCTTGTCATCAGAATGCTCCATGACCCTTGTCATCACAATTCTTCATGCACTTGTCAGCACAATGCTCCATTACATTTGTCATCAGAATCCTCCATGACACTTGGCATCACAATGCTCCAAGCCATCGTCATCATAATGGGCCATTATATATGTCATCACAATGCTCCCTGACACCTATCTTCACAATACTGCATGACCTTGTCATCGGGATGCTCCATGCCCTTGTCATCACAATGCGCCATTCCAACTGTCATCGCAATAATCCATGAAACTTATTAGACCAATGTTCCATGCCCTTGTCATCACAATGCTCCATGCCTTTGTTATCACAGTGCTCCATGACCTCTGTCATCACAATGCTCCGTGACTCCAGTCATCACAATGCTTCATGACCTTTGTCATCACAATGATTCATGCCCTCGTCGTCAACAGTATCTGTGACCTTTTTAACCACAATGCTCCATGAACTTTTCATCACAATGCTCTTTGACCCTTGTCATCACAATGCTCCATGCGCTTGTCAGCAAAATGCTCCATGAAACATGTCATCACAATGCACCATGCGCTTGTCATCAGAGTGCTCCACAATCTTGTCATCACAATGCTCCATAAATTTGTCATCACAATGCTCCATGCACTTCTCATCACAATGCCCTCTCACCACTGATATCACAATGCTACATCACTATTTGTCACAATACACCCTCACCCTTGTCGTCACAATGTTCCATGACTCCTGTCATCACAATGCTACATGCAATTATCATCACAAAGTTCGATGACCCCTGACATCACAATGTTCCATAACATCTGTCATCAATATGTTGCATGATACTTTTCATCAAATTGCTCCATGACCCTGTCATCAGAATGCTCCCTGCCCTTCTCATCACAATGCAAAACGCCCTTGCCATCAAAATGCTCCATGACCTTTGTCATCACAAAGATCCATGACCATTGGCATCACAATGCTCCATGTCATTGTCATCACAATGCTCCATGAACGCTCTCATCACATTGCTCCATGCCGTTGTCATCAAAAAGCTCAATGACACATGTCATCAAAATGCTCCATGGCCTTCTCATCACAATGTTCCATGCCCTTGACATCACAATGCTCCATTACCCCTGTCATAACAATGCTCCATGACCCCTGTCATCACGAATTTCCATGGCCTTGTCATCAAAGGCTCCATGACCCTTCTCATCACAATGCTCCAAGAACACTGTAATCACAATGCTCTATGCCCCTTTTCATCTCAATGATCCATGAAGGCTGTCATCACAATGCACCATGCCCATCATCATAATGCTTCATGCTATTGTCATCACAATGAAATCAAAATGCTCCATGACCTCTGTCATAACAATGCTCCAAACCCTTGTGATCACAATATTCCATAACACTTGTCATCACAATGCCCCATGTGGCTCGTCATCACAATTATCAATGGACTTCTCATCGCAATGCTCGTTGACCTTTGTCATCACAATGCTCAATACACTTGTCATCAAAATGCTCCCTGACACTTGTCGTCAGTATGCTCCTTGAACCCTGTCATGACAAGGATCCATGCATTTTTCATCACAATGATCCATGACCTTTTCATCACAATTCTCAATATACATGTTATCACAATGCTCCCTGACACTTGTCATCAGAATGCTCCTTGAACCCTGTCACGAAAAGGCTCCATGCATTTTTCATCACAATGCCCCATGCCGTTTTCATCACAATGCTCCATTCCACTGTCATCACAATACTCCACAAGCTCGTCATCAGAATGCTCCATGACCCTTGTCATCACAATTCTCCATACACTTGTCAGCACAATGCTCCCTGAACCTTGTCATCACAATTCTCCAAGCCATTGTCATCACAATGCTCCATTACTTTTGTCATCAGAATCCTCCATGACACTTGGCAACACAATGCTCCATTCCCTAGTCATCACAATGCTCCATGACACCTGTCATCACAACACTCCGTTTATATTTTCAGCCCAGTGCTTCATGACACTTTTCATCACAATGATCCATGCCCTCGTCATCCCAATGCTCCTTGAACCCTGTATTCACAATGCTCCGTGACGCTTGTCAACACAGTGCTCCATGACACATGTCATTACAATGCTCCATGCATTTGTCAGCACAATGCTACATGACCTTGTCATTAAAATTCTCTATGCCCTTGTCATCACAATACTCCATTTCCATTGTCATCACAATCCTCCATGAAACTTGGGATCACTTTTCTTCATGCCCTTGTCATCACAATGCTCCATGTCCCATGTAATCACAATGGTCCATGCCATTGTCATCACAAAGCTCAATGACGCATGTCATAAGAATGCTCCTTGGTCTTCTCCTCACAATGCTCCATGCCCTTGTCTTCAAAATGTTCCAAGACACCTGTAATCAAAATGCTCCTTTCCCCTTTTAATCAGTATGCTCCATGAGACTTGTCATCACAGGGCTCCATGGTTTTGTCATCAAAATGCTCCAGGACCTTGTCATCACAATGGTTCACGACCTTGTCATCAAAATTTTCAATGGCCCTTGTCATCATAATGTTTCAAGCCCTAATCATCACAATGCTCCATTATATTTGTCATCACAATCCACCATTACATTTGGTATCACAAAGCTCCATGCCATTGTCATCGCCATGGATCATGACATATGTCTCACAATGCTCCCTGACACCTGTCTTCACAATACTCCATGACCTTATCATCACAATGCTGCATGCCCTTGTCATCACAATGCACCATGCCCACTCTCATCACAATAATCTATGAAACTTGTCAGACCAATGCTCCATGACACTGTCATCACAATGCTCCATGCCCCTGTCATCACAATGCTCCATGATTCCAGTCATCACAATGCTTCATAACGTTTGTCATCACAATGGTCCATGCCCGCGTCATCACAAGGCTCTGTGACCTTTGTAACCACAATGCTCCATGAACTTTTCATCACAATTCTCTGAGAAACTTGTCATCACAATGCTCCATGTATTTGTCAGAACAATGCTTCATGACCATTGTCATCACAATGTGCCACGTGCATGTCATCACAATGTTCCAAACCTTGTCATTGCAATGCTCCATAAACCTTGTAATCACAATGCTCCATGCACTTCTCATCAAAATGCTCTCTCACCAGAGATATCACAATATTCAATCACGAGTCATCACAATAAACCCTCACCCTTGTAATCACAATGTTCCATGACCCTGTCATCACCATGCTACATCCCCTTATCATCGCAATGTTCCATGACCCCTGCCATCACAATGTTCCATAAGACCTGTCATCAAAATGCTCCATGACCCTTTCCATCCCAAAGCTCCAAGAACCCTGACATCACAATGTTCTATAACCACTGCCATCAAAATGTTCCATTACACATTTTAAAATATGCTGCATGACCCTGTCATCAAAATGCTCCATGACTTGTCATCACAAAGCTCCATGACCCTTGGCATCACACTGCTCCATGTCATTGTCATCACAATGCTCCATGAACACTCTCATAACATTGTTCAATGCCATTGTCATCACAAAGCTCCATGATACTTGTCATCACAACGCTCGATGCCCTTCTCATCACAATGCTCCATGCCCTTGTCATTACAGTCCTGCATGACCCATGTATCACAGTGTTCCGTGCCCTTGTCATCACAATGCTCCAAGCCCACTCTCATCACAATAATCCATGAAACATTTCAGACCAAAGTTCCATACCCTTCTCATCACAATTCTCCATTACCCCTGTCATAACAATGCACCATTACCCCTGCCATCACAATGTTCCATAACCCCTGTCATCAAAATGCTCCATGACCCTTTCCATCCCAAAGCTCCAAACCCCTGACATCACAATGTTCTATAACCCCTGCCATCTAAATGTTCCATTACACTTTTTATCAAATTACTGCATGACCCGGTCATCAAAATGCTCCCTGCCCTTCTCATCACAATGCACCATGCCCTTGTCATCAAAATGCTCCATGACTTGTCATCACAAAGCTCCATGACCCTTGGCATCACACTGCTCCATGTCAGTGTCATCACAATGCTCCATGAACCCTCTCATAACATTGTTCAATGCCATTGTCATCACAAAGCTTCTTGATACTTGTTATCACAATGCTCGATGCCCTTCTCATCACAATGCTCCATGCCCTTGTCATTACAGTCCTGCATGACCCATGTATCACAGTGTTCCGTGCCCTTGTCATCACAATGCTCCATTACCTCTGTCATTACAATGAACCATGACCCCTGCCATCACAATGTTCCACGGCCTAGTCATCAAAATGTTCCATAAAACTTGTCATCGCAATGCTGAAGACCACTGAAATCACAATGCTCCATGCCCTTGTTATCACAAAGCTCTATGACACATGCCATCAGAAAGTTCCAAGGCCTTCTCATCAAAATTCTCCTTGCCATAGTCATCACAATGCTCCAAGACCCCTGTAAACATAATGCTCCATGCCCCTTTTCATCTCAATGCTCCATGAACCCTGTCATCACAATGCACCATGCCCATCATCATAATGCTTCAGGCTATTGTCATCACAATGAAATCAATATTCTCCATGACCTCTTTCATCATAATGCTCCAAAACCTTGTGATCACAATGTTCCATAACACTTATCATCACAACATCCCATGACGCTCATCATCACAGTTATCCATGGACTTCTCATCACAATGCTCCATGATCTTTGTCATCACAATGCTCAATATACTTGTCATCACAATGCTCCCTGACACTTGTCGTCAGTATGCCCCTTGAACCCTGTCATGAGAAGGCTCCATGCCTTTTTCATCACAATAATCCATGAACTTTTCATCACAATGCTCCAAGATCCCTGTAATCACAATGCTCCATGCCCTTCACATCAAAAAGCCTAATGACGCATGTCATCAGAATGTTCCATGGACTTCTCATCACAATGCTCCATGCCCTTTTCATCACAATGCTCCAAGACCCCTGTAATCACAATGCTCCATGCTCCTTTTCATCAGAATGCTCCATGAGACTTGTCATCACAAGTCGCCATGGCCTTCTCATCACAATGCTCCAGGACCTTGTCCTCACCATGCTCCATTCCCTTGTCATCACAATGCTCCATGACCCCTGTCATCACAACACTCCATGAACATTTTCAGCCCCATGTTCCATGACCTTCTCATCACAATGCTCCATGGCCAATATCGTCACAATGCTCCATGACCACTGTCATCACAACACTCCATGACACCTGACAACACAATGATCCGGGACTCCTGTCATCACAATGCTCCATTCCCTAGTCATCACAATGCTCCATGACCCCTGTCATCACAACACTCCATGAACATTTTCAGCCCAGTGCTCCATGTCCCTTGTCATCACAGTGATCCATGCCCTTGTCATCCCAATGCTCCATGACCCCTGAATTCACAAAGCTCCGTGACGCTTGTCATCACAGTGCTCCATTACACATGTCATCACAATGCTCCATGTCTTTCTCAGCAAAATGCTACATGATCTTGTCATGACAATGCTCTATGCGCTTGTCATCACAATACTCCATTTCCATTGTCATCACAATCCTCCATGAACTTTGGGATCACATTGCTTCATGCCCTTGTCATCACAATGCTCCATGCTCCTTGAAATCAAAATGATCCATGACCTCTGTCATCACAATGCTCCAAACCCTTGTGATCACAATGTTCCATAACACTTGTCATCACAACGCTCCATGATGCCTGTCATCACAATACTCCATGCCCTTTTCATCACAATTCTCCATGACCTTTGTCATCAAAATTCTCAAGACACTTGTCATCACAATGCTCCCTGGCACTTGTCATCAGAATGCTCCTTGAAACCTGTCACGAAAAGGCTCCATGCCTTTTTCATCTCAATGCCCCATGCCGTTTTCATCACAATGCTCCGTGACCCTTGTCATTACAATTCTCCATGCACTTGTCAGCACAATGCTCCCTGACCCTTCTCCTCACAATGCTCCAAGCCATTGTCATCACAATGCTCCATTACCTTTGTCATCAGAATCCTTCATGACACTTGGCATCACAATAATCCATGCCATCGTCATCACAATGGGCCATTACATATGTCATCACAATGCTCCCTGACACCTGTCTTCACAATACTGCATGATCTGCTCATCACGATGTTCCATGCCCTTGTCATCACAATGCGCCATTCCAACTCTCATCGCAATAATCCATGAAACTTATTAGACCAATGTTCCATGCCCTTGTCATCAAAATGCTCCATGCCCTTGTTAACACAATGCTCCATGACCTCTGTCATCACAATGCTCCATCATTCCAGTCACCACCATGGTTCATACCCTCGTCATCAACAGTCTCTGTGACCTTTTTAACCACAATGCTCCATGAACTTTTCATCACAATGGTCCTTGACCCTTGTCATCACAATGCTCTATGCCTTTCTCAGCACAATGCTCTATGACCCTTGTCATCACAATGCACCATGCGCTTCTCATTACAATGCTCCACAATCTTGTCATCACAATGCTCCATAAAATTTGTCATCACAATGCTCCATGCACTTCTCATCAAAATGCTCTCTCACCACTGATATCACAATGCTACATCACTATTTGTCACAACACTCCCTCACCCCTGTCATCACAATGTTACATGACTCCTGTCATCACAATGCTACATGCACTTATCATCACAATGATCGATGAGCCCTGACATCACAATGTTCCATAACACCTGTCATCAAAATGTTCCATGACACTTTTCATCAAATTGCTCCATGACCCTGTCATCACAATGCTCCCTGCCCTTCTCATCACAATGCACAACGCCCCTGCCATCAAAATGCTCCATGACCTTTGTCATCACAAAGATCCATGACCATTGGCATCACAATGCTCCATGTCATTGTCATCACATTGCTCCATGCCCTTGTCTTCACATAGCTCCATGACACATGTCATCAGAATGCTCCATGGCCTTCTCATCACAATGCTCCATGCCCTTGCCATGACAATGCTCCATTACCCCTGTCATAACAATGCTCCATGACCCCTGCCATCTCGATGTTCCATGGCCTTGTCATCACAAGAATCCATGACCGTTCTCATCACAATGCTCTAAGAACACTGTAATCACAATTCTCTATGCCCCTTTTCATCTCAATGATCCATGAACCATGTCATCACAATGCACCATGCCCATCATCATAATGCTTCATGCTATTGTCATCACAATGAAATCAAAATGCTCCATGACCTCTGTCATAACAATGTTCCATACCCTTGTGATCACCATAATCCATAACACTTATCATCACAACACCCCATGACGCTCATCATCACAATTATACATGGTCTTCTCTTCACAATGCTCCATGATCTTTGTCTTCACAATTCTCAATACACTTGTCATCACAATGCTCCCTGACACTGGTGGTCAGTATGCTCCTTGAACCCTTTCATGACAAGGCTCCATGCCTTCTTCATCATAATAATCCATGCCCTTTTCATCACAATGCTCCAAGATGCCTGTAATCACAATGCTCCATGCACTTGTCATCTAAAAGCTCCATGACACTTGTCATCAGAATGCTCCATTCCCTAGTCATCACAATGCTCCATGACCCCTGTCATCACAACACTCCATGAATATTTTCAGCACAGTGCTCCATGACCCTTGTCATCACAATGATCCATGCCCTTGTCATCCCAATGCTCCATGAACCCTGTATTCACAATGCTCCGTGACGCTTGTCAACACAGTGCTCCATGACACATGTCATCACAATGCTCCATGCCTTTGTCAGCAAAATGCTACATGACCTTGTCATTACAATCCTCTATGTGGTTGTCATCACAATACTCCATTTCCATTGTCATCACAATCCTCCATGAATTTTGGGATCACATTGCTTCATGCCCTTTTCATCACAATGCTCCATGCTCCTTGAAATCAAAATGATCCATGACCTCTGTCATCACAATGCTCCAAACTTTTGTGATTACAGTGTTCCATACCACTTGTCATCACAACGCTCCATGATGCCTGTCATCACAATACTCCATGCCCTTGTCATCACAATGCTCCTTGACACCTGTCATCACAATGCTCCGTGACTCCAGTCATCACAATGCTTCATAACGTTTGTCATCACAATGATCCATGCCCGCATCATCACAAGGCTCTGTGACCTTTGTAACCACAATGCTCCATGAACATTTCATCACAATTCTCTGTGACCCTTGTCATCACAATGCTCCATATCTTTGTCACAACAATGCTCCATGACCATTGTCATCACAATGTGCCACACGCATTTCATCACAACGGTCCACAACGTTTTCATTGCAATGCTCCATAAACCTTGTAATCACAATGGTCCATGCACTTCTCATCAAAATGCTCTCTCACCAGAGATATCACAATGTTCCATCACTAGTCGTCAAAATACTCCCTCACCCCTGGAATCACAATGATCCATGACTCTGTAATCAAAATGCTACGTCCCCTTATCATCAAAATGTTCCATGACCCCTGACATCACAATGTTCTATAACCCCTGCCATCAAAACATTCCATTACAATTTTTATCAAATTGCTGCATGACCCGGTCATCAAAATGCTCCCTGCACTTCTCATCACAATGCACAATGCCCTTGTCATTAAAATGCTCCATGACTTGTCATCACAAAGCTCCATGACCCTTGGCATCACATTGCTCAATGTCATTGTCATCACAATGCTCCATGAAAAATCTCATAACATTGCTCAATGCCCTTGTCATCATAAAGCTCCATGACACCTGTCATCACGATGCTCGAAGCCCTTCTCATCACAATGCTCCATGCCCTTCTCATTACAGTCCTGCATAACCCATGTATCACAGTGTTCCGTGCCCTTGTCATCACAATGCTCCATGCCCACTCTCATCACAATAATCCATGAAACATTTCAGACCAAAGTTCCATACCCTTCTCATCACAATGCTCCATTACCCCTGTCATAACAATGCACCATGACCGCTGCCATCAAAATGTTCCACGGCCTAGTCATCACAAGGTTCCATGACACTTCTCATCACAATGCTCAAGACCCCTGAAATCACAATGCTCCATGTCCTTGTCATCACAATGCTCAAAAATCCTTGTAATTACAATGCTCCATGCCCCTTTTCATCTCAATGCTCCATGAACCCTGTCATCACAATGCACCATGCACATCATCATAATGCTTCAGGCTATTTTCATCACAATGAAATCAATATTTTCCATGACCTCTGTCATCATAATGCTCCAAACCCTTGTGATCACAATGTTGCATAACACTTATCATCACAACACACCATGATGCTCATCATCACAATTTTCCATGGTCTTCTCATAACAATGCTCCATGATCTTTGCCATCCCAATGCTCAATACACTTGTCATCACAATGCTCCCTGACACTTGTCGTCAGTATGCTCCTTGAACCCTGTCATGACAAGGCTCCATGCCTTTTTCATCACAAAGATCCATGACTTTTTCATCTCAATACTCCAAGATCCCTGTAATCACAATGCTCCATGCCCTTGTCATCACAAAACTCCATGACGCATGTCAACAGAATGCTCCATGGCTTTCTCATCACAATGCTCCATGCCCTAGTCATCACAATGCACTAAGACCCCTGTAAACACAATGCTCCAGCCCCCTTTTCTTCAGAATGCTCCATGAGGCTTGTCATCACAACTCTCCATGGTCTTCTTTTCACAATGCTCCAAGACCTTGTCACCACCATGCTCCATTCCCTTGTCATCACAATGCTCCATGACCACTGTCATCACAATAATCCATGAACATTTTCAGCCCTGTGCTCCACTACTTTCTCATCACAATTCTCCATGGCCAATATCATCACAATGCTCCATGACCACTGTCATCACAATACTCCATGACACCTGACAACACAATGATCCGGGACTCTTTTCATCACAGTGCTCTATTCCCTATTCATCACAATGCTCCATGACTCCTGTCATCACAACAGTCCATGAACATTTTCAGCCCACTGCTCCATGACACTTGTCATCACAAAGATCCATGCCCTTGTCATCCCAATGTTCCATGACCCCTGTATTCACAACGGACGGTAACGATTGTCATCACTGTGGCCATGACACATGTCATCACAATGCTGCATGCCTTTGTCATTAAAATGCTACATGACCTTGTCATGACAATGCTCTATGCGCTTGTCATCACAATACTCCACTTCCATTGTCATCACAATCCTCCATGAACTTGGGGATCACATTGCTTCATGCCCTTGTCATCATAATTCTCCATGCTCCTTGAAATCAAAATGATCCATGACCTCTGTCATCACAATGCTCCAAACCCTTGTGATCACAATGTACCATAACACTTGTCATCACAACACTCCATGATGCCTGTCATCACAATACTCCATGCCCTTTTCATTACAAAGCTCCATGACCTTTCTCATCAGAATTCTCAATACACTTGTCATCACAATGCTCCCTGACACTTGTCATCACAATGCTCCTTGAACACTGTCACGAAAAGGCTCCATACAATGCTCCATTACATTTGTCATCAGAATCCTCCATGACACTTGGCATCACAATGCTCCAAGCCATCGTCATCATAATGGGCCATTATATATGTCATCACAATGCTGCCTGACACCTGTCTTCACAATACTGCATGACCTTGTCATCGGGATGCTCCATGCCCTTGTCATCACAATGCGCCATTCCAACTGTCATCGCAATAATCCATGAAACTTATTAGACCAATGTTCCATGCCCTTGTCATCACAATGCTCCATGCCTTTGTTATCACAATGCTCCATGACCTCTGTCATCACAATGCTCCGTGACTCCAGTCATCACAATGCTTCATGACCTTTGTCATCACAATGATTCATGCCCTCGTCATCAACAGTATCTGTGACCTTTTTAACCACAATGCTCCATGAACTTTTCATCACAATGCTCTTTGACCCTTGTCATCACAATGCTCCATGCGCTTGTCAGCAAAATGCTCCATGAAACATGTCATCACAATGCACCATGCGCTTGTCATCAGAGTGCTCCACAATCTTGTCATCACAATGCTCCATAAATTTGTCATCACAATGCTCCATGCACTTCTCATCACAATGCCCTCTCACCACTGATATCACAATGCTACATCACTATTTGTCACAATACACCCTCACCCTTGTCGTCACAATGTTCCATGACTCCTGTCATCACAATGCTACATGCAATTATCATCACAAAGTTCGATGACCCCTGACATCACAATGTTCCATAACACCTGTCATCAATATGTTGCATGATACTTTTCATCAAATTGCTCCATGACCCTGTCATCAGAATGCTCCCTGCCCTTCTCATCACAATGCACAACGCCCTTGCCATCAAAATGCTCCATGACCCTTGGCATCACAATGCTCCATGTCATTGTCATCACAATGCTCCATGAACGCTCTCATCACATTGCTCCATGCCGTTGTCATCAAAAAGCTCAATGACACATGTCATCAAAATGCTCCATGGCCTTCTCATCACAATGTTCCATGCCCTTGCCATCACAATGCTCCATTACCCCTGTCATAACAATGCTCCATGACCCCTGTCATCACGAATTTCCATGGCCTTGTCATCAAAGGCTCCATGACCCTTCTCATCACAATGCTCCAAGAACACTCTAATCACAATGCTCTATGCCCCTTTTCATCTCAATGATCCATGAAGGCTGTCATCACAATGCACCATGCCCATCATCATAATGCTTCATGCTATTGTCATCACAATGAAATCAAAATGCTCCATGACCTCTGTCATAACAATGCTCCAAACCCTTGTGAACACAATATTCCATAACACTTGTCATCACAATGCCCCATGTGGCTCGTCATCACAATTATCAATGGACTTCTCATCGCAATGCTCGTTGACCTTTGTCATCACAATGCTCAATACACTTGTCATCAAAATGCTCCCTGACACTTGTCGTCAGTATGCTCCTTGAACCCTGTCATGACAAGGATCCATGCATTTTTCATCACAATGATCCATGACCTTTTCATCACAATTCTCAATATACATGTTATCACAATGCTCCCTGACACTTGTCATCAGAATGCTCCTTGAACCCTGTCACGAAAAGGCTCCATGCATTTTTCATCACAATGCCCCATGCCGTTTTCATCACAATGCTCCATTCCACTGTCATCACAATACTCCACAAGCTCGTCATCAGAATGCTCCATGACCCTTGTCATCACAATTCTCCATGCACTTGTCAGCACAATGCTCCCTGAACCTTGTCATCACAATTCTCCAAGCCATTGTCATCACAATGCTCCATTACTTTTGTCATCAGAATCCTCCATGACACTTGGCAACACAATGCTCCATTCCCTAGTCATCACAATGCTCCATGACACCTGTCATCACAACACTCCGTTTATATTTTCAGCCCAGTGCTTCATGACACTTTTCATCACAATGATCCATGCCCTCGTCATCCCAATGCTCCTTGAACCCTGTATTCACAATGCTCCGTGACGCTTGTCAACACAGTGCTCCATGACACATGTCATTACAATGCTCCATGCATTTGTCAGCAAAATGCTACATGACCTTGTCATTAAAATCCTCTATGCGCTTGTCATCACAATACTCCATTTCCATTGTCATCACAATCCTCCATGAAACTTGGGATCACTTTTCTTCATGCCCTTGTCATCACAATGCTCCACGTCCCATGTAATCACAATGGTCCATGCCATTGTCATCACAAAGCTCAATGACGCATGTCATAAGAATGCTCCTTGGTCTTCTCCTCACAATGCTCCATGCCCTTGTCTTCAAAATGTTCCAAGACACCTGTAATCAAAATGCTCCTTTCCCCTTTTAATCAGTATGCTCCATGAGACTTGTCATCACAGGGCTCCATGGTTTTGTCATCAAAATGCTCCAGGACCTTGTCATCACAATGGTTCACGACCTTGTCATCAAAATTTTCAATGGCCCTTGTCATCATAATGTTTCAAGCCCTAATCATCACAATGCTCCATTATATTTGTCATCACAATCCACCATTACATTTGGTATCACAAAGCTCCATGCCATTGTCATCGCCATGGATCATGACATATGTCTCACAATGCTCCCTGACACCTGTCTTCACAATACTCCATGACCTTATCATCACAATGCTGCATGCCCTTGTCATCACAATGCACCATGCCCACTCTCATCACAATAATCTATGAAACTTGTCAGACCAATGCTCCATGACACTGTCATCACAATGCTCCATGCCCCTGTCATCACAATGCTCCATGATTCCAGTCATCACAATGCTTCATAACGTTTGTCATCACAATGGTCCATGCCCGCGTCATCACAAGGCTCTGTGACCTTTGTAACCACAATGCTCCATGAACTTTTCATCACAATTCTCTGAGAAACTTGTCATCACAATGCTCCATGTATTTGTCAGAACAATGCTTCATGACCATTGTCATCACAATGTGCCACGTGCATGTCATCACAATGTTCCAAACCTTGTCATTGCAATGCTCCATAAACCTTGTAATCACAATGCTCCATGCACTTCTCATCAAAATGCTCTCTCACCAGAGATATCACAATATTCAATCACGAGTCATCACAATAAACCCTCACCCTTGTAATCACAATGTTCCATGACCCTGTCATCACCATGCTACATCCCGTTATCATCGCAATGTTCCATGACCCCTGCCATCACAATGTTCCATAAGACCTGTCATCAAAATGCTCCATGACCCTTTCCATCCCAAAGCTCCAAGACCCCTGACATCACAATGTTCTATAACCACTGCCATCAAAATGTTCCTTTACACATTTTAAAATATGCTGCATGACCCTGTCATCAAAATGCTCCATGACTTGTCATCACAAAGCTCCAAGACCCTTGGCATCACAATGTTCCATGTCATTGTCATCACAGTGCAGCATGAACCCTCTCATCACCTTGCTCCATGCCCTTGAAATCACAAAGCTCCATGACACTTGTCATCACAATGCTCGATGCCCTTCTCATCACAATTCTCCATGCCCTTGTCATTACAGTCCTACATGACCCATGTATCACAGTGTTCCCTTTCCTTGTCATCACAATGCTCCATGCCCACTCTCATCACAATAATCCATGAATCATTTCAGACCAAAATTCCATACCCTTCTCATCACAATGCTCAATTAACCCTGTCATAACAATGCACCATGACACCTGCCATCACAATGTTCCACTGCCTAGTCATCACAAAGTTCCATAATACTTCTCATCACAATGCTCAAGACCCCTGAAATCACAATGCTCCATGCCCTTGTCATCACAAAGCTCCATGACGCATGTCATCAGAATGTTCCATGGCTTTCTCATCACAAAGCTCCATGCCATTGTCATCACAATGCTCCAAGAGCCTTGTAATCACAATGCTCCATGCCCCATTTCATCTCAATGTTCCATGAAATCTGTCTTCACAATGCTCCAAGAGCCTTGTAATCACAATGCTCCATCCCACTTTTCATCTCAATGCTCCATGAACCCTGTCATCACAATGCACCATGCCCATCATCATAATGCTTCAGGCTATTGTCATCACAATGAAATCAATATTCTGCATGACCTCTGCCATCATAATGCTCCAAACCCTTGTGATCACAATGTTGCATAACACGTATCATCACAACACCCCATGACGCTCATCATCACAATTATCCATGGTCTTCTCATCACAATGCACCATGATCTTTGTCATCACAATGCTCAAAACACTTGTCATCACAATGCTCCCTGACACTTGTCGTCAGTATGCTCATTGAACCCTGTCATGACAACGTTCCATGCATTTTTCATCACAATGATCCATGACCATTTCATCACAATCCTTCAAGGTCCCTGTAATCACAATGCTCCATGCCCTTGTCATCACAAAACTCCATGACGCATGCCATCAGAATGCTCCATGGCCTTCTCATCACAATGCTCTATGCCCTAGTCATCACCATGCTCCAAGACCCCTGTAATCACAATGCTCCATGCCCCTTTTCATCAGAATGCTCCATGAGACTTGCCATCACAAGTCTCCATGATCTTCTCATCACAATGCTCCAGGAACTTGTCATCACCATGCTCCATTCCCTTGTCATCACAATGCTCCATGACAGCTGTCATCACAATAATCCATGAACATTTTCAGCCCAATGCTCCACGACCTTCTCATCACAATGCTCCATTGCCAATATCATCACAATGCTCCATGACCACTGTCATCACAACACTCCATGACACCTGACAACACAATGATCCAGGACTCTTGTCATCACAATGCTCCATTAGCTTGTCGTCACAATGCTACATGACACCTGTCATCACAACTCTCCATGAACATTTTCAGCCCAGTGCTCCATGACCCTTGTCATCACAATGATCCAAGGCTTTGTCATCCCAATGCTCCATGACCCCTGTATTCACAATGCTCCTTGACGCTTGTCATCACAGTGCTCCATGACACATGTCATCACAATGCTCCATGCCTTTGTCAGCAAAATGCTACATGACTTTGTCATTACAATACTCTATGAGCTTGTCATCAAACTACTCAATTTCCATTGTCATCACAATCCTCCATGAACTTTGGGATTACATTGCTTCATGCCCTTGTCATCACAATGCTCCATGCTCCTTGAAATCAAAATGATCCATGACCTCTGTCATCCCAATGCTCCAAACCCTTGTGATCACAATGTTCCATAACACTTGTCATCATAACGCTCCATGATGCCTGTCATCACAGTACTCCATGCCCTTTTCATCACAATGCTCCATGACTTTTGTCACCACAATTCTCAATACACTTGTCATCACAATGCTCCCTGACACTTGTCATCAGAATGCTCCTTGAACCCTGTCACGAAAAGGCTCCATAGCTTTTTCATCACAATGCCCCATGCCGTTTTCATCACAATGCTCCATGCCATTGTCATCAAAATACTCCACAAGCTTGTCATCAGAATGCTCCATGACCCTTGTCATCACAATGCTCCAAGCCATTTTCATCACAATTCTCCATTACCTTTGTCATCAAAATCCTCCCTGACACTTGGCATCACAATACTCCTGCCATCCTCATCACAATGGGCCATTACATATGTGATCACAATGCTCCCTGACACCTGTCTTCACAATACGGCATGACCTGGTCATCACAATGCTCCATGCCCTTGTCATCACAGTGTGCCATTCCAACTGTCATCGAAATACTGCATGAAACTCATTAGACAAATGTTCCATGCCATTCTCATCACGATGCTCAATGCCCTTATTATCACAATGCTCCATGACCCCTGTCAGCACAATTCTCCATGACTCCAGTCATCACAATGCTTCATGACCTTTGTCATTACAATGGTCCATGCCCTCGTCATCAACAGTCTCTGTGATCTTTTCAACCACAATGCTCCATGAACTTTTCATCACAATGCTCTTTGACCCTTGTCATCACAATTTTCTATGTCTTTCTCAGCACAATGCTCCATGAACCTTGTTATCACAGTGCTCCATGCGCTTGTCAGCACAATGCTCCATGTCACATGTCATCACAATGCACCATGCGCTTGTCATCACAGTGCTCCACAACCTTGTCATCACAATGCTCCATAAAATTTGTCATCACAGTGCTCCATGCACTTCTCATCAAAATGCTCTCTCACCACTGATATCACAATGCTACATCACTATTTGTCACAATACTCCCTCACCCCTGTCATCACAATGTTCCATGACTCCTGTCATCACAATGCTACACGTACTTATCATCACAATGTTCGATGACCCCTGACATCACAATGTTCTATAACACCTGTCATCAAAATGTTCCATGACAATTTTCATCAAATTGCTTTATGACCCAGTCATCAGAATGCTCGCTGCCCTTCTCATCACAATGCACAACGCACTTGCCATCAAAATGCTCCATGACCTTTGTCATCACAAAGATCCATTACCCTTGGCATCACAATGCTCCATGTCATTGTCATCACAATGCTCCATGAACGCTCTCATCACGTTGCTCCATGCCCTTGTCTTCACATAGCTCCATGACACATGTCATCAGAATGCTCCATGGCCTTCTCATCACAATGTTCCATGCCCTTGTCATCACAATAGGCCATTCCAACTGTCATCGCAAGAAACCATGAAACGTATTACACCAATGTTCCATGCCCTTGTCATCACAATGCTCCATGCCCTTGTTATCACAATGCTCCATGACCCATGTCATCACAATGCTCCGTGACTCCAGTCATCACAATGCTTCATGAACTTTGTCATCACAATGGTCCATGCCCTTGTCATCAACTGTCTCTGTGACCTTTTTAACCCCAATGCTCCATGAACTTTTCTTCGCAGTGCTCTTTGACCCTTGTCATCACAATGCTCTATGCCTTTCTCAGCACAATGCTCCATGACCCTGGTCATCACAATGCTCCATGCACTTGTCTGCACAATGTTCCATGACACATGTCATCACAGACCTCCATGACCCCTGTCATCACAATGCTCAGTGACTCCAGTCATCACAATGCTTCATAACGTTTTTCCTCAAAATTGTCCAAGCCCGCGTCATCACAAGGCTCTGTGACATTTGTTACCACAATGCTCCATGAACTTTTCATCACAATTCTCTGTGACCCTCGTCATCACAATGCTACATGTCTTTGTCAGAACAATGCTCCATAACCATTATCATCACAGTGTGCCACGCGCATTTCATCACAACGGTACACAATCTTGTCATTGCAATGCTCCATAAACTTTGTAATCACAATGCTCCATGCACTTCTCATCAAAATGCGCTGTTACCAGAGATATCACAGTATTCCATCCCTAGTCATCGCAATACTCCCTCACCCCTGTAATCAGAATGTTCCATGACCCTGTCATCACACTGCTACATCCCCTTATCAACACAATGTTCCATGACCCCTGACATCTCAATGTTCCATAACCCATGTCATCAAAATGCTCCATGATCCTTTTCATCCCAAAGCTCCAAGACCCCTGACATCACAATGTTCTATAACCCCCGCCATCAAAATATTCCATTACACTTTTCATCAAATTGCTGCATGAGCCAGTCATCAAAATGCTCCCTGCCCTTCTCATCACAATGCACCATGTCCTTGTCATCAAAATGCTCCATGACTGGTCAGCAGAAAGCTCCATGACCACTGGCATCACAATGCTAAATGTCATTGTCATCACCATGCTCCATGAACCCTCTCATAACATTGCTCAATGCCCTTGTCATCACAGAGCTCCATGACACTTGTCATAACAATGCTCGATGCCCTTCTCATCACAATGCTCCATGTCCTTGTCATTACAATCCTGCATGACGAATGTATCATAGAGTTCCGTACCCTTGTCATCACAATCCTCCATGCCCACTCTCATCACAAAAATCCATGAAACATTTCAGACTAATGTTCCATGGCCTTCTCATCACAATGCTCCATTACCTCTGTCATAACAATGCACCATGAACCCTGCCATCACTATGTTCCACGGCGTAGTCTTCACAAGGTTCCATGACACTTGTCATCACAATGCTGAAAACCACTGTAATCACAATGCTCCATGCCCTTCTCATCACAAAGCTCCATGACGCATGTCATCAGAATGTTCCATGGCCTTCTCATCACAATGCTCCATGCCCTTGTCATCACAATGCTCCAAGACCTTGTAAACACAATGCACCATGCCCATTTTCATCTCAATGCTCCATGAACCCTGTCATCACAGTGCACGTTGCCCATCATCATAATACTTCAGTCTATTGTCATCACAATGAAATCAATATTCTCCATGACCTCTGACATCATAATGCTCCAAACCCTTGTGATCACAATGTTCCATATAACTTATCATCACAGCACCCCATGACGCTCATCATCACAATTATCCATGGTCTTCTCATCACAATGCTCCATGATCTTTGTCATCCTGATGCTCAATACACTTGTCATCACAATGCTCCCTGACACTTGTCGTCAGTATGCTCCTTGAACCCTGTCATGACAAGGCTCCAAGCCTTTTTCATCACAATAATCCATTCCCTTTCCATCACAATGCTCCAAGATCCATGTAATCACAATGCTCCATGGCCTTGTCATCAAAAAGCTCCATGAGGCATGTCATCAGAATGTTTCCTGGCCTTCTCATCACAATGTTCCATGCCCTTTTCATCACAATGCTCCAAGACCCCTGTAATCACAATGCTCCATGCCCCTTTTCATCAGAATTCTCCATGAGACTTTTCATCACAAGTCTCCATGGTCTTCCCATCACAATGCTCCAGGACCTTGTCATCACCATGATCCATTCCCTTGTCATCACAATGCTACATGACCCCTGTCATCTCAGTAATCCATGAACAAATGTCAGCCCAATGCTCCACGACCTTCTCATCACAATGCTCCATGGCCAATATCATCACAATGCTCCATGACCACAGTCCTCACAACACTCCATGACACCTGAAAACACAATGATCTGGGACACTTGTGATCACAATGCTCCATTCCCTAGGCATCACAATGCTCCATGAACCCTGTCATCACAAATCTCCATGAACATTTTCAGCCCAGTGATCCATGACTCTTGCCATCACAATGATCCATGCCCTTGTCATCCCAATGCTCCATGACGCCTGTATTCACAATGCTCTTCACTCTTGTCATCACAGTGCTCCATGACCTTTGTCACCACAATCCTCTTTACACTTGTCATCACAATGTTCCCTGACAGATGTCATCAGAATGCTCCTTGAAACCTGTCACGAAAAGGCTCCATGCCTTTTTCATCACAATGCCCCATGCCGTTTTCATCACAATGCTCCATGCCATTGTCATCAAAATACTCCACAAGCTTGTCATCAGAATGCTCCCTGACCCTTGTCATCACAATTCTCCATGCACTTGTCAGCACAATGCTCCCTGACCCTTGTCATCACAATGCTCCAAGTCATTGTCCTCACAATGTTCCATGACCCCTGTCATCACAATAATCCATGAACATTTTCAGCCCAATGCTCCACAACCTTCTCATCACAATGCTCCATGGCCAATATAATCACAATGCTCCATGACCACTGTCATCACAACACTCCATGACACCTGACAACACAATGATCCGGGATTCTTGTCATCACAATGCTCCATTCCCTAGTCGTCACAATGCTCCATGACACCTGTCATCACAACACTCCATGAAAATTTTCAGCCCAGTGCTTCTTGAAGCTTGTCATCACAATGATCCATGCCCTTGTCATCCCAATGCTCCATGACCCCTGTATTCACAATGCTCCTTGACGCTTGTCATCACAGTGGTCCATGACACATGTCATCACAATGCTCCATGCCTTTGTCAGCAAAATGCTACATGACCTTGTCATTACAATCCTCTATGCGCTTGTCATCACAATACTCCATTACCATTGGCATCACAATCCTCTATGAACCTTGGGATCACATTGCTTCATGCCCTTGTCATCACAATGCTCCATGCTCCTTGAAATCAAAATGATCCATGACCTCTGTCATCACAATGCTCCAACCACTTGTGATCACAATATTCTGTAACACTTGTCAACACAATGCCCCTTGACGATCGTCATCACAATTATCCATGGTCTTCTCATCACAATGCTCCCTGACCTTCGTCATCACAATGCTCAATTCACTTGTCATCAACATGCTCCCTGACACTTGTTGTCTGTATGCTCCTTGAACCCTGTCATGACCAGGCTTCATGCCTTTTTCATCACAATGATCCATGCCCTTTTCATCACAATGCTCCAAGTCCCATGTAATCACAATGGTCCATGCCATTGTCATCAAAGAGCTCAATGACGCATGTCATCAGAATGCTCCTTGGTCTTCTCCTCACAATGCTCCATGCCCTTGTCTTCACAATTTTCCAAGACCCTTGTAATCACAATGCTCCATTCCTCTTTTAATCAGTATGCTCCTTGAGACTTGTCATCACAAGGCTCCATGGTTTTGTCATCACAATGCTCCAGGACCTTGTCATCACAATGCTTCACGACCTTATCCTGAAAATTTTCAATGGCCCTTGTCATCATAATGCTCCAAGCCCTAATCATCACAATGCTCCATTATATTTGTCATCACAATCCACCATTACATTTGGTACCACAAAGCTCCATGCCATTGTCATTGTCATGGACCATGACATATGTCTCACAATGCTCCCTGACACCTTTCTTCACAATACTCCATGACCTTATCATCACAATGCTCCATGCCCTTGTCATTACAATGCACCATGCCCACTCTCATCACAATAATCTGTGAAACTTGTCAGACAAATGCTCCATGCCACTGTCATCACAATGCTCCATGCCCTTGTCATCACAAGGCTCCATGACCCCTGTCATCACAATGCTCCATTACTCCAGTCATCACAATGCTTCATAACGTTTGTCATCACAATGGTCCATGCCCCCGTCATCACAAGGCTCTGTGAAATTTGTAACCACAATTCTTCATGAACATTTCATAACAATTCTCTCTGAAACTTGTCATCACAATGCTCCATTTCTTTGTCAGAACGATTCTCCATGACCATTGTCATCAGAATGTGCCACGCGCAGTTCATCACAACGGTCCACAAGTTGTCATTGCAATGCTCCATAAAACTTGTAATCACAATGGTCAATGTAATTCTCATCAAAATGCTCTCTCACCAGACATATCACAATGTTACATCAGTAGTCATCAAAATACTCCCTCACCCTTGTAATCACAATGTTCCATGACACTGTCATCACAATGCTACATCCCCTTATCATAACAATGTTCCATGACCCCTGCCATCACAATGTTCATAAGCCCTATCATCAAAATGCTCAATGACCCTTTCCATCCCAAAGCTCCAAGACCCCTGACATCACAATGTTCTATAACCCCTGCCATCAAAATGTTCCATTACACTTTTTATCAAATTGCTGCATGACCCGGTCCTCAAAATGTTCCCTGCCCTTCTCATCAAAATGCTCCATGACTTGTCATCACAAAGCTCCAAGACCCTTGGCATCACAATGCTCCATGTCATTGTCATCACAATGCTCCATGAACCCTCTCATCACATTGCTCCATGCCCTTGTCATCTCACAGATCCGTGACACTTGTCATCACAATGCTCAATGCCTTTCTCATCACAATGCTCCATGCCCTTGTCATTACAGTCCTGCATGACCCATGTATCACAGTGTTCCGTGCCCTTGTCATCACAATGCTCCATGCCCTCTCTCATCACAATAATCCATGAAACATTTCAGACCAAATTTCTATACCCTTTTCATCACAATGCTCCATTACCCCTGTCATAACAATGCACCATGACACCTGCCATCACAATGCACCATGACACCTGGCATCACAATGATCCACGGCCTAGTTATCACAATGTTCCATGATAATTCTCATCACAATGCTCAAGACCCCTGATATCACAATGCTCCATGCCCTTGTCATCACAAAGCTCCATGACGCATGTCATCAGAATGTTCCATGGCCTTCTCATCACAATGCTCCATGCCCTTGTCATCACAATGCTCCAAGACCCTTGTCATCACAATGCTCCATTCCCCATTTCATCTCAGTGCTCCATGAAATCTGTCATCACAATGCTCCAAGACCCTTGTAATCACAATGCTCCATGCCCCTTTTCATCTCAATGCTCCATGAACCCTGTCATCACAATGCACCATGCCCATCATCATAATGCTTCAGGCTATTGTCATCACAATGAAATCAATATTCTGCATGACCTCTGTCATCATAATGCTCCAAACCCTTGTGATCACAATGTTGCATAACACGTATCATCACAACACCCCATGGCACTCATCATCTCAATTGTCCATGGTCTTCTCATCACAATGCTCCATGATCTTTGCCATCACAATGCTCAATACACTTGTCATCGCAATGCTCCCTGACCCTTGTCGTCAGTATGCTCCTAGAACCCTGTCATGACAAGTTTCCATGCATTTTTCATCACAATGATCCATGACCATTTCATCACAATGCTCCAAGGTCCCTGTAATCACAATGCTCCATACCCTTGTCATCACAAAACTCCATGACGCATGTCATCAGAATGCTCCATGGCCTTCTCATCACAATGCTCTATGCCCTAGTCATAACAATGCTCCAAGACCCCTGTAATAACAATGCCCCATGCCCCTTTTCATCAGAATGCTCCATGAGACTTGCCATCACAAGTCTCCATGGTCTTCTCATCACAATGTTCCAGGACCTTGACATCACCATGATCCATTCCCTTGACATCACAATGCTCCATGACCCCTGTCATCACAATAATCCATGAACATTTTCAGCCCAATGCTCCACGACCTTCTCATCACAATGCTCCATTGCCAATATCATCACAATGCTCCATGACCACTGTCATCACAACAATCCATGACACATGACAACACAATGATCCAGGACTCTTGTCATCACAATGCTCCATTAACTTGTCGTCACAATGCTAAATGACCACTGTCACCACAACTCTCAATGAACATTTTCAGCCCAGTGCTCCATGACCCTTGTCATCACAATGATCGATGCCCTTGTCATCCCAATGCTCCATGACCCATGTATTCACAATGCTCCTTGACGCTTGTCATCACAGTGCTCCATGACACATGTCATCACAATGCTCCATGCCTTTGTCAGCAAAATGATACATGACCTTGTCATTACAATGCTCTATGCACTTGTCATCACAATACTCCATTTCCATTGTCATAACAATCCTCCATGAACTTTGGGATCACATTGCTTCATGCCCTTGTCATCACAATGCTCCATGCTCCTTGAAATCAAAATGATCCATGACGTCTGTCATCACAATGCTCCAAACCCTGGTGATCATAATATTGCATAACACTTGTCCTCACAACGCTCCAAGATGCCTGTCATCACAATACTCCATGCCCTTTTCATCACAACTCTCCATGACCTTTGTCACCACAATTCTCAATACACTTGTCATCACAATGCTCCCTGACACTTGTCATCAGAATGCTCCTTGAACCCTGTCACCAAAAGGCTCCATGCCTTTTTCATCACAATGACCCATGCCATTTTCATCGCAATGCTCCATGCCATTGTCATCAAAATACTCCACAAGCTTGTCATCAGAATGCTCCATGACCCTTGTCATCACAATTTTCCATGCACTTGTCAGCACAATGCTCCCTGACCCTTGTCATCACAATGCTCCAAGCCATTGTCATCACAATGCTCCATTACCTTTGTCATCAGAATCCTCCCTGACACTTGGCATCACAATGCTCCATGCCATCCTCATCAAAATGGGCCATTACATATGTGATCACAATGCTCCCTGACACGTGTCTTCACAATACGGCATGACCTGGTCATCACAATGCTCCATGCCCTTGTCATCACAGTGTGCCATTCCAACTCTCATCGCCATACTCCATGAAAGTTATTAGACCAATGTTCCATGCCCTTGTCATCACAATGCTCCATGCCCTTGTTTCACAATGCTCCATGACCCCTGTCATCACAATGCTCCATGACTCCAGTCATCACAATGCTTCATGACCTTTGTCATCACAATGGTCCATGCCCTCGTCATCAACAGTCTCTGTGACCTATTTAACCACAATGCTCCATGAACTTTTCATCACAATGCTCTTTGACCCTTGTCATCACAATGCTCTATGCCTTTCTCAGCACAATGCTCCATGACCCTTGTCATCACAATGCTCCATGCGCTTGTCAGCACAATGCTCCATGACACATGTCATCACAATGCACCATGCGCTTGTCATCACAGTGCTCCACAACATTGTCATCACAATGCTCCATAAAATTTGTCATCACAATGTTCCATGCACTTCTCATCAAAATGCTCTCTCACCACTGATATCACAATGCTACATCACTATTTGTCACAATACTCCCTCACCCCTGTCATCACAATGTTCCATGACTCCTGTCATCACAATGCTACATGCACTTATCATCACAATGTTCGATGAGCCCTGAAATCACAATGTTCCATAACACCTGTCATCAAAATGTTCCATGACACTTTTCATCAAATTGCTCCATGACCCTGTCATCAGAATGCTCCCTGCCCTTCTCATCACAATGCACCACGCCCTTGCCATCAAAATGTTCCATGACCTTTGTCATCACAAAGATCCATGACCCTTGGCATCACAATGCTCCATGTCATTGTCATCACAATGCTCCATGAACGGTCTCATCACATTGCTCCATGCCCTTGTCTTCACATAGCTCCATGACACATGTCATCAGAATGCTCCATGGCCTTCTCATCCCAATGCCCCAAGCCCTGGCCATCACAATGCTCCATTACACCTGTCATAACAATGCTCCATGACCCCTGCCATCACGATGTTCCATGGCCTTGTCATCACAAGGCTCCATGACCCTTCTCATCACAATTCTCCAAGAACACTGTAATCACAATGCTCTATGCCCCTTTTCATCTCAATGATCCATGAACCCTGTCATCACAATGCACTATGCCCATCATCATAATGCTTCATGCTATTGTCATAACAACGAAATCAAAATGTTCCATGACCTCTGTCATAACAATGCTCCAAACACTTGTGATCACAATATTCCATAACACTTGTCATCACAATGCCCCAGGATGCTCGTCATCACAATTATCCATGGTCTTCTCATCACAATGCTCCATGACCTTCGTCATCACAATGCTCAATACACTTGTCATCAACATGCTCCCTGACACTTGTTGTCTGTATGCTCCTTGAACCCTGTCATGACAAGGCTCCATGCCTTTTTCATCACAATGATCCATGCCCTTTTCATCACAATGCTCCAAGTCCCATGTAATCACAATGGTCCATGCCATTGTCATCACAAAGCTCAATGACGCATGCCATCAGAATGCTCCTTGGTCTTCTCCTCACAATGCTCCATGCCTTTGTCTTCACAATGTTCCAAGACCCCTGTAATCACAATGCTCCATTCCCCTTTTAATCAGTATGCTCCATTCCCCATTTAATCAGTATGTTCCATTCCCCTTTTAATCAGTATGCTCCATGGTTTTGTCATCACAGTGCTCCAGGACCTTGTCATCACAATGCTTCACGACCTTGTCATCAAAATTTTCAATGGCCCTTGTCATCATAATGCTCCAAGCCCTAATCATCACAATGCTCCATTTTATTTGTCATCACAATCCTCCATTACATTTGGTATCACAAGCTCCATGCCATTGTCATCGCCATGCACCATGACATATGTCATCACAATGCTCCCTGACACCTGTCTTCACAATACTCCATTACCTTATCATCACAATGTTCCATGCCCTTGTCATCACAATGCACCATGCCCACTCTCATCACAATAATCTATGAAACTTGTCAGACCAATGCTCCATGCCACTGTCATCACAATGCTCCATGCCCTTGTCATCACAATGCTCCATGACCCCTGTCATCACAATGCTCCGTGACTCCAGTCATCACAATGCTTCATAACGTTTGTCATCACAATGGTCCATGCCCGCGTCATCACAAGGCTCTGTGACCTTTGTAACCACAATGCTCCATGAACTTTTCATCACAATTCTCTGAGAAACTTGTCATCACAATGCTCCATGTCTTTGTCAGAACAATGCACCATGACTATTGTCATCACAATGTGCCACGCGCATTTCATCACAACGTTCCAAACATTGTCATTGCAATGCTCCATAAACCATGTAATCACAATGGTCCATGCACTTCTCATCAAAATGCTCTCTCACCAGAGATATCACAATGTTCCATCAATAGTCATCACAATACACACTCGTCCTTGTAATCACAATGTTCCATGACACTGTCATCACAATGCTACATCCCCTTATCATCACAATGTTCCATGACCCCTGCCATCACAATGTTCCATAAGTCCTGTCATCAAAATGCTCAATGACCCTTTCCATCCCAAAGCTCCAAGACCCCTGACATCACAATGTTCTATAACCCCTGCCATCAAAATGTTCCATTACACTTTTTATCAAATTGCTGCATGACCCGGTCAACAAAATATTCCCTGCCCTTCTCATTAAATGCTCCATGACTTGTCATCACAAAGCTCCAAGACCCTTGGCATCACAATGCTCCATGTCATTGTCATCACAATGCTCCATGAACCCTCTCATCACATTGCTCCATGCCCTTGTCATCACACAGCTCCGTGACACTTGTCATCACAATGCTCCATGCCCACTCTCATCACAATAATCCATGAAGCATTTCAGACCAAATTTCTATACCCTTCTCATCACAATGCTCCATTACCCCTGTCATAAAAATGCACCATGACACCTGCCATCACAATGCACCATGACACCTGCCATCACAATGATCCACGGCCTAGTCATCACAAGGTTCCATGATAATTCTCATCACAATGCTCAAGACCCCTGATATCACAATGATCCATGCCCTTGTCATCACAAAGCTCCATGACGCATGTCATCAGAATGTTCCATGGCCTTCTCATCACAATGCTCCATGCCCTTGTCATCACAATGCTCCAAGACCCTTGTAATCACAATGCTCCATGCCCCATTTCATCTCAATGTTCCATGAAGTCTGTCTTCACAATGCTCCAAGAGCCTTGTAATCACAATGCTCCATCCCAATTTTCATCTCAATGCTCCATGAACCCTGTCATCACAATGCACCATGCCCATCATCATAATGCTTCAGGCTATTGTCATCACAATGAAATCAATATTCTGCATGACCTCTGCCATCATAATGCTCCAAACCCTTGTGATCACAATGTTGCATAACACGTATCATCACAACACCCCATGACGCTCATCATCACAATTATCCATGGTCTTCTCATCACAATGCACCATGATCTTTGTCATCACAATGCTCAAAACACTTGTCATCACAATGCTCCCTGACACTTGTCGTCAGTATGCTCATTGAACCCTGTCATGACAACGTTCCATGCATTTTTCATCACAATGATCCATGACCATTTCATCACAATCCTCCAAGGTCCCTGTAATCACAATGCTCCATGCCCTTGTCATCACAAAACTCCATGACGCATGCCATCAGAATGCTCCATGGCCTTCTCATCACAATGCTCTATGCCCTAGTCATCACCATGCTCCAAGACCCCTGTAATCACAATGCTCCATGCCCCTTTTCATCAGAATGCTCCATGAGACTTGCCATCACAAGTCTCCATGATCTTCTCATCACAATGCTCCAGGAACTTGTCATCACCATGCTCCATTCCCTTGTCATCACAATGCTCCATGACAGCTGTCATCACAATAATCCATGAACATTTTCAGCCCAATGCTCCACGACCTTCTCATCACAATGCTCCATTGCCAATATCATCACAATGCTCCATGACCACTGTCATCACAACACTCCATGACACCTGACAACACAATGATCCAGGACTCTTGTCATCACAATGCTCCATTAGCTTGTCGTCACAATGCTACATGACACCTGTCATCACAACTCTCCATGAACATTTTCAGCCCAGTGCTCCATGACCCTTGTCATCACAATGATCCAAGGCTTTGTCATCCCAATGCTCCATGACCCCTGTATTCACAATGCTCTTTGACGCTTGTCATCACAGTGCTCCATGACACATGTCATCACAATGCTCCATGCCTTTGTCAGCAAAATGCTACATGACTTTGTCATTACAATACTCTATGAGCTTGTCATCAAACTACTCAATTTCCATTGTCATCACAATCCTCCATGAACTTTGGGATTACATTGCTTCATGCCCTTGTCATCACAATGCTCCATGCTCCTTGAAATCAAAATGATCCATGACCTCTGTCATCCCAATGCTCCAAACCCTTGTGATTACAATGTTCCATAACACTTGTCATCATAACGCTCCATGATGCCTGTCATCACAGTACTCCATGCCCTTTTCATCACAATGCTCCATGACTTTTGTCACCACAATTCTCAATACACTTGTCATCACAATGCTCCCTGACACTTGTCATCAGAATGCTCCTTGAACCCTGTCACGAAAAGGCTCCATAGCTTTTTCATCACAATGCCCCATGCCGTTTTCATCACAATGCTCCATGCCATTGTCATCAAAATACTCCACAAGCTTGTCATCAGAATGCTACATGACCCTTGTCATCACAATGCTCCAAGCCATTTTCATCACAATTCTCCATTACCTTTGTCATCAAAATCCTCCCTGACACTTGGCATCACAATACTCCTGCCATCCTCATCACAATGGGCCATTACATATGTGATCACAATGCTCCCTGACACCTGTCTTCACAATACGGCATGACCTGGTCATCACAATGCTCCATGCCCTTGTCATCACAGTGTGCCATTCCAACTGTCATCGAAATACTGCATGAAACTCATTAGACAAATGTTCCATGCCATTCTCATCACGATGCTCAATGCCCTTATTATCACAATGCTCCATGACCCCTGTCAGCACAATTCTCCATGACTCCAGTCATCACAATGCTTCATGACCTTTGTCATTACAATGGTCCATGCCCTCGTCATCAACAGTCTCTGTGATCTTTTCAACCACAATGCTCCATGAACTTTTCATCACAATGCTCTTTGACCCTTGTCATCACAATTTTCTATGTCTTTCTCAGCACAATGCTCCATGAACCTTGTTATCACAGTGCTCCATGCGCTTGTCAGCACAATGCTCCATGTCACATGTCATCACAATGCACCATGCGCTTGTCATCACAGTGCTCCACAACCTTGTCATCACAATGCTCCATAAAATTTGTCATCACAGTGCTCCATGCACTTCTCATCAAAATGCTCTCTCACCACTGATATCACAATGCTACATCACTATTTGTCACAATACTCCCTCACCCCTGTCATCACAATGTTCCATGACTCCTGTCATCACAATGCTACACGTACTTATCATCACAATGTTCGATGACCCCTGACATCACAATGTTCTATAACACCTGTCATCAAAATGTTCCATGACAATTTTCATCAAATTGCTTTATGACCCAGTCATCAGAATGCTCCCTGCCCTTCTCATCACAATGCACAACGCACTTGCCATCAAAATGCTCCATGACCTTTGTCATCACAAAGATCCATTACCCTTGGCATCACAATGCTCCATGTCATTGTCATCACAATGCTCCATGAACGCTCTCATCACGTTGCTCCATGCCCTTGTCTTCACATAGCTCCATGACACATGTCATCAGAATGCTCCATGGCCTTCTCATCACAATGTTCCATGCCCTTGTCATCACAATAGGCCATTCCAACTGTCATCGCAAGAAACCATGAAACGTATTACACCAATGTTCCATGCCCTTGTCATCACAATGCTCCATGCCCTTGTTATCACAATGCTCCATGACCCATGTCATCACAATGCTCCGTGACTCCAGTCATCACAATGCTTCATGAACTTTGTCATCACAATGGTCCATGCCCTTGTCATCAACTGTCTCTGTGACCTTTTTAACCCCAATGCTCCATGAACTTTTCTTCGCAGTGCTCTTTGACCCTTGTCATCACAATGCTCTATGCCTTTCTCAGCACAATGCTCCATGACCCTGGTCATCACAATGCTCCATGCACTTGTCTGCACAATGTTCCATGACACATGTCATCACAGACCTCCATGACCCCTGTCATCACAATGCTCAGTGACTCCAGTCATCACAATGCTTCATAACGTTTTTCCTCAAAATTGTCCAAGCCCGCGTCATCACAAGGCTCTGTGACATTTGTTACCACAATGCTCCATGAACTTTTCATCACAATTCTCTGTGACCCTCGTCATCACAATGCTACATGTCTTTGTCAGAACAATGCTCCATAACCATTATCATCACAGTGTGCCACGCGCATTTCATCACAACGGTACACAATCTTGTCATTGCAATGCTCCATAAACTTTGTAATCACAATGCTCCATGCACTTCTCATCAAAATGCGCTGTTACCAGAGATATCACAGTATTCCATCCCTAGTCATCGCAATACTCCCTCACCCCTGTAATCAGAATGTTCCATGACCCTGTCATCACACTGCTACATCCCCTTATCAACACAATGTTCCATGACACCTGACATCTCAATGTTCCATAACCCATGTCATCAAAATGCTCCATGATCCTTTTCATCCCAAAGCTCCAAGACCCCTGACATCACAATGTTCTATAACCCCCGCCATCAAAATATTCCATTACACTTTTCATCAAATTGCTGCATGAGCCGGTCATCAAAATGCTCCCTGCCCTTCTCATCACAATGCACCATGTCCTTGTCATCAAAATGCTCCATGACTGGTCAGCAGAAAGCTCCATGACCACTGGCATCACAATGCTAAATGTCATTGTCATCACCATGCTCCATGAACCCTCTCATAACATTGCTCAATGCCCTTGTCATCACAGAGCTCCATGACACTTGTCATAACAATGCTCGATGCCCTTCTCATCACAATGCTCCATGTCCTTGTCATTACAATCCTGCATGACGAATGTATCATAGAGTTCCGTACCCTTGTCATCACAATCCTCCATGCCCACTCTCATCACAAAAATCCATGAAACATTTCAGACCAATGTTCCATGGCCTTCTCATCACTATGCTCCATTACCTCTGTCATAACAATGCACCATGAACCCTGCCATCACTATGTTCCACGGCGTAGTCTTCACAAGGTTCCATGACACTTGTCATCACAATGCTGAAAACCACTGTAATCACAATGCTCCATGCCCTTCTCATCACAAAGCTCCATGACGCATGTCATCAGAATGTTCCATGGCCTTCTCATCACAATGCTCCATGCCCTTGTCATCACAATGCTCCAAGACCTTGTAAACACAATGCACCATGCCCATTTTCATCTCAGTGCTCCATGAACCCTGTCATCACAGTGCACGTTGCCCAGCATCATAATACTTCAGTCTATTGTCATCACAATGAAATCAATATTCTCCATGACCTCTGACTTCATAATGCTCCAAACCCTTGTGATCACAATGTTCCATATAACTTATCATCACAGCACCCCATGACGCTCATCATCACAATTATCCATGGTCTTCTCATCACAATGCTCCATGATCTTTGTCATCCTGATGCTCAATACACTTGTCATCACAATGCTCCCTGACACTTGTCGTCAGTATGCTCCTTGAACCCTGTCATGACAAGGCTCCAAGCCTTTTTCATCACAATAATCCATTCCCTTTCCATCACAATGCTCCAAGATCCATGTAATCACAATGCTCCATGGCCTTGTCATCAAAAAGCTCCATGAGGCATGTCATCAGAATGTTTCCTGGCCTTCTCATCACAATGTTCCATGCCCTTTTCATCACAATGCTCCAAGACCCCTGTAATCACAATGCTCCATGCCCCTTTTCATCAGAATTCTCCATGAGACTTTTCATCACAAGTCTCCATGGTCTTCCCATCACAATGCTCCAGGACCTTGTCATCACCATGATCCATTCCCTTGTCATCACAATGCTACATGACCCCTGTCATCTCAGTAATCCATGAACAAATGTCAGCCCAATGCTCCACGACCTTCTCATCACAATGCTCCATGGCCAATATCATCACAATGCTCCATGACCACAGTCCTCACAACACTCCATGACACCTGACAACACAATGATCTGGGACACTTGTGATCACAATTCTCCATTCCCTAGGCATCACAATGCTCCATGAACCCTGTCATCACAAATCTCCATGAACATTTTCAGCCCAGTGATCCATGACTCTTGCCATCACAATGATCCATGCCCTTGTCATCCCAATGCTCCATGACGCCTGTATTCACAATGCTCTTGACTCTTGTCGTCACAGTGCTCCATGATCTTTGTCACCACAATCCTCTTTACACTTGTCATCACAATGTTCCCTGACAGATGTCATCAGAATGCTCCTTGAAACCTGTCACGAAAAGGCTCCATGCCTTTTTCATCACAATGCCCCATGCCGTTTTCATCACAATGCTCCATGCCATTGTCATCAAAATACTCCACAAGCTTGTCATCAGAATGCTCCCTGACCCTTGTCATCACAATTCTCCATGCACTTGTCAGCACAATGCTCCCTGACCCTTGTCATCACAATGCTCCAAGTCATTGTCCTCACAATGTTCCATGACCCCTGTCATCACAATAATCCATGAACATTTTCAGCCCAATGCTCCACAACCTTCTCATCACAATGCTCCATGGCCAATATAATCACAATGCTCCATGACCACTGTCATCACAACACTCCATGACACCTGACAACACAATGATCCGGGATTCTTGTCATCACAATGCTCCATTCCCTAGTCGTCACAATGCTCCATGACACCTGTCATCACAACACTCCATGAACATTTTCAGCCGAGTGCTTCTTGAAGCTTGTCATCACAATGATCCATGCCCTTGTCATCCCAATGCTCCATGACCCCTGTATTCACAATGCTCCTTGAAGCTTGTCATCACAGTGGTCCATGACACATGTCATCACAATGCTCCATGCCTTTGTCAGCAAAATGCTACATGACCTTGTCATTACAATCCTCTATGCGCTTGTCATCACAATACTCCATTTCCATTGGCATCACAATCCTCTATGAACCTTGGGATCACATTGCTTCATGCCCTTGTCATCACAATGCTCCATGCTCTTTGAAATCAAAATGATCCATGACCTCTGTCATCACAATGCTCCAACCACTTGTGATCACAATATTCTGTAACACTTGTCAACACAATGCCCCTTGACGATCGTCATCACAATTATCCATGGTCTTCTCATCACAATGCTCCCTGACCTTCGTCATCACAATGCTCAATACACTTGTCATCAACATGCTCCCTGACACTTGTTGTCTGTATGCTCCTTGAACCCTGTCATGACCAGGCTCCATGCCTTTTTCATCACAATGATCCATGCCCTTTTCATCACAATGCTCCAAGTCCCATGTAATCACAATGGTCCATGCAATTGTCATCAAAGAGCTCAATGACGCATGTCATCAGAATGCTCCTTGGTCTTCTCCTCACAATGCTCCATGCCCTTGTCTTCACAATGTTCCAAGACCCTTGTAATCACAATGCTCCATTCCCCTTTTAATCAGTATGCTCCTTGAGACTTGTCATCACAAGGCTCCATGGTTTTGTCATCACAATGCTCCAGGACCTTGTCATCACAATGCTTCACGACCTTATCCTGAAAATTTTCAATGGCCCTTGTCATCATAATGCTCCAAGCCCTAATCATCACAATGCTCCATTATATTTGTCATCACAATCCACCATTACATTTGGTACCACAAAGCTCCATGCCATTGTCATTGTCATGGACCATGACATATGTCTCACAATGCTCCCTGACACCTTTCTTCACAATACTCCATGACCTTATCATCACAATGCTCCATGCCCTTGTCATTACAATGCACCATGCCCACTCTCATCACAATAATCTGTGAAACTTGTCAGACAAATGCTCCATGCCACTGTCATCACAATGCTCCATGCCCTTGTCATCACAAGGCTCCATGACCCCTGTCATCACAATGCTCCATTACTCCAGTCATCACAATGCTTCATAACGTTTGTCATCACAATGGTCCATGCCCCCGTCATCACAAGGCTCTGTGAAATTTGTAACCACAATTCTTCATGAACATTTCATAACAATTCTCTCTGAAACTTGTCATCACAATGCTCCATTTCTTTGTCAGAACGATTCTCCATGACCATTGTCATCAGAATGTGCCACGCGCAGTTCATCACAACGGTCCACAAGTTGTCATTGCAATGCTCCATAAAACTTGTAATCACAATGGTCAATGTAATTCTCATCAAAATGCTCTCTCACCAGACATATCACAATGTTACATCAGTAGTCATCAAAATACTCCCTCACCCTTGTAATCACAATGTTCCATGACACTGTCATCACAATGCTACATCCCCTTATCATAACAATGTTCCATGACCCCTGCCATCACAATGTTCATAAGCCCTATCATCAAAATGCTCAATGACCCTTTCCATCCCAAAGCTCCAAGACCCCTGACGTCACAATGTTCTATAACCCCTGCCATCAAAATGTTCCATTACACTTTTTATCAAATTGCTGCATGACCCGGTCCTCAAAATGTTCCCTGCCCTTCTCATCAAAATGCTCCATGACTTGTCATCACAAAGCTCCAAGACCCTTGGCATCACAATGCTCCATGTCATTGTCATCACAATGCTCCATGAACCCTCTCATCACATTGCTCCATGCCCTTGTCATCTCACAGATCCGTGACACTTGTCATCACAATGCTCAATGCCTTTCTCATCACAATGCTCCATGCCCTTGTCATTACAGTCCTGCATGACCCATGTATCACAGTGTTCCGTGCCCTTGTCATCACAATGCTCCATGCCCTCTCTCATCACAATAATCCATGAAACATTTCAGACCAAATTTCTATACCCTTTTCATCACAATGCTCCATTACCCCTGTCATAACAATGCACCATGACACCTGCCATCACAATGCACCATGACACCTGGCATCACAATGATCCACGGCCTAGTTATCACAATGTTCCATGATAATTCTCATCACAATGCTCAAGACCCCTGATATCACAATGCTCCATGCCCTTGTCATCACAAAGCTCCATGACGCATGTCATCAGAATGTTCCATGGCCTTCTCATCACAATGCTCCATGCCCTTGTCATCACAATGCTCCAAGACCCTTGTCATCACAATGCTCCATTCCCCATTTCATCTCAGTGCTCCATGAAATCTGTCATCACAATGCTCCAAGACCCTTGTAATCACAATGCTCCATGCCCCTTTTCATCTCAATGCTCCATGAACCCTGTCATCACAATGCACCATGCCCATCATCATAATGCTTCAGGCTATTGTCATCACAATGAAATCAATATTCTGCATGACCTCTGTCATCATAATGCTCCAAACCCTTGTGATCACAATGTTGCATAACACGTATCATCACAACACCCCATGACACTCATCATCTCAATTATCCATGGTCTTCTCATCACAATGCTCCATGATCTTTGCCATCACAATGCTCAATACACTTGTCATCGCAATGCTCCCTGACCCTTGTCGTCAGTATGCTCCTAGAACCCTGTCATGACAAGTTTCCATGCATTTTTCATCACAATGATCCATGACCATTTCATCACAATGCTCCAAGGTCCCTGTAATCACAATGCTCCATACCCTTGTCATCACAAAACTCCATGACGCATGTCATCAGTATGCTCCATGGCCTTCTCATCACAATGCTCTATGCCCTAGTCATAACAATGCTCCAAGACCCCTGTAATAACAATGCCCCATGCCCCTTTTCATCAGAATGCTCCATGAGACTTGCCATCACAAGTCTCCATGGTCTTCTCATCACAATGTTCCAGGACCTTGACATCACCATGATCCATTCCCTTGTCATCACAATGCTCCATGACCCCTGTCATCACAATAATCCATGAACATTTTCAGCCCAATGCTCCACGACCTTCTCATCACAATGCTCCATTGCCAATATCATCACAATGCTCCATGACCACTGTCATCACAACAATCCATGACACATGACAACACAATGATCCAGGACTCTTGTCATCACAATGCTCCATTAACTTGTCATCACAATTCTAAATGACAACTGTCACCACAACTCTCAATGAACATTTTCAGCCCAGTGCTCCAAGACCCTTGTCATCACAATGATCGATGCCCTTGTCATCCAAATGCTCCATGACCCATGTATTCACAATGCTCCTTGACGCTTGTCATCACAGTGCTCCATGACACATGTCATCACAATGCTCCATGCCTTTGTCAGCAAAATGATACATGACCTTGTCATTACAATGCTCTATGCACTTGTCATCACAATACTCCATTTCCATTGTCATAACAATCCTCCATGAACTTTGGGATCACATTGCTTCATGCCCTTGTCATCACAATGCTCCATGCTCCTTGAAATCAAAATGATCCATGACCTCTGTCATCACAATGCTCCAAACCCTGGTGATCATAATATTGCATAACACTTGTCCTCACAACGCTCCAAGATGCCTGTCATCACAATACTCCATGCCCTTTTCATCACAATTCTCCATGACCTTTGTCACCACAATTCTCAATACACTTGTCATCACAATGCTCCCTGACACTTGTCATCAGAATGCTCCTTGAATCCTGTCACGAAAAGGCTCCATGCCTTTTTCATCACAATGACCCATGCCATTTTCATCACAATGCTCCATGCCATTGTCATCAAAATACTCCACAAGCTTGTCATCAGAATGCTCCATGACCCTTGTCATCACAATTTTCCATGCACTTGTCAGCACAATGCTCCCTGACCCTTGTCATCACAATGCTCCAAGCCATTGTCATCACAATGCTCCATTACCTTTGTCATCAGAATCCTCCCTGACACTTGGCATCACAATGCTCCATGCCATCCTCATCAAAATGGGCCATTACATATGTGATCACAATGCTCCCTGACACGTGTCTTCACAATACGGCATGACCTGGTCATCACAATGCTCCATGCCCTTGTCATCACAGTGTGCCATTCCAACTCTCATCGCCATACTCCATGAAAGTTATTAGACCAATGTTCCATGCCCTTGTCATCACAATGCTCCATGCCCTTGTTTCACAATGCTCCATGACCCCTGTCATCACAATGCTCCATGACTCCAGTCATCACAATGCTTCATGACCTTTGTCATCACAATGGTCCATGCCCTCGTCATCAACAGTCTCTGTGACCTATTTAACCACAATGCTCCATGAACTTTTCATCACAATGCTCTTTGACCCTTGTCATCACAATGCTCTATGCCTTTCTCAGCACAATGCTCCATGACCTTTGTCATCACAATGCTCCATGCGCTTGTCAGCACAATGCTCCATGACACATGTCATCACAATGCACCATGCGCTTGTCATCACAGTGCTCCACAACATTGTCATCACAATGCTCCATAAAATTTGTCATCACAATGTTCCATGCACTTCTCATCAAAATGCTCTCTCACCACTGATATCACAATGCTACATCACTATTTGTCACAATACTCCCTCACCCCTGTCATCACAATGTTCCATGACTCCTGTCATCACAATGCTACATGCACTTATCATCACAATGTTCGATGACCCCTGAAATCACAATGTTCCATAACACGTGTCATCAAAATGTTCCATGACACTTTTCATCAAATTGCTCCATGACCCTGTCATCAGAATGCTCCCTGCCCTTCTCATCACAATGCACAACGCCCTTGCCATCAAAATGCTCCATGACCTTTGTCATCACAAAGATCCATGACCCTTGGCATCACAATGCTCCATGTCATTGTCATCACAATGCTCCATGAACGCTCTCATCACATTGCTCCATGCCCTTGTCTTCACATAGCTCCATGACACATGTCATCAGAATGCTCCATGGCCTTCTCATCACAATGCCCCAAGCCCTGGCCATCACAATGCTCCATTACACCTGTCATAACAATGCTCCATGACCCCTGCCATCACGATGTTCCATGGCCTTGTCATCACAAGGCTCCATGACCCTTCTCATCACAATTCTCCAAGAACACTGTAATCACAATGCTCTATGCCCCTTTTCATCTCAATGATCCATGAACCCTGTCATCACAATGCACTATGCCCATCATCATAATGCTTCATGCTATTGTCATAACAACGAAATCAAAATGTTCCATGACCTCTGTCATAACAATGCTCCAAACCCTTGTGATCACAATATTCCATAACACTTGTCATCACAATGCCCCAGGATGCTCGTCATCACAATTATCCATGGTCTTCTCATCACAATGCTCCATGACCTTCGTCATCACAATGCTCAATACACTTGTCATCAACATGCTCCCTGACACTTGTTGTCTGTATGCTCCTTGAACCCTGTCATGACAAGGCTCCATGCCTTTTTCATCACAATGATCCATGCCCTTTTCATCACAATGCTCCAAGTCCCATGTAATCACAATGGTCCATGCCATTGTCATCACAAAGCTCAATGACGCATGCCATCAGAATGCTCCTTGGTCTTCTCCTCACAATGCTCCATGCCTTTGTCTTCACAATGTTCCAAGACCCCTGTAATCACAATGCTCCATTCCCCTTTTAATCAGTATGCTCCATTCCCCTTTTAATCAGTATGCTCCATTCCCCTTTTAATCAGTATGCTCCATGGTTTTGTCATCACAGTGCTCCAGGACCTTGTCATCACAATGCTTCACGACCTTGTCATCAAAATTTTCAATGGCCCTTGTCATCATAATGCTCCAAGCCCTAATCATCACAATGCTCCATTTTATTTGTCATCACAATCCTCCATTACATTTGGTATCACAAGCTCCATGCCATTGTCATCGCCATGCACCATGACATATGTCATCACAATGCTCCCTGACACCTGTCTTCACAATACTCCATGACCTTATCATCACAATGTTCCATGCCCTTGTCATCACAATGCACCATGCCCACTCTCATCACAATAATCTATGAAACTTGTCAGACCAATGCTCCATGCCACTGTCATCACAATGCTCCATGCCCTTGTCATCACAATGCTCCATGACCACTGTCATCAAAATGCTCCGTGACTCCAGTCATCACAATGCTTCATAACGTTTGTCATCACAATGGTCCATGCCCGCGTCATCACAAGGCTCTGTGACCTTTGTAACCACAATGCTCCATGAACTTTTCATCACAATTCTCTGAGAAACTTGTCATCACAATGCTCCATGTCTTTGTCAGAACAATGCTCCATGACAATTGTCATCACAATGTGCCACGCGCATTTCATCACAACGTTCCAAACATTGTCATTGCAATGCTCCATAAACCATGTAATCACAATGGTCCATGCACTTCTCATCAAAATGCTCTCTCACCAGAGATATCACAATGTTCCATCAATAGTCATCACAATACACACTCGTCCTTGTAATCACAATGTTCCATGACACTGTCATCACAATGCTACATCCCCTTATCATCACAATGTTCCATGACCCCTGCCATCACAATGTTCCATAAGTCCTGTCATCAAAATGCTCAATGACCCTTTCCATCCCAAAGCTCCAAGACCCCTGCCATCACAATGTTCTATAACCACTGCCATCAAAATGTTCCATTACACTTTTTATCAAATTGCTGCATGACCCGGTCAACAAAATATTCCCTGCCCTTCTCATCAAATGCTCCATGACTTGTCATCACAAAGCTCCAAGACCCTTGGCATCACAATGCTCCATGTCATTGTCATCACAATGCTCCATGAACCCTCTCATCACATTGCTCCATGCCCTTGTCATCACACAGCTCCGTGACACTTGTCATCACAATGCTCCATGCCCACTCTCATCACAATAAGCCATGAAGCATTTCAGACCAAATTTCTATACCCTTCTCATCACAATGCTCCATTACCCCTGTCATAAAAATGCACCATGACACCTGCCATCACAATGCACCATGACACCTGCCATCACAATGATCCACGGCCTAGTCATCACAAGGTTCCATGATAATTCTCATCACAATGCTCAAGACCCCTGATATCACAATGCTCCATGCCCTTGTCATCAAAAAGCTCCATGACGCATGTCATCAGAATGTTCCATGGCCTTCTCATCACAATGCTCCATGCCCTTGTCATCACAATGCTCCAAGACCCTTGTCATCACAATGCTCCATGCCCCATTTCATCTCAATGCTCCAAGAAATCTGTCATCACAATGCTCCAAGACCCTTGTCATCACAATGCTCCATGCCCCTTTTCATCTCAATGCTCCATGAACCCTGTCATCACAATGCACCATGCCCATCATCATAATGCTTCAGGCTATTGTCATCACAATGAAATCAATATTCTGCATTACCTCTGTCATCATAATGTTCCAAACCCTTGTGATCACAATGTTGCATAACACGTATCAGCAAAACACCCCATGACGCTCATCATCACAATTATCCATGGTCTTCTCATCACAATGCTCCATGATCTTTGTCATCACAATGCTCAATACACTTGTCATCACAATGCTCCCTGAACCTTGTCGTCAGTATGCTCCTTGAACCCTGTCATGACAAGTTTCCATGCATTTTTCATCACAATGATCCATGACCATTTCATCACAATGCTCCAAGGTCCCTGTAATCACAATGCTCCATGCCCTTGTCATCACAAATCTCCATAATGCATGTCATCAGAATGCTCCATGGCATTCTCATCACAATGCTCTATGCCCTAGTCATAACAATGCTCCAAGACCCCTGTGATCACAATGCTCCATGCCCCTTTTCATCAGAATGCTCCATGAGACTTGCCATCACAAGTCTCCTGTAATCACAATGCTCCATGCCCCTTTTCATCAGAATGCTCCATGAGACTTGCCATCACAAATCTCCATGGTCTTCTCATCACAATGTTCCAGGACCTTGACATCACCATGATCCATTCCCTTGTCATCACAATGCTCCATGACCCCTGTCATCACAATAATCCATGAACATTTTCTGCCCAATGCTCCACGACCTTCTCATCACAATGCTCCATTGCCAATATCATCACAATGCTCCATGACCACGGTCATCACAACACTCCATGACACCTGACAACACAATGATCCGGGACTCTTGTCATCACAATGCTCCATTCCCTTGTGGGCACAATGCTACATGACACCTGTCATCACAACTCTCCATGAACATTTTCAGCCCAGTGCTCCATGACCCTTGTCATCACAATGATCCATGCCCTTGTCATCCCAATGCTCCATGACCCCTGTATTCACAATGCTCCTTGACCCCTGTCATCACAGTGCTCCATGACACATGTCATCACAATGGTCCATGCCTTCGTCATCATCAGTCTCTGTGACCTTTTTAACCACAATTCTCCATGAACATTTCATCACAATGCTCTTTGACCCTTGTCATTACAATGCACTATGCCTTTCTCAGCACAATGCTCCATGACCCTTGTCATCACAATGCTCCATGTGCTTGTCAGCACAATGCTCCATGACACATGTCATCACAGTGCACCATGGGCTTGTCATCACAGTGCTCCACAACATTGTCATCACAATGCTCCATAAAATTTGTCAGAACAATGCTCCGTGCACTTCTCCTCAAAATGCTCTCTCACCACTGATATCACAATGCTACATCACTATTTGTCACAATACTCCCTTACCCCTGTCATCACAATGTTCCATGACTCCTGTCGTCACAATGCTACATGCACTTATCATCACAATGTTCGATGACCCCTGACATCACAATGTTCCATAACACCTGTCATCAAAATGTTCCATGACACTTTTCATCAAATTGCTCCATGACCTAGTCATCAGAATGCTTCCTGCCCTTCTCATCACAATGCACAAAGCCCTTACCATCAAAATGCTCAATGACCTTTGTCATCAAAAAGATCCATGACCCTTGGCATCACAATGCTCCATGTCATTGTCATCACAATGCTTCATGAACGCTCTCATCACATTGCTCCATACCCTTGTCTTCACATAGCTCCATGACACATGTAATCAGAATGCTCCATGGCCTTCTCATCACAATGCTCCATGCCCTTGCCATCATAATGCTCCATTACCCCTGTCATAACAATGCTCCATGACCCCTGCCATCACGATGTTCCATGGCCTTGTCATCACAAGACTCCATGACCCTTGTCATCACAATGATCCAAGAACACTGTAATCACAATGCACTATGCCCCTTTTCATCTCAATGATCCATGAACCCTGTCATCACAATGCACCATGCCCATCATCATAATGCTTCATGCTATTGTCATTACAACGAAATCAAAATGTGCCATGACCTCTGTCATAACAATGCTCCAAAACCTTGTGATCACAGTATTCCATAACACTTGTCATCACAATGCCCCATGATGCTCGTCATCACAATTATCCATGGTCTTCTCATCACAATGCTCCATGACCTTCGTCATCACAATGCTCAATACACTTGTCATCAACATGCTCCCTGACACTTGTTGTCTGTATGCTCCTTGACGCCTGTCATGACAAAGCTCAATGCCTTTTTCATCACAATGATCCATGACATTTTTATTCCAATGCTCCAAGTCCCATGTAATCACAATGGTCCATGCAATTGTCATCACAAAGTTCAATGATGCATGCCATCAGAATGCTCCTTGGTCTTCTCCTCACAATGCTCCATGCCCTTGTCTTCACAAAGTTCCAAGACCCCTGTAATCACAATGCTCCATTCCCCTTTTCATCAGTATGCTCCATGAGACTTGTCATCACAAGGCTCCATGGTTTTGTCATCACAATGCTCCAGGACCTTGTCATCACAATGCTTCAAGACCTTGTCATCAAAATTTTCAATGGCCCTTGTCATCATAATGCTCCAAACCCTAATCATCACAATGCTCCATTATATTTGTCATCACAATCCTCCATTACATTTGGTATCACAAAGCTCCATGCCATTGTCATCGCCATGGGCCATGACATATGTCATCACAATGTCCCTGACACCTGTCTTCACAATATCCCATGACCTTATCATCACAAACCTCCATGACGCATGTCACCAGAATGTTCCTTGGACTTCCAAACACAATGCTCCATGCACTTGTCATCACAATGTTCCATGACCTTTCTCATCACAATTCTCAATACACTTGTCATCACAATGCTCCCTGACACTTGTCGTCAGTATGCTCCATGAACCCTGTTATTACAAGGATCCATGCCTTTTTCATCAGAATGATCCATGCCCTTTTCATCACAGTGCTCCAAGACCCCTGTAATCACAATGCACCATGCCCTTATCATCACAAATCTCCATGACGCATGTCATCAGAATGTTCCATGGACTTCTCATCACAATTCTCCATGCCCTTGTCATCACAGTGCTCCAAGACCCCTGTAATCACAATGCTCCATGCACTTGTCTTCACAGAGCTCCATGACGCATGTCATCAGAATGTTCCAAGGACTTCCCAACACAATGCTCCATTCCCTTGTCATCACAATGCTCCAAGACACCTATAATCACAATGCTCCATGCCCCTTTTCATCTCCATGCTCCATGAACCCTGTCATCACAATGCACCATGCCTATCGTCATAATGCTTCAGGCTATTGTCATCACAATGAAATCAAAATGCTCCATGACCTCTGTCATCACAATTCTCCAAACCCTGGTGATCACAATGTTACATAACACTTATCATCACATCACCCCTTGACGCTCATCATCACAATTATCCATGGTCTTCTCATCACAGTGCTCCATGACCTTTGTCATCACAATTCTCAATTCACTTGTCATCACAATGCTTCCTGACACTTGTCGTCAGTATGCTCCATGAACACTGTCATGACAAGCCTCCATGACTTTTTCATCACAATGATCCAAGCCCTTTTCATCGCAATGTTCCAAGACTCCTGTAATCACAATGCTGCATGCCCTTGTCATCACAAAGCTCCATGACGCATGTCATCAGAATGTTCCATGGACTTCTCATCACAATGATCCATGCCCTTGTCATGACAATGCTCCAAGACCCCTGTAATCACAATGCTCCATGCCCCTTTTCATCTCAATGAACTATGAACCCTGTCATCACAATGCTCCATGCCCTTGTCATCACAAAGCTGCATGACACATATCATCACAATGTTCCATTCACTTCTCATCACAATGCTCCATGCCCTTGTCATCACAATTCTCCAAGACCCCTGTAATCACAATGCTCCATGCCACATTTCATCTCAATGCTCCATGAACCCTGTCATCACAAGGCACCATGCCCATCATCATAATGCTTCAGGCTATTGTCAACACAATGAAATCAAAATGCTCCATGACCTGTGTCATCACAATGCTCCAAACCCGGGTAATAACAAAGTTGCATAACACTTATCATCACAACACCCCATGACGCTCATCATCACATTTATCCAAGGTCTTCTCATCACAAGGCTCCATGAACTTTGTCATCACAATTCTCAATACACATGTCATCACAATGATCCCTGACACTTGTCGTCAGTATGCTCCATGAACCCTGTCATGACAAGGCTCCATGCCTTTTTCATCACAATGATCCCTGCCCTTTTCATCACAATGCTCCAAGACCCCTGTAATCACAATGCTCCATGCACTTGTCATCACAAAGCTCCATGACGCATGTCATCAGAATGTTCCATGGACTTCTCATCACAATGCTCCATGCCCTTGTCATCACAATGCTCCAAGACCTCTGTAATCACAATGCTCCATGCCCCCTTTTCATCTCAATGCTCCATGAACCCTGTCATCACAAGGCACCATGCCCATCATCATAATGCTTCAGGCTATTGTCAACACAATGAAATCAAAATGCTCCATGACCTCTGTCATCACAATGCCCCAAACCCGGGTAATAACAAAGTTGCATAACACTTATCATCACAACACCCCATGACGCTCATCATCACATTTATCCAAGGTCTTTTCATCACAATTCTCCATGACCTTTGTCGTCACAATTCTTAATACACGTGTCATCACAAGTCTCCCTGACACTTGTCGTCAGTATGCTCCATGAACCCTGTCATGACAAGGCTCCATGCCTTTTTCATCAAAATGATCCATGCCCTTTTCATCACAATGCTCCAAGACCCCTGTAATCACAATGCTCCATGCCCTTGTCATCACAACGCTCCATGACTCATGTCATCAGAATGTGCCATGGACTTCTCATCACAATGCTCCATGCCCTTGTCATCACAATGCTCCAAGACACCTGTAATCACAATGCTCCATGCCCATTTTCATCTCAATGCTCCATGAACCCTGTCATCACAATGCACCATGCCCATTGTCATAATGCTTCAGGCTACTGTCATCACACTGAAATCAAAATGCTCCATGACCTCTGTCATCACAATGCTCCAAACCCTGGTGATCACAATGTAGCATAACACTTATCATTACAACACCCCATGACGCTCATCATCACAATTATCCATGGTCTTCTCATCACAATGCTCCATGACGTTTTTCATCACAATTCTCAATAAAATGGTCATCCCAATGCTCCCTGACACTTGTCGTCAGTATGCTCCATGAACCCTGTCATGACAAGGCTCCATGCCTTTTTCTTCACAATGATCCATGCCCTTTTGTTCACAGTGCTCCAAGACGCCTGTAATCACAATGCTCCATGACGTATGTGATCAGAATATTCCATGGACTTCTCATCACAATGCTCCATGCCCTTGTCATCACAATGTTCCAAGACGCCTCTAATCACAATGATCCATGCACATTTTCATCTCAATGCTCAATGAACCCTGTCATCACAATGCACCATGCCCATCGTCATAATGCTTGAGGTTATTGTCATCACAATGAAATCAAAATGCTCCATGACCTCTGTCATCACAATGCTCCAAACCCTGGTGATCACAATGTTACATAACACGTATCATCACATCACCCCTTGACGCTCATCATCACAATTATCCATGGTCTTCTCATCACAGTCCTCCATGACATTTGTCAGCACATTTCTCAATACACTTGTCATCACAATGCTTCCTGACACTTGTCGTCAGTATACTCCATGAACCCTGTCATGACAAGGCTCCATGACATTTTCATCACAATGATCCAAGCACTTTTCAACGCAATGCTCCAAGACCCCTGTAATCACAATGCTTCATGCCCTTGTCATCACAAAGCTCCATGACGCATGTCATCAGAATGTTCCATGGAATTCTCATCACAATTCTCCATGCCCTTGTCATCACAATGCTCCAACACCCCTGTAATCACAATGATCCATGCCCCTTTTCATCTCAATGAACTATGAACCCTGTCATCACAATGCTCCATGCTCTTGTAATCACAATGCTCCATGAGGCATGTGATCAGAATGTTCCATGGACTTCTCATCACAATGCTCCATGCCCTTGTCATCACAATGCTCCAAGACCCCTCTAATCAAAATGTTCCATGCCCATTTTCATCTCAATGCTCAATGAACCCTGTCATCACAATGCACCATGCCCATCGTCATAATGCTTCAGGCTATTGTCATCACAATGAAATCAAAATGCTCCATGACCTCTGTCATCACAATGCTCCAAAACCTGGTGATCACAATGTTGCATAACACTTATCATCACAACACACCATGATGCTCATCATCACAATTATCCATGGGCTTCTCACCACAATGCTCCATGAACTTTGTTATCACATTTCTCAATACACTTGTCATCACAAGGCTCCCTGACACTTGTCATCAGTATGCTCCATGAACCCTGTCATGACAAGGCTCCATGCCTTTTTCATCACAATGATCCATGCCCTTTTCATCACAGTGTTCCAAGACCCCTGTAATCACAATGCTCCATGACCTTGTCATCACAAATCACCATGACGCATGTGATCAGAATGTTCCATGGACTTCTCATCACAATGCTCCATGCCCTTGTCATCAAAATGCTCCAAGACCGCTCTAATCACAATGCTCCATGCCCCTTTTCATCTCAAAGCTCCATAAACCCTGTCATCACAAGGCACCATGCACATCATCATGATGCTTCAGGCTATTGTCAACACAATGAAATCAAAATGCTCCATGACCTCTGTCATCACAATGCTCCAAACCAGGGTAATAACAATGTTGCATAACACTTATCATCACAAAACCCCATGACGCTCATCATCACATTTATCCATGGTCTTCTCATCACAATGCTCCCTGACCATTGTCATCAGAATTCTCAATACACTTGTCATCACAATGCTCCCTGACACTTGTGGTCAGTATGCTCCATGAACACTGCCATGACAAGGATCCATGCCTTTTTCATCATAATGATCCATGCCCTTTTCCTTGCAATGCTCCAAGACTCCTGTAATCACAATGCTCCATGCATTTGTCATCACAAAGCTCCATGACGCATGTCATCAGAATGTTCCATGGATTTCTCATCACAATGCTCCATGCTTTTGTAATCACAATGCTCCAAGACCTCTGTAATCACAATGCTCCATGCCCCCTTTTCATCTCAATGCTCCATGAACCCTGTCATCACAATGCACCATGCCCATCATCATAATGCTTCAGGCTATTGTCATCCCAATGAAATCAAAATGCTCCATGACCTCTCTCATCACAATGCTCCAAACCCTGGTGATCACAATGTAGCATAACACTTATCATCACAACACCCCATGATGCTCATCATTACATTTATCCATGGTCTTCTCATCACAATGCTCCATGAACTTTGTCATCACAGTGCTCCAAGACCACTATAATCACAATGCTCCATGCCCTTGTCATCACAAAGCTCCATGACGCATGTCATCAGAATGTTCCATGGACTTCTCGTCATAATGCTCCATGGCCTTGTCATCACAATGCTCCAAGAACCCTGTAAGCACAATGCTCCATGCCCCTTTCATCTCAATGCACCATGAACCCTGTCATCACAAGGCATCATGCCCATCATCATAATGCTTCAGGCTATTGTCAAAACAATGAAATCAAAATGCTCCATGACCTCTGTCATCACAATGCTCCAAACACGGGTAATAACAATATTGCATAACAATTATCATCACAACACCCCATGACGCTCATCATTACATTTATCCATGGTCTTCTCATCACAATGCTCCATGAACTTTGTCATCACAATTCTCAATACACTTGTCCTCACAATGCTCCCTGACCCTTGTCGTCAGTATGCTCCATGAACCCTGTCATGACAAGGCTCCATGCCTTTTTCATCACAATAATCCATGCCGTTTTCATCACAGTGCTCCAAGACCCCTATAATCACAATGCTCCATACCCTTGTCATCACAAAGCTCCATGACGCATGTGATCAGAATGTTCCATGGATTTCTCATCACAATGCTCCATGCCCTTGTCATCACAATGCTCCAAGAACCCTGTAATCACAATGCTCCATGGCCCTTTTCATCTGAATGCTCCATGAACCCTGTCATCACAATGCACCATGCCCATCCTCATAATGCTTCAGGCTATTGTCATCCCAATGAAATCAAAATGCTCCATGACCTCTCTCATCACAATGCTCCAAACCCTGGTGATCACAATGTTGCATAACACTTATCATCACAACACCCCATGACGCTCATCATCACAGTTATCCATGGTCTTCTCATCACAATGCTGCATGACCTTTGTCATCACAATTCTCAATACAGTTGTCATCACAATGCTCCCTGACCTTTGTCGTCAGTATGATCCATGAACCCTGTCATGACAAGGCTCCATGCCTTTTTCATCACAATGATCCATGCCCTTTTCATCACAATGCTCCAAGACCCCTCTAATCACAATGCTCCATGCCCATTTTCATCTCAATGCTCAATGAACCCTGTCATCAAAATGCACCATGCCCATCGTCATAATGCTTCAGGCTATTGTCATCACAATGAAATCAAAATGCTCCATGACCTCTGTCATCACAATGCTCCAAACCCTGGTGATCACAATGTAGCATAACACTTATCATCACAACACCCCATGATGCTCATCATAACAGTTATCCATGGGCTTCTCACCACAATGCTCCATGAACATTGTTATCACATTTCTCAATACTTTTGTCATCACAATGCTCCCTGACACTTGTCGTCAGTATGCTCCATGAACCCTGTCATGACAAGGCTCCATGCCTGTTTCATCACAATGATCCATGCCCTTTTCATCACAATGCTCCAAGACCCCTGTAATCACAATGCTCCATGCCCTTGTCATCACAAATCTCCATGACGCATGTGATCAGAATGTTCCATGGACTTCTCATCACAATGCTCCATGCCCTTGTCATCACAATGCTCCAAGACCCCTCTAATCACAATGCTCCATGCCCGTTTTCATCTCAAAGCTCCATGAACCCTGTCATCACAAGGCACCATGCCCATTATCATAATGCTTCAGGCTATTGTCAACACAATGAAATCAAAATGCTCCATGACCTCTGTCATCACAATGCTCCAAACCCGGGTAATAAAAATGTTGCATAACATTATCATCCCAACACCCCATGACGCTCATCATTACATTTATCCATGGTCTTCTCATCACAATGCTCCATGACCATTGTCATCACAATTCTCAATACACTTGTCATCACAATGCTCCCTGACACTTGTGGTCAGTATGCTCCATGAACACTGTCATGACAAGGCTCCATTCCTTTTTCATCACAATGATCCATGCCCTTTTCCTTGCAAGGCTCCAAGACTCCTGTAATCACAATGCTCCATGCACTTGTCATCACAAAGCTCCATGACGCATGTCATCAGATTGTTCCATGGACATCTCATCACAATGCTCCATGCCCTTGTCATCACAATGCTCCAAGACCCCTGTAATCACAATGTTCGATGCTCCTTTTCATTTCCATGCACCATGAACCCTGTCATCACAATGCACCATGCCCATCATCATAAAGCTTCAGGCTATTGTCATCACAATGAAATCAAAATGCTCCATGACCTCTGTCATCACAATGCTCCAAACCCTGGTGATCACAATGTTGCATAACACTTATCATCACAACACCCCATGACGCTCATCATCACAATTATCCATGGTCTTCTCATCACAATGCTCCATGAACTTTGTCATCACAATTCTCAATAAACATGTCATCACAATGATCCCTGACACTTGTCGTCAGTATGCTCCATGATCCCTGTCATGACAAGGCTCCATGCCATTTTCATCACAATGATCCATGCCATTTTCATCGCATAGCTCCAAGACCCCTGTAATCACAATGCTCCATGCAATTGTCATCACAAAGCTCCATGACGCATGTCATCAGAATGTTCCATGGACTTCTCATCACAATGCTCCATGCCTTTGTCATCACAATGCTCCAAGACCTCTGTAATCACAATGCTCCATGCCCCCTTTTAATCTCAATGCTCCATGAACCCTGTCATCACAAGGCACCATGCCCATCATCATAATGCTTCAGGCTATTGTCAACACAATGAAATCAAAATGCTCCATGACCTCTGTCATCACAATGCTCCAAACCCGGGTAATAACAATGTTGCATAACTCTTATCATCACAACACCCCATGACGCTCATCATCACATTTATCCAAGGGCTTCTCATCACAATGCTTCATGACCTTTGTCGTCACTATTCTTAATACACGTGTCATCACAAGGCTCCCTGACACTTGTCGTCAGTATGCTCCATGAACCCTGTCATGACAAGGCTCCATGCCTTTTTCATCACAATTATCCATGCCCTTTTCCTCGCAAAGCTCCAAGACTCCTGTAATCACAATGCTCCATGCAGTTGACATCACAAAGCTCCATGACACATGACATCAGAATGTTCCATGGACTTCTCATCACAATGCTCCATGCCCTTCTCATCACAGTGCTCGAAGACCCCTACAATCACAATGCTCCATGCCCTTGTCATCAAAAAACTCCATGACGCATGTCATCAGAATGTTCCATGGACTTCTCATCACAATGCTCCATGCCCTTGTCATCACAATGCTCCAAGACCCCTCTAATCACAATGCTCCATACCCCTTTTCATCTCAATGCACCATGAACCTTGTCATCACAAGGCACCATGCCCATCATCATAATGCTTCAGGCTAGTGTCAACACAATGAAATCAAAATGCTCCATGACCTCTGTCATCACAATGCTCCAAACCCGGGTAATAAAAATGTTGCATAAAATTATCATCACAACACCCCATGACGCTCATCATTACATTTATCCATGGTCTTCTCATCACAATGCTCCATGACCATTGTCATCACAATTCTCAATACACTTGTCATCACAATGCTCCCTGACACTTGTCGTCAGTATGCTCCATTAACCCTGTCATGACAAGGCTCCATGCCTTTTTCATCACAATCATCCATGCCCTTTTCATCACAGTGCTCCAAGACCCCTATAATCACAATGCTCCATGCCCTTGTCATCACAAAACTCCATGACGCATGTGATCAGAATGTTCCATGGACTTCTCATCACAGTGCTCCAAGCCCCTTTTCATCTCAATGCTCAGTGAACCCTGTCATCACAAGGCACCATTCCCATCGTCATAATGCTTCAGCCTATTGTCAACACAATGAAATCAAAATGCTCCATGACCTCTGTCATCACAATGCTCCAAACCCTGGTGAACACAAGGTTGCATAACACTTATCATCACATCACCCCATGATGCTCATCATCACAGTTATCCATGGTCTTCTCTTCACAATGCTCCATGACATTTGTCATCACAATTCTCAATAAACTTGTCATCACAATGCTCCCTGACCTTTGTCGTCAGTATGATCCATGAACCCTGTCATGACAAGGCTCCATGCCTTTTTCATCACAATGATCCATGCCCTTTTCATCACAATGCTCCAAGACCCCTCTAATCACAATGCTCCATGCCCATTTTCATCTCAATGCTCAATGAACCCTGTCATCAAAATGCACCATGCCCATCGTCATAATGCTTCAGGCTATTGTCATCACAATGAAATCAAAATGCTCCATGACCTCTGTCATCACAATGCTCCAAACCCTGGTGATCACAATGTAGCATAACACTTATCATCACAACACCCCATGATGCTCATCATAACAGTTATCCATGGGCTTCTCACCACAATGCTCCATGAACATTGTTATCACATTTCTCAATACTTTTGTCATCACAATGCTCCCTGACACTTGTCGTCAGTATGCTCCATGAACCCTGTCATGACAAGGCTCCATGCCTGTTTCATCACAATGATCCATGCCCTTTTCATCACAATGCTCCAAGACCCCTGTAATCACAATGCTCCATGCCCTTGTCATCACAAATCTCCATGACGCATGTGATCAGAATGTTCCATGGACTTCTCATCACAATGCTCCATGCCCTTGTCATCACAATGCTCCAAGACCCCTCTAATCACAATGCTCCATGCCCGTTTTCATCTCAAAGCTCCATGAACCCTGTCATCACAAGGCACCATGCCCATTATCATAATGCTTCAGGCTATTGTCAACACAATGAAATCAAAATGCTCCATGACCTCTGTCATCACAATGCTCCAAACCCGGGTAATAAAAATGTTGCATAACATTATCATCCCAACACCCCATGACGCTCATCATTACATCTATCCATGGTCTTCTCATCACAATGCTCCATGACCATTGTCATCACAATTCTCAATACACTTGTCATCACAATGCTCCCTGACACTTGTGGTCAGTATGCTCCATGAACACTGTCATGACAAGGCTCCATTCCTTTTTCATCACAATGATCCATGCCCTTTTCCTTGCAAGGCTCCAAGACTCCTGTAATCACAATGCTCCATGCACTTGTCATCACAAAGCTCCATGACGCATGTCATCAGATTGTTCCATGGACTTCTCATCACAATGCTCCATGCCCTTGTCATCACAATGCTCCAAGACCCCTGTAATCACAATGTTCGATGCTCCTTTTCATTTCAATGCACCATGAACCCTGTCATCACAATGCACCATGCCCATCATCATAAAGCTTCAGGCTATTGTCATCACAATGAAATCAAAATGCTCCATGACCTCTGTCATCACAATGCTCCAAACCCTGGTGATCACAATGTTGCATAACACTTATCATCACAACACCCCATGACGCTCATCATCACAATTATCCATGGTCTTCTCATCACAATGCTCCATGAACTTTGTCATCACAATTCTCAATAAACATGTCATCACAATGATCCCTGACACTTGTCGTCAGTATGCTCCATGATCCCTGTCATGACAAGGCTCCATGCCATTTTCATCACAATGATCCATGCCATTTTCATCGCATAGCTCCAAGACCCCTGTAATCACAATGCTCCATGCAATTGTCATCACAAAGCTCCATGACGCATGTCATCAGAATGTTCCATGGACTTCTCATCACAATGCTCCATGCCTTTGTCATCACAATGCTCCAAGACCTCTGTAATCACAATGCTCCATGCCCCCTTTTAATCTCAATGCTCCATGAACCCTGTCATCACAAGGCACCATGCCCATCATCATAATGCTTCAGGCTATTGTCAACACAATGAAATCAAAATGCTCCATGACCTCTGTCATCACAATGCTCCAAACCCGGGTAATAACAATGTTGCATAACTCTTATCATCACAACACCCCATGACGCTCATCATCACATTTATCCAAGGGCTTCTCATCACAATGCTTCATGACCTTTGTCGTCACTATTCTTAATACACGTGTCATCACAAGGCTCCCTGACACTTGTCGTCAGTATGCTCCATGAACCCTGTCATGACAAGGCTCCATGCCTTTTTCATCACAATTATCCATGCCCTTTTCCTCGCAAAGCTCCAAGACTCCTGTAATCACAATGCTCCATGCAGTTGACATCACAAAGCTCCATGACACATGACATCAGAATGTTCCATGGACTTCTCATCACAATGCTCCATGCCCTTCTCATCACAGTGCTCGAAGACCCCTACAATCACAATGCTCCATGCCCTTGTCATCAAAAAACTCCATGACGCATGTCATCAGAATGTTCCATGGACTTCTCATCACAATGCTCCATGCCCTTGTCATCACAATGCTCCAAGACCCCTCTAATCACAATGCTCCATACCCCTTTTCATCTCAATGCACCATGAACCTTGTCATCACAAGGCACCATGCCCATCATCATAATGCTTCAGGCTAGTGTCAACACAATGAAATCAAAATGCTCCATGACCTCTGTCATCACAATGCTCCAAACCCGGGTAATAAAAATGTTGCATAAAATTATCATCACAACACCCCATGACGCTCATCATTACATTTATCCATGGTCTTCTCATCACAATGCTCCATGACCATTGTCATCACAATTCTCAATACACTTGTCATCACAATGCTCCCTGACACTTGTCGTCAGTATGCTCCATTAACCCTGTCATGACAAGGCTCCATGCCTTTTTCATCACAATCATCCATGCCCTTTTCATCACAGTGCTCCAAGACCCCTATAATCACAATGCTCCATGCCCTTGTCATCACAAAACTCCATGACGCATGTGATCAGAATGTTCCATGGACTTCTCATCACAGTGCTCCAAGCCCCTTTTCATCTCAATGCTCAGTGAACCCTGTCATCACAAGGCACCATTCCCATCGTCATAATGCTTCAGCCTATTGTCAACACAATGAAATCAAAATGCTCCATGACCTCTGTCATCACAATGCTCCAAACCCTGGTGAACACAAGGTTGCATAACACTTATCATCACATCACCCCATGATGCTCATCATCACAGTTATCCATGGTCTTCTCTTCACAATGCTCCATGACATTTGTCATCACAATTCTCAATAAACTTGTCATCACAATGCTCCCTGACCTTTGTCGTCAGTATGATCCATGAACCCTGTCATGACAAGGCTCCATGCCTTTTTCATCACAATGATCCATGCCCTTTTCATCACAATGCTCCAAGACCCCTCTAATCACAATGCTCCATGCCCATTTTCATCTCAATGCTCAATGAACCCTGTCATCACAATGCACCATGCCTATCGTCATAATGCTTCAGGCTATTGTCATCACAATGAAATCAAAATGCTCCATGACCTCTGTCATCACAATGCTCCAAACCCTGGTGATCACAATGTAGCATAACACTTATCATCACAACACCCCATGATGCTCATCATAACAGTTATCCATGGGCTTCTCACCACAATGCTCCATGAACATTGTTATCACATTTCTCAATACTTTTGTCATCACAATGCTCCCTGACACTTGTCGTCAGTATGCTCCATGAACCCTGTCATGACAAGGCTCCATGCCTGTTTCATCACAATGATCCATGCCCTTTTCATCACAATGCTCCAAGACCCCTGTAATCACAATGCTCCATGCCCTTGTCATCACAAATCTCCATGACGCATGTGATCAGAATGTTCCATGGACTTCTCATCACAATGCTCCATGCCCTTGTCATCACAATGCTCCAAGACCCCTCTAATCACAATGCTCCATGCCCGTTTTCATCTCAAAGCTCCATGAACCCTGTCATCACAAGGCACCATGCCCATTATCATAATGCTTCAGGCTATTGTCAACACAATGAAATCAAAATGCTCCATGACCTCTGTCATCACAATGCTCCAAACCCGGGTAATAAAAATGTTGCATAAAATTATCATCACAACACCCCATGACGCTCATCATTACATTTATCCATGGTCTTCTCTTCACAATGCTCCATGACATTTGTCATCACAATTCTCAATACACTTGTCATCACAATGCTCCCTGACACTTGTCGTCAGTATGCTCCATGAACCCTGTCATGACAAGGCTCCATGCCTTTTTCATCACAATGATCCATGCCCTTTTCATCACAGTGCTCCAAGAACCCTGTAATCAAAATGCTCCATGACGCATGTGATCAGAATGTTCCATGGACTTCTCATCACAATGCTCCATGCCCTTGTCATCACAATGCTCCAAGACCCCTCTAATCACAATGCTCCATGCCCCTTTTCATCTCAATGCTCCATGAACCCTGTCATCACAATGCACCATGCCCATCGTCATAATGCTTCAGGCTATTGTCATCACAATGAAATCAAAATGCTCCATGACCTCTGTCATCACAATGCTCCAAACCCTGGTGATCACAATATTGCATAACAATTATCATCACAACACCCCATGACGCTCATCATCACAATTATCCATGGTCTTCTCACCACAATGCTCCATGAACTTTGTCATCACAATTCTCAATACACTTGTCATCAAAATGCGCCCTGACACTTGTCGTCAGTATGCTCCATGAACCCTGTCATGACAAGGCTCCCTGCCTTTTTCATCACAATAATCCATGCCCTTTTCATCACAGTGTTCCAAGACCCCTCTAATCAGAATGCTCCATGACCTTGTCATCAGAAACCTCCATGACGCATGTGATCAGAATGTTCCATGGACTTTTCATCCCAATGCTCCATGCCATTGTCATCAAAATACTCCACAAGCTTGTCATCAGAATGCTCCATGACCCTTGTCATCACAATTCTCCATGCACTTCTCAGCACAATGCTCCCTGACCCTTGTCATCACAATGCTCCAAGCCATTGTCACCACAATGCTCCATTACGTTTGTCATCAGAATCCTCCATGACACTTGGCATCACAATTCTCCATGCCATTGTCATTACAATGGGCCATTACATATGTCATCACAATGCTCACTGACACCTCTCTTCACAATACTGCATGACCTGGTCATCACAATGCTCCATGCACTTGTCATCACAATGTGCCATTCCAACTCTCAACACAATAATCCATGAAACTTATTAGACCAATGCTCCATGCCCTTGTTATCACCATGCTCCATGCCCTTGTTATCACAATGTTCAAAACCACTATAATTAGAATGCTCCATGCCCCTTTTCATCAGTATGCTCCATGAGACTTGTCATCACAAGGCTCCATGGTTTTCTCATCACAATGCTCCAGGACCTTGTCATCACAATGCTTCACGACATTGTCATGAAAATTCTCAATGGCGCTTGTCATCATAATGCTCCAAGCCCTAGTCATGACAATGCTCCATTATATTTGTCATCACAATCCTCCCTTACATTTGGCATCAGAATGCTCCATGCCATTGTCATCGCAATGGACCATGACATATGTCATCACAATGCCCCCTGACACCTGTCTTCACAATACTCCATGCCCTTATCATCACAATGCTCCCTTAACCCTTTCATAACAATGCACCATGACACCTGCCATCACAATGATCCACGGCCTAGTGATCACAAGGTTCCATGATAATTCTCATCACAATGCTCAAGACCCCTGATATCACAATGCTCCATGCCCTTGTCATCACAAAGCTCCATGACGCATGTCATCAGAATGTTCCATGGCCTTCTCATCACAATGCTCCATGCCCTTGTCATCACAATGCTCCAAGACCCTTGTAATCACAATGCTCCATGCCGCATTTCATCTCAATGCTCCATGAAATCTGTCATCACAATGCTCCAAGACCCTTGTAATCACAATGCTCCATGCCGCTTTTCATCTCAATGCTCCATGAACCCTGTCATCACAATGCACCATGCCCATCATCATAATGCTTCAGGCTATTGTCATCACAACGAAATCAAAATGTTCCATGACCTCTGTCATAACAATGCTCCAAACCCTTGTGATCACAATGTTGCTTAACACGTATCATCACAACACCCCATGATGCTCATCATCACAATTATCCATAGTCTTCTCATCACAATGCTCCATGATCTTTGTCATAACAATGCTCAATACACTTGTCATCACAATGCTCCCTGACCCTTGTCGTCAGTATGCTCCTTGAACCCTGTCATGACAAGTTTCCATGCATTTTTCATCACAATGATCCATGACCATTTCATCACAATTCTCCAAGGTCCCTGTAATCACAATGCTCCATGCCCTTGTCATCACAAAACTCCATGACGCATGTCATCAGAATGCTCCATGGCCTTCTCATCACAATGCTCTATGCCCTAGTCATAACAATGCTCCAAGACCCCTGTAATCACAATGCTCCATGCCCCTTTTCATCAGAATGCTCCATGAGACTTGCCATCACAAGTCTCCATGGTCTTCTCATCACAATGTTCCAGGACCTTGACATCATCATGATCCATTCCCTTGTCATCACAATGCTCCATGACCCCTGTCATCAAAATAATCCATGAACATTTTCAGCCCAATGCTCCACGACCTTCTCATCACAATGCTCCATTGCCAATATCATCACAATGCTCCATGACCACTGTCATCACAACACTCCATGACACCTGACAACACAATGATCCAGGACTCTTGTCATCACAATGCTCCATTCCCTTGTCGTCACAATGCTACATGACACCTGTCAGCACAACTCTCCATGAACATTTTCAGCCCAGTGCTCCATGACCCTTGTCATCACAATGATCCATGCCCTTGTCATCCCAATGCTCCATGACCCCTGTATTCACAATGCTCCTTGACGCTTGTCATCACAGTGCTCCATGACACATGTCATCAAAATGCTCCATGCCTTTGTCAGCAAAATGCTACATGACCTTGTCATTACAATGCTCTATGCGCTTGTCATCACAATACTCCATTTCCATAGTCATCACAATCCTCCATAAACTTTGGGATCACATTGCTTCATGCCCTTGTCATCACAATGCTCCATGCTCCTTGAAATCAAAATGATCCATGACCTCTGTCATCACAATGCTCCAAACCCTTGTGATCACAATGTTCCATAACACTTGTCATCACAATGCTCCATGATGCCTGTCATCACAATACTCCATGCCCCTTTCATCACAGTGCTCGATGACCTTTGTCACCACAATTCTCAATACACTTGTCATCACAATGCTCCCTGACACTTGTCATCAGAATGATCCTTGAACCCTGTCATGAAATGGCTCCATGCCTTTTTCATCACAATGCCCTATGCCATTTTCATCACAATGCTCCATGCCATTGTCATCAAAATACTCCACAAGCTTGTCATCAGAATGCTCCATGACCCTTGTCATCACAATTCTCCATGCACTTGTCAGCACAATGCTCCCTGACCCTTGTCATCACAATGCTCCAAGCCATTGTCATCACAATGCTCCATTACCTTTGTCATCAGAATCCTCCCTGACACTTGGCATCACAATGCTCCATGCCATCCTCATCACAATGGGCCATTACATATGTGATCACAATGCTCCCTGACACCTGTCTTCACAATACGGCATGACCTGGTCATCACAATGCTCCATGCCCTTGTCATCACAGTGTGCCATTCCAATTCTCATCGCAATATTCCATGAAAGTTGTTAGACCAATGTTCCATGTCCTTGTCATCACAATGCTCCATACCCTTGTTATCACAATGCTCCATGACCCCTGTCATCACAATGCTCCGTGACTCCAGTCATCACAATGCCTCATGACCTTTCTCATCACAATGGTCCATGCCCTCGTCATCAACAGTCTCTGTGACCTTTTTAACCACAATGCTCCATGAACTTTTCATCACAATGCTCTTTGACCCTTGTCATCACAATGCTCTATGCCTTTCTCAGCACAATGCTCCATGACCCTTGTCATCACAAAGCTCCATGCGCTTGTCAGCACAATGCTCCATGACACATGTCATCACAATGCACCATGCGCTTGTCATCACAGTGCTCCACAACATTGTCATCACAATGCTCCATAAAATTTGTCATCACAATGCTCCATGCACTTCTCATCAAAATGCTCTCTCACCACTGATATCACAATGCTACATCACTATTTGTCACAATACTCCCTCACCCCTGTCATCACAATGTTCCATGACTCCTGTCATCACAATGCTACATGCACTTATCATCACAATGTTCGATGACCCCTGAAATCACAATGTTCCATAACACCTGTCATCAAAATGTTCCATGACACTTTTCATCAAATTGCTCCATGACCCTGTCATCAGAATGCTCCCTGCCCTTCTCATCACAATGCACAGCGCCCTTGCCATCAAAATGCTCCATGACCTTTGTCATCACAAAGATCCATGACCATTGGCATCACAATGCTCCATGTCATTGTCATCACAGTGCTCCATGAACGCTCTCATCACATTGCTCCATGCCCTTGTCTTCACATAGCTCCATGACACATGTCATCAGAATGCTCCATGGCCTTCTCATCACAATGCTCCAAGCCCTTGCCATCACAATGCTCCATTACCCCTGTCATAACCATGCTCCATGACCCCTGCCATCACGATGTTCCATGGCCTTGTCATCACAAGGCTCCATGACCCTTCTTATCACAATGCTCCAAGAACACTGTAATCACAATGCTCTATGCCCCTTTTCATCTCAATGATCCATGAACCCTGTCATCACAATGCACCATGCCCATCATCATAATGCTTCATGCAATTGTCATCACAACGAAATCAAAATGTTCCATGACCTCTGTCATAACAATGCTCCAAACCCTTGTGATCACAATATTCCATAACACTTGTCATCACAATGCCCCAGGATGCTCGTCATCACAATTATCCATGGTCTTCTCATCACAATGCTCTATGACCTTCGTCATCACAATGCTCAATACACTTGTCATCAACATGCTCCCTGACACTTGTTGTCTGTATGCTCCTTGAACCCTGTCATGACAAGGCTCCATGCCTTTTTCGTCACAATGATCCATGCCCTTTTCATCACAATGCTCCAAGTCCCATGTAATCACAATGGTACATGCCATTGTCATTACAAAGCTCAATGACGCATGCCATCAGAATGCTCCTTGGTCTTCTCCTCACAATGCTCCATGCCCTTGTCTTCACAATGTTCCATGCCCTTGTCATCACAATGCTCCATGCCCATGTTATCACAATGCTCCATGACCCCTGTCATCACAATGCTCCGTGACTCCAGTCCTCACAATAATTCATGACTTTTGTCATCACAATGGTCCATGTCCTCGTCATCAACCGTCTCTGTGACCTTTTTAACCACAATGCTCCATGAACATTCTCAGCACAATGCTCCATGACCCTTGTCATCACATTGCTCCATGCGCTTTTCAGCACAATGCTCCATGACACATGTCATCACAATGCACCATGCGCTTGTCATCACAGTGCTCCACAACATTGTCATCACAATGCTCCATAAAATTTGTCATCACAATGCTCCATGCACTTCTCATCAAAATGCTCTCTCACCACTGATATAACAATGCTACATCACTATTTGTCACAATACTCCCTCACCCCTGTCATCACAATGTTCCATGACTCCTGTCATCACAATGCTACATGCACTTATCATCACAATGTTCGATGAGCCCTGAAATCACAATGTTCCATAACACCTGTCATCAAAATGTTCCATGACACTTTTCATCAAATTGCTCCATGACCCTGTCATCAGAATGCTCCCTGCCCTTCTCATCACAATGCACATCGCCCTTGCCATCAAAATGCTCCATGACCTTTGTCATCACAAAGATCCAAGACCCTTGGCATCACAATGCTCCATTTCATTGTCATCACAATGCTCCATGAACCCTCTCATCACATTGCTCCATGCCCTTGTCATCACACAGCTCCATGACACTTGTCATCACAATGCTCGATGCCCTTCTCATCACAATGCTCCATGCCTTTGTCATTACAGTCCTGCATGACCCATGTATCACAGTGTTCCGTGCCCTTGTCATCACAATGCTCCATGCCCACACTCATCACAATAATCCATGAAACATTTCAGACCAAAGTTCCATACCCTTCTCATCACAATACTCCATTACCCCTGTCATAACAATGCACCATGACACCTGCCATCACAATGATCCACGGCCTAGTGATCACAAGGTTCCATGATAATTCTCATCACAATGATCAAGACCCCTGATATCACAATGCTCCATGCCCTTGTCATCACAAAGCTCCATGACGCATGTCATCAGAATGTTCCATGGCCTTCTCATCACAATGCTCCATGCCCTTGTCATCACAATGCTCCAAGACCCTTGCCATCACAGTGCTCCATGCCGCATTTCATCTCAATGCTCCATGAAATCTGTCATCACAATGCTCCAAGACCCTTGTAATCACAATGCTCCATGCCGCTTTTCATCTCAATGCTCCATGAACCCTGTCATCACAATGCACCATGCCCATCATCATAATGCTTCAGGCTATTGTCATCACAATGAAATCAATATTCTGAATGACCTCTGTCATCATAATGCTCCAAACCCTTGTGATCACAATGTTGCATAACACGTATCATCACAACACCCCATGATGCTCATCATCACAATTATCCATAGTCTTCTCATCACAATGCTCCATGATCTTTGTCATAACAATGCTCAATACACTTGTCATCACAATGCTCCCTGACCCTTGTCGTCAGTATGCTCCTTGAACCCTGTCATGACAAGTTTCCATGCATTTTTCATCACAATGATCCATGACCATTTCATCACAATTCTCCAAGGTCCCTGTAATCACAATGCTCCATGCCCTTGTCATCACAAAACTCCATGACGCATGTCATCAGAATGCTCCATGGCCTTCTCATCACAATGCTCTATGCCCTAGTCATAACAATGCTCCAAGACCCCTGTAATCACAATGCTCCATGCCCCTTTTCATCAGAATGCTCCATGAGACTTGCCATCACAAGTCTCCATGGTCTTCTCATCAAAATGTTCCAGGACCTTGACATCATCATGATCCATTCCCTTGTCATCACAATGCTCCATGACCCCTGTCATCAAAATAATCCATGAACATTTTCAGCCCAATGCTCCACGACCTTCTCATCACAATGCTCCATTGCCAATATCATCACAATGCTCCATGACCACTGTCATCACAACACTCCATGACACCTGACAACACAATGATCCAGGACTCTTGTCATCACAATGCTCCATTCCCTTGTCGTCACAATGCTACATGACACCTGTCAGCACAACTCTCCATGAACATTTTCAGCCCAGTGCTCCATGACCCTTGTCATCACAATGATCCATGCCCTTGTCATCCCAATGCTCCATGACCCCTGTATTCACAATGCTCCTTGACGCTTGTCATCACAGTGCTCCATGACACATGTCATCAAAATGCTCCATGCCTTTGTCAGCAAAATGCTACATGACCTTGTCATTACAATGCTCTATGCGCTTGTCATCACAATACTCCATTTCCATAGTCATCACAATCCTCCATAAACTTTGGGATCACATTGCTTCATGCCCTTGTCATCACAATGCTCCATGCTCCTTGAAATCAAAATGATCCATGACCTCTGTCATCACAATGCTCCAAACCCTTGTGATCACAATGTTCCATAACACTTGTCATCACAATGCTCCATGATGCCTGTCATCACAATACTCCATGCCCCTTTCATCACAATGCTCGATGACCTTTGTCACCACAATTCTCAATACACTTGTCATCACAATGCTCCCTGACACTTGTCATCAGAATGATCCTTGAACCCTGTCATGAAATGGGTCCATGCCTTTTTCATCACAATGCCCTATGCCATTTTCATCACAATGCTCCATGCCATTGTCATCAAAATACTCCACAAGCTTGTCATCAGAATGCTCCATGACCCTTGTCATCACAATTCTCCATGCACTTGTCAGCACAATGCTCCCTGACCCTTGTCATCACAATGCTCCAAGCCATTGTCATCACAATGCTCCATTACCTTTGTCAACAGAATCCTCCCTGACACTTGGCATCACAATGCTCCATGCCATCCTCATCACAATGGGCCATTACATATGTGATCACAATGCTCCCTGACACCTGTCTTCACAATACGGCATGACCTGGTCATCACAATGCTCCATGCCCTTGTCATCACAGTGTGCCATTCCAATTCTCATCGCAATATTCCATGAAAGTTGTTAGACCAATGTTCCATGTCCTTGTCATCACAATGCTCCATACACTTGTTATCACAATGCTCCATGACCCCTGTCATCACAATGCTCCGTGACTCCAGTCATCACAATGCCTCATGACCTTTCTCATCACAATGGTCCATGCCCTCGTCATCAACAGTCTCTGTGACCTATTTAACCACAATGCTCCATGAACTTTTCATCACAATGCTCTTTGACCCTTGTCATCACAATGCTCTATGCCTTTCTCAGCACAATGCTCCATGACCCTTGTCATCACAAAGCTCCATGCGCTTGTCAGCACAATGCTCCATGACACATGTCATCACAATGCACCATGCGCTTGTCATCACAGTGCTCCACAACATTGTCATCACAATGCTCCATAAAATTTGTCATCACAATGCTCCATGCACTTCTCATCAAAATGCTCTCTCACCACTGATATCACAATGCTACATCACTATTTGTCACAATACTCCCTCACCCCTGTCATCACAATGTTCCATGACTCCTGTCATCACAATGCTACATGCACTTATCATCACAATGTTCGATGACCCCTGAAATCACAATGTTCCATAACACCTGTCATCAAAATGTTCCATGACACTTTTCATCAAATTGCTCCATGACCCTGTCATCAGAATGCTCCTTGCCCTTCTCATCACAATGCACAGCGCCCTTGCCATCAAAATGCTCCATGACCTTTGTCATCACAAAGATCCATGACCATTGGCATCACAATGCTCCATGTCATTGTCATCACAGTGCTCCATGAACGCTCTCATCACATTGCTCCATGCCCTTGTCTTCACATAGCTCCATGACACATGTCATCAGAATGCTCCATGGCCTTCTCATCACAATGCTCCAAGCCCTTGCCATCACAATGCTCCATTACACCTGTCATAACCATGCTCCATGACCCCTGCCATCACGATGTTCCATGGCCTTGTCATCACAAGGCTCCATGACCCTTCTTATCACAATGCTCCAAGAACACTGTAATCACAATGCTCTATGCCCCTTTTCATCTCAATGATCCATGAACCCTGTCATCACAATGCACCATGCCCATCATCATAATGCTTCATGCAATTGTCATCACAACGAAATCAAAATGTTCCATGACCTCTGTCATAACAATGCTCCAAACCCTTGTGATCACAATATTCCATAACACTTGTCATCACAATGCCCCAGGATGCTCGTCATCACAATTATCCATGGTCTTCTCATCACAATGCTCTATGACCTTCGTCATCACAATGCTCAATACACTTGTCATCAACATGCTCCCTGACACTTGTTGTCTGTATGCTCCTTGAACCCTGTCATGACAAGGCTCCATGCCTTTTTCGTCACAATGATCCATGCCCTTTTCATCACAATGCTCCAAGTCCCATGTAATCACAATGGTACATGCCATTGTCATTACAAAGCTCAATGACGCATGCCATCAGAATGCTCCTTGGTCTTCTCCTCACAATGCTCCATGCCCTTGTCTTCACAATGTTCCATGCCCTTGTCATCACAATGCTCCATGCCCATGTTATCACAATGCTCCATGACCCCTGTCATCACAATGCTCCGTGACTCCAGTCCTCACAATAATTCATGACTTTTGTCATCACAATGGTCCATGTCCTCGTCATCAACCGTCTCTGTGACCTTTTTAACCACAATGCTCCATGAACATTCTCAGCACAATGCTCCATGACCCTTGTCATCACATTGCTCCATGCGCTTTTCAGCACAATGCTCCATGACACATGTCATCACAATGCACCATGCGCTTGTCATCACAGTGCTCCACAACATTGTCATCACAATGCTCCATAAAATTTGTCATCACAATGCTCCATGCACTTCTCATCAAAATGCTCTCTCACCACTGATATAACAATGCTACATCACTATTTGTCACAATACTCCCTCACCCCTGTCATCACAATGTTCCATGACTCCTGTCATCACAATGCTACATGCACTTATCATCACAATGTTCGATGATCCCTGAAATCACAATGTTCCATAACACCTGTCATCAATATGTTCCATGACACTTTTCATCAAATTGCTCCATGAACCTGTCATCAGAATGCTCCCTGCCCTTCTCATCACAATGCACATCGCCCTTGCCATCAAAATGCTCCATGACCTTTGTCATCACAAAGATCCAAGACCCTTGGCATCACAATGCTCCATGTCATTGTCATCACAATGCTCCATGAACCCTCTCATCACATTGCTCCATGCCCTTGTCATCACACAGCTCCATGACACTTGTCATCACAATGCTCGATGCCCTTCTCATCACAATGCTCCATGCCTTTGTCATTACAGTCCTGCATGACCCATGTATCACAGTGTTCCGTGCCCTTGTCATCACAATGCTCCATGCCCACACTCATCACAATAATCCATGAAACATTTCAGACCAAAGTTCCATACCCTTCTCATCACAATACTCCATTACCCCTGTCATAACAATGCACCATGACACCTGCCATCACAATGATCCACGGCCTAGTGATCACAAGGTTCCATGATAATTCTCATCACAATGATCAAGACCCCTGATATCACAATGCTCCATGCCCTTGTCATCACAAAGCTCCATGACGCATGTCATCAGAATGTTCCATGGCCTTCTCATCACAATGCTCCATGCCCTTGTCATCACAATGCTCCAAGACCCTTGCCATCACAGTGCTCCATGCTGCATTTCATCTCAATGCTCCATGAAATCTGTCATCACAATGCTCCAAGACCCTTGTAATCACAATGCTCCATGCCGCTTTTCATCTCAATGCTCCATGAACCCTGTCATCACAATGCACCATGCCCATCATCATAATGCTTCAGGCTATTGTCATCACAATGAAATCAATATTCTGAATGACCTCTGTCATCATAATGCTCCAAACCCTTGTGATCACAATGTTGCATAACACGTATCATCACAACACCCCATGATGCTCATCATCACAATTATCCATAGTCTTCTCATCACAATGCTCCATGATCTTTGTCATAACAATGCTCAATACACTTGTCATCACAATGCTCCCTGACCCTTGTCGTCAGTATGCTCCTTGAACCCTGTCATGACAAGTTTCCATGCATTTTTCATCACAATGATCCATGACCATTTCATCACAATTCTCCAAGGTCCCTGTAATCACAATGCTCCATGCCCTTGTCATCACAAAACTCCATGACGCATGTCATCAGAATGCTCCATGGCCTTCTCATCACAATGCTCTATGCCCTAGTCATAACAATGCTCCAAGACCCCTGTAATCACAATGCTCCATGCCCCTTTTCATCAGAATGCTCCATGAGACTTGCCATCACAAGTCTCCATGGTCTTCTCATCACAATGTTCCAGGACCTTGACATCATCATGATCCATTCCCTTGTCATCACAATGCTCCATGACCCCTGTCATCAAAATAATCCATGAACATTTTCAGCCCAATGCTCCACGACCTTCTCATCACAATGCTCCATTGCCAATATCATCACAATGCTCCATGACCACTGTCATCACAACACTCCATGACACCTGACAACACAATGATCCAGGACTCTTGTCATCACAATGCTCCATTCCCTTGTCGTCACAATGCTACATGACACCTGTCAGCACAACTCTCCATGAACATTTTCAGCCCAGTGCTCCATGACCCTTGTCATCACAATGATCCATGCCCTTGTCATCCCAATGCTCCATGACCCCTGTATTCACAATGCTCCTTGACGCTTGTCATCACAGTGCTCCATGACACATGTCATCAAAATGCTCCATGCCTTTGTCAGCAAAATGCTACATGACCTTGTCATTACAATGCTCTATGCGCTTGTCATCACAATACTCCATTTCCATAGTCATCACAATCCTCCATAAACTTTGGGATCACATTGCTTCATGCCCTTGTCATCACAATGCTCCATGCTCCTTGAAATCAAAATGATCCATGACCTCTGTCATCACAATGCTCCAAACCCTTGTGATCACAATGTTCCATAACACTTGTCATCACAATGCTCCATGATGCCTGTCATCACAATACTCCATTCCCCTTTCATCACAATGCTCGATGACCTTTGTCACCACAATTCTCAATACACTTGTCATCACAATGCTCCCTGACACTTGTCATCAGAATGATCCTTGAACCCTGTCATGAAATGGCTCCATGCCTTTTTCATCACAATGCCCTATGCCATTTTCATCACAATGCTCCATGCCATTGTCATCAAAATACTCCACAAGCTTGTCATCAGAATGCTCCATGACCCTTGTCATCACAATTCTCCATGCACTTGTCAGCACAATGCTCCCTGACCCTTGTCATCACAATGCTCCAAGCCATTGTCATCACAATGCTCCATTACCTTTGTCATCAGAATCCTCCCTGACACTTGGCATCACAATGCTCCATGCCATCCTCATCACAATGGGCCATTACATATGTGATCACAATGCTCCCTGACACCTGTCTTCACAATACGGCATGACCTGGTCATCACAATGCTCCATGCCCTTGTCATCACAGTGTGCCATTCCAATTCTCATCGCAATATTCCATGAAAGTTGTTAGACCAATGTTGCATGTCCTTGTCATCACAATGCTCCATACCCTTGTTATCACAATGCTCCATGACCCCTGTCATCACAATGCTCCGTGACTCCAGTCATCACAATGCCTCATGACATTTCTCATCACAATGGTCCATGCCCTCGTCATCAACAGTCTCTGTGACCTTTTTAACCACAATGCTCCATGTACTTTTCATCACAATGCTCTTTGACCCTTGTCATCACAATGCTCTATGCCTTTCTCAGCACAATGCTCCATGACCCTTGTCATCACAAAGCTCCATGCGCTTGTCAGCACAATGCTCCATGACACATGTCATCACAATGCACCATGCGCTTGTCATCACAGTGCTCCACAACATTGTCATCACAATGCTCCATAAAATTTGTCATCACAATGCTCCATGCACTTCTCATCAAAATGCTCTCTCACCACTGATATCACAATGCTACATCACTATTTGTCACAATACTCCCTCACCCCTGTCATCACAATGTTCCATGACTCCTGTCATCACAATGCTACATGCACTTATCATCACAATGTTCGATGACCCCTGAAATCACAATGTTCCATAACACCTGTCATCAAAATGTTCCATGACACTTTTCATCAAATTGCTCCATGACCCTGTCATCAGAATGCTCCCTGCCCTTCTCATCACAATGCACAGCGCCCTTGCCATCAAAATGCTCCATGACCTTTGTCATCACAAAGATCCATGACCCTTGGCATCACAATGCTCCATGTCATTGTCATCACAGTGCTCCATGAACGCTCTCATCACATTGCTCCATGCCCTTGTCTTCACATAGCTCCATGACACATGTCATCAGAATGCTCCATGGCCTTCTCATCACAATGCTCCAAGCCCTTGCCATCACAATGCTCCATTATCCCTGTCATAACCATGCTCCATGACCCCTGCCATCACGATGTTCCATGGCCTTGTCATCACAAGGCTCCATGACCCTTCTTATCACAATGCTCCAAGAACACTGTAATCACAATGCTCTATGCCCCTTTTCATCTCAATGATCCATGAACCCTGTCATCACAATGCACCATGCCCATCATCATAATGCTTCATGCAATTGTCATCACAACGAAATCAAAATGTTCCATGACCTCTGTCATAACAATGCTCCAAACCCTTGTGATCACAATATTCCATAACACTTGTCATCACAATGCCCCAGGATGCTCGTCATCACAATTATCCATGGTCTTCTCATCACAATGCTCTATGACCTTCGTCATCAAAATGCTCAATACACTTGTCATCAACATGCTCCCTGACACTTGTTGTCTGTATGCTCCTTGAACCCTGTCATGACAAGGCTCCATGCCTTTTTCGTCACAATGATCCATGCCCTTTTCATCACAATGCTCCAAGTCCCATGTAATCACAATGGTACATGCCATTGTCATTACAAAGCTCAATGACGCATGCCATCAGAATGCTCCTTGGTCTTCTCCTCACAATGCTCCATGCCCTTGTCTTCACAATGTTCCATGCCCTTGTCATCACAATGCTCCATGCCCATGTTATCACAATGCTCCATGACCCCTGTCATCACAATGCTCCGTGACTCCAGTCCTCACAATAATTCATGACTTTTGTCATCACAATGGTCCATGTCCTCGTCATCAACCGTCTCTGTGACCTTTTTAACCACAATGCTCCATGAACATTCTCAGCACAATGCTCCATGACCCTTGTCATCACATTGCTCCATGCGCTTTTCAGCACAATGCTCCATGACACATGTCATCACAATGCACCATGCGCTTGTCATCACAGTGCTCCACAACATTGTCATCACAATGCTCCATAAAATTTGTCATCACAATGCTCCATGCACTTCTCATCAAAATGCTCTCTCACCACTGATATAACAATGCTACATCACTATTTGTCACAATACTCCCTCACCCCTGTCATCACAATGTTCCATGACTCCTGTCATCACAATGCTACATGCACTTATCATCACAATGTTCGATGAGCCCTGAAATCACAATGTTCCATAACACCTGTCATCAAAATGTTCCATGACACTTTTCATCAAATTGCTCCATAACCCTGTCATCAGAATGCTCCCTGCCCTTCTCATCACAATGCACATCGCCCTTGCCATCAAAATGCTCCATGACCTTTGTCATCACAAAGATCCAAGACCCTTGGCATCACAATGCTCCATGTCATTGTCATCACAATGCTCCATGAACCCTCTCATCACATTGCTCCATGCCCTTGTCATCACACAGCTCCATGACACTTGTCATCACAATGCTCGATGCCCTTCTCATCACAATGCTCCATGCCTTTGTCATTACAGTCCTGCATGACCCATGTATCACAGTGTTCCGTGCCCTTGTCATCACAATGCTCCATGCCCACACTCATCACAATAATCCATGAAACATTTCAGACCAAAGTTCCATACCCTTCTCATCACAATACTCCATTACCCCTGTCATAACAATGCACCATGACACCTGCCATCACAATGATCCACGGCCTAGTGATCACAAGGTTCCATGATAATTCTCATCACAATGATCAAGACCCCTGATATCACAATGCTCCATGCCCTTGTCATCACAAAGCTCCATGACGCATGTCATCAGAATGTTCCATGGCCTTCTCATCACAATGCTCCATGCCCTTGTCATCACAAAGCTCCAAGACCCTTGCCCTCACAGTGCTCCATGCCGCATTTCATCTCAATGCTCCATGAAATCTGTCATCACAATGCTCCAAGACCCTTGTAATCACAATGCTCCATGCCGCTTTTCATCTCAATGCTCCATGAACCCTGTCATCACAATGCACCATGCCCATCATCATAATGCTTCAGGCTATTGTCATCACAATGAAATCAATATTCTGAATGACCTCTGTCATCATAATGCTCCAAACCCTTGTGATCACAATGTTGCATAACACGTATCATCACAACACCCCATGATGCTCATCATCACAATTATCCATAGTCTTCTCATCACAATGCTCCATGATCTTTGTCATAACAATGCTCAATACACTTGTCATCACAATGCTCCCTGACCCTTGTCGTCAGTATGCTCCTTGAACCCTGTCATGACAAGTTTCCATGCATTTTTCATCACAATGATCCATGACCATTTCATCACAATTCTCCAAGGTCCCTGTAATCACAATGCTCCATGCCCTTGTCATCACAAAACTCCATGACGCATGTCATCAGAATGCTCCATGGCCTTCTCATCACAATGCTCTATGCCCTAGTCATAACAATGCTCCAAGACCCCTGTAATCACAATGCTCCATGCCCCTTTTCATCAGAATGCTCCATGAGACTTGCCATCACAAGTCTCCATGGTCTTCTCATCACAATGTTCCAGGACCTTGACATCATCATGATCCATTCCCTTGTCATCACAATGCTCCATGACCCCTGTCATCAAAATAATCCATGAACATTTTCAGCCCAATGCTCCACGACCTTCTCATCACAATGCTCCATTGCCAATATCATCACAATGCTCCATGACCACTGTCATCACAACACTCCATGACACCTGACAACACAATGATCCAGGACTCTTGTCATCACAATGCTCCATTCCCTTGTCGTCACAATGCTACATGAAACCTGTCAGCACAACTCTCCATGAACATTTTCAGCCCAGTGCTCCATGACCCTTGTCATCACAATGATCCATGCCCTTGTCATCCCAATGCTCCATGACCCCTGTATTCACAATGCTCCTTGACGCTTGTCATCACAGTGCTCCATGACACATGTCATCAAAATGCTCCATGCCTTTGTCAGCAAAATGCTACATGACCTTGTCATTACAATGCTCTATGCGCTTGTCATCACAATACTCCATTTCCATAGTCATCACAATCCTCCATAAACTTTGGGATCACATTGCTTCATGCCCTTGTCATCACAATGCTCCATGCTCCTTGAAATCAAAATGATCCATGACCTCTGTCATCACAATGCTCCAAACCCTTGTGATCACAATGTTCCATAACACTTGTCATCACAATGCTCCATGATGCCTGTCATCACAATACTCCATGCCCCTTTCATCACAGTGCTCGATGACCTTTGTCACCACAATTCTCAATACACTTGTCATCACAATGCTCCCTGACACTTGTCATCAGAATGATCCTTGAACCCTGTCATGAAATGGCTCCATGCCTTTTTCATCACAATGCCCTATGCCATTTTCATCACAATGCTCCATGCCATTGTCATCAAAATACTCCACAAGCTTGTCATCAGAATGCTCCATGACCCTTGTCATCACAATTCTCCATGCACTTGTCAGCACAATGCTCCCTGACCCTTGTCATCACAATGCTCCAAGCCATTGTCATCACAATGCTCCATTACCTTTGTCATCAGAATCCTCCCTGACACTTGGCATCACAATGCTCCATGCCATCCTCATCACAATGGGCCATTACATATGTGATCACAATGCTCCCTGACACCTGTCTTCACAATACGGCATGACCTGGTCATCACAATGCTCCATGCCCTTGTCATCACAGTGTGCCATTCCAATTCTCATCGCAATATTCCATGAAAGTTGTTAGACCAATGTTCCATGTCCTTGTCATCACAATGCTCCATACCCTTGTTATCACAATGCTCCATGACCCCTGTCATCACAATGCTCCGTGACTCCAGTCATCACAATGCCTCATGACCTTTCTCATCACAATGGTCCATGCCCTCGTCATCAACAGTCTCTGTGACCTTTTTAACCACAATGCTCCATGAACTTTTCATCACAATGCTCTTTGACCCTTGTCATCACAATGCTCTATGCCTTTCTCAGCACAATGCTCCATGACCCTTGTCATCACAAAGCTCCATGCGCTTGTCAGCACAATGCTCCATGACACATGTCATCACAATGCACCATGCGCTTGTCATCACAGTGCTCCACAACATTGTCATCACAATGCTCCATAAAATTTGTCATCACAATGCTCCATGCACTTCTCATCAAAATGCTCTCTCACCACTGATATCACAATGCTACATCACTATTTGTCACAATACTCCCTCACCCCTGTCATCACAATGTTCCATGACTCCTGTCATCACAATGCTACATGCACTTATCATCACAATGTTCGATGACCCCTGAAATCACAATGTTCCATAACACCTGTCATCAAAATGTTCCATGACACTTTTCATCAAATTGCTCCATGACCCTGTCATCAGAATGCTCCCTGCCCTTCTCATCACAATGCACAGCGCCCTTGCCATCAAAATGCTCCATGACCTTTGTCATCACAAAGATCCATGACCCTTGGCATCACAATGCTCCATGTCATTGTCATCACAGTGCTCCATGAACGCTCTCATCACATTGCTCCATGCCCTTGTCTTCACATAGCTCCATGACACATGTCATCAGAATGCTCCATGGCCTTCTCATCACAATGCTCCAAGCCCTTGCCATCACAATGCTCCATTATCCCTGTCATAACCATGCTCCATGACCCCTGCCATCACGATGTTCCATGGCCTTGTCATCACAAGGCTCCATGACCCTTCTTATCACAATGCTCCAAGAACACTGTAATCACAATGCTCTATGCCCCTTTTCATCTCAATGATCCATGAACCCTGTCATCACAATGCACCATGCCCATCATCATAATGCTTCATGCAATTGTCATCACAACGAAATCAAAATGTTCCATGACCTCTGTCATACAATGCTCCAAACCCTTGTGATCACAATATTCCATAACACTTGTCATCACAATGCCCCAGGATGCTCGTCATCACAATTATCCATGGTCTTCTCATCACAATGCTCTATGACCTTCGTCATCAAAATGCTCAATACACTTGTCATCAACATGCTCCCTGACACTTGTTGTCTGTATGCTCCTTGAACCCTGTCATGACAAGGCTCCATGCCTTTTTCGTCACAATGATCCATGCCCTTTTCATCACAATGCTCCAAGTCCCATGTAATCACAATGGTACATGCCATTGTCATTACAAAGCTCAATGACGCATGCCATCAGAATGCTCCTTGGTCTTCTCCTCACAATGCTCCATGCCCTTGTCTTCACAATGTTCCATGCCCTTGTCATCACAATGCTCCATGCCCATGTTATCACAATGCTCCATGACCCCTGTCATCACAATGCTCCGTGACTCCAGTCCTCACAATAATTCATGACTTTTGTCATCACAATGGTCCATGTCCTCGTCATCAACCGTCTCTGTGACCTTTTTAACCACAATGCTCCATGAACATTCTCAGCACAATGCTCCATGACCCTTGTCATCACATTGCTCCATGCGCTTTTCAGCACAATGCTCCATGACACATGTCATCACAATGCACCATGCGCTTGTCATCACAGTGCTCCACAACATTGTCATCACAATGCTCCATAAAATTTGTCATCACAATGCTCCATGCACTTCTCATCAAAATGCTCTCTCACCACTGATATAACAATGCTACATCACTATTTGTCACAATACTCCCTCACCCCTGTCATCACAATGTTCCATGACTCCTGTCATCACAATGCTACATGCACTTATCATCACAATGTTCGATGAGCCCTGAAATCACAATGTTCCATAACACCTGTCATCAAAATGTTCCATGACACTTTTCATCAAATTGCTCCATGACCCTGTCATCAGAATGCTCCCTGCCCTTCTCATCACAATGCACATCGCCCTTGCCATCAAAATGCTCCATGACCTTTGTCATCACAAAGATCCAAGACCCTTGGCATCACAATGCTCCATGTCATTGTCATCACAATGCTCCATGAACCCTCTCATCACATTGCTCCATGCCCTTGTCATCACACAGCTCCATGACACTTGTCATCACAATGCTCGATGCCCTTCTCATCACAATGCTCCATGCCTTTGTCATTACAGTCCTGCATGACCCATGTATCACAGTGTTCCGTGCCCTTGTCATCACAATGCTCCATGCCCACACTCATCACAATAATCCATGAAACATTTCAGACCAAAGTTCCATACCCTTCTCATCACAATACTCCATTACCCCTGTCATAACAATGCACCATGACACCTGCCATCACAATGATCCACGGCCTAGTGATCACAAGGTTCCATGATAATTCTCATCACAATGATCAAGACCCCTGATATCACAATGCTCCATGCCCTTGTCATCACAAAGCTCCATGACGCATGTCATCAGAATGTTCCATGGCCTTCTCATCACAATGCTCCATGCCCTTGTCATCACAATGCTCCAAGACCCTTGCCATCACAGTGCTCCATGCCGCATTTCATCTCAATGCTCCATGAAATCTGTCATCACAATGCTCCAAGACCCTTGTAATCACAATGCTCCATGCCGCTTTTCATCTCAATGCTCCATGAACCCTGTCATCACAATGCACCATGCCCATCATCATAATGCTTCAGGCTATTGTCATCACAATGAAATCAATATTCTGAATGACCTCTGTCATCATAATGCTCCAAACCCTTGTGATCACAATGTTGCATAACACGTATCATCACAACACCCCATGATGCTCATCATCACAATTATCCATAGTCTTCTCATCACAATGCTCCATGATCTTTGTCATAACAATGCTCAATACACTTGTCATCACAATGCTCCCTGACCCTTGTCGTCAGTATGCTCCTTGAACCCTGTCATGACAAGTTTCCATGCATTTTTCATCACAATGATCCATGACCATTTCATCACAATTCTCCAAGGTCCCTGTAATCACAATGCTCCATGCCCTTGTCATCACAAAACTCCATGACGCATGTCATCAGAATGCTCCATGGCCTTCTCATCACAATGCTCTATGCCCTAGTCATAACAATGCTCCAAGACCCCTGTAATCACAATGCTCCATGCCCCTTTTCATCAGAATGCTCCATGAGACTTGCCATCACAAGTCTCCATGGTCTTCTCATCAAAATGTTCCAGGACCTTGACATCATCATGATCCATTCCCTTGTCATCACAATGCTCCATGACCCCTGTCATCAAAATAATCCATGAACATTTTTCAGCCCAATGCTCCACGACCTTCTCATCACAATGCTCCATTGCCAATATCATCACAATGCTCCATGACCACTGTCATCACAACACTCCATGACACCTGACAACACAATGATCCAGGACTCTTGTCATCACAATGCTCCATTCCCTTGTCGTCACAATGCTACATGACACCTGTCAGCACAACTCTCCATGAACATTTTCAGCCCAGTGCTCCATGACCCTTGTCATCACAATGATCCATACCCTTGTCATCCCAATGCTCCATGACCCCTGTATTCACAATGCTCCTTGACGCTTGTCATCACAGTGCTCCATGACACATGTCATCAAAATGCTCCATGCCTTTGTCAGCAAAATGCTACATGACCTTGTCATTACAATGCTCTATGCGCTTGTCATCACAATACTCCATTTCCATAGTCATCACAATCCTCCATAAACTTTGGGATCACATTGCTTCATGCCCTTGTCATCACAATGCTCCATGCTCCTTGAAATCAAAATGATCCATGACCTCTGTCATCACAATGCTCCAAACCCTTGTGATCACAATGTTCCATAACACTTGTCATCACAATGCTCCATGATGCCTGTCATCACAATACTCCATGCCCCTTTCATCACAATGCTCGATGACCTTTGTCACCACAATTCTCAATACACTTGTCATCACAATGCTCCCTGACACTTGTCATCAGAATGATCCTTGAACCCTGTCATGAAATGGCTCCATGCCTTTTTCATCACAATGCCCTATGCCATTTTCATCACAATGCTCCATGCCATTGTCATCAAAATACTCCACAAGCTTGTCATCAGAATGCTCCATGACCCTTGTCATCACAATTCTCCATGCACTTGTCAGCACAATGCTCCCTGACCCTTGTCATCACAATGCTCCAAGCCATTGTCATCACAATGCTCCATTACCTTTGTCATCAGAATCCTCCCTGACACTTGGCATCACAATGCTCCATGCCATCCTCATCACAATGGGCCATTACATATGTGATCACAATGCTCCCTGACACCTGTCTTCACAATACGGCATGACCTGGTCATCACAATGCTCCATGCCCTTGTCATCACAGTGTGCCATTCCAATTCTCATCGCAATATTCCATGAAAGTTGTTAGACCAATGTTCCATGTCCTTGTCATCACAATGCTCCATACCCTTGTTATCACAATGCTCCATGACCCCTGTCATCACAATGCTCCGTGACTCCAGTCATCACAATGCCTCATGACCTTTCTCATCACAATGGTCCATGCCCTCGTCATCAACAGTCTCTGTGACCTATTTAACCACAATGCTCCATGAACTTTTCATCACAATGCTCTTTGACCCTTGTCATCACAATGCTCTATGCCTTTCTCAGCACAATGCTCCATGACCCTTGTCATCACAAAGCTCCATGCGCTTGTCAGCACAATGCTCCATGACACATGTCATCACAATGCACCATGCGCTTGTCATCACAGTGCTCCACAACATTGTCATCACAATGCTCCATAAAATTTGTCATCACAATGCTCCATGCACTTCTCATCAAAATGCTCTCTCACCACTGATATCACAATGCTACATCACTATTTGTCACAATACTCCCTCACCCCTGTCATCACAATGTTCCATGACTCCTGTCATCACAATGCTACATGCACTTATCATCACAATGTTCGATGACCCCTGAAATCACAATGTTCCATAACACCTGTCATCAAAATGTTCCATGACACTTTTCATCAAATTGCTCCATGACCCTGTCATCAGAATGCTCCCTGCCCTTCTCATCACAATGCACAGCGCCCTTGCCCTCAAAATGCTCCATGACCTTTGTCATCACAAAGATCCATGACCCTTGGCATCACAATGCTCCATGTCATTGTCATCACAGTGCTCCATGAACGCTCTCATCACATTGCTCCATGCCCTTGTCTTCACATAGCTCCATGACACATGTCATCAGAATGCTCCATGGCCTTCTCATCACAATGCTCCAAGCCCTTGCCATCACAATGCTCCATTACCCCTGTCATAACCATGCTCCATGACCCCTGCCATCACGATGTTCCATGGCCTTGTCATCACAAGGCTCCATGACCCTTCTTATCACAATGCTCCAAGAACACTGTAATCACAATGCTCTATGCCCCTTTTCATCTCAATGATCCATGAACCCTGTCATCACAATGCACCATGCCCATCATCATAATGCTTCATGCAATTGTCATCACAACGAAATCAAAATGTTCCATGACCTCTGTCATAACAATGCTCCAAACCCTTGTGATCACAATATTCCATAACACTTGTCATCACAATGCCCCAGGATGCTCGTCATCACAATTATCCATGGTCTTCTCATCAAAATGCTCTATGACCTTCGTCATCACAATGCTCAATACACTTGTCATCAACATGCTCCCTGACACTTGTTGTCTGTATGCTCCTTGAACCCTGTCATGACAAGGCTCCATGCCTTTTTCGTCACAATGATCCATGCCCTTTTCATCACAATGCTCCAAGTCCCATGTAATCACAATGGTACATGCCATTGTCATTACAAAGCTCAATGACGCATGCCATCAGAATGCTCCTTGGTCTTCTCCTCACAATGCTCCATGCCCTTGTCTTCACAATGTTCCATGCCCTTGTCATCACAATGCTCCATGCCCATGTTATCACAATGCTCCATGACCCCTGTCATCACAATGCTCCGTGACTCCAGTCCTCACAATAATTCATGACTTTTGTCATCACAATGGTCCATGTCCTCGTCATCAACCGTCTCTGTGACCTTTTTAACCACAATGCTCCATGAACATTCTCAGCACAATGCTCCATGACCCTTGTCATCACATTGCTCCATGCGCTTTTCAGCACAATGCTCCATGACACATGTCATCACAATGCACCATGCGCTTGTCATCACAGTGCTCCACAACATTGTCATCACAATGCTCCATAAAATTTGTCATCACAATGCTCCATGCACTTCTCATCAAAATGCTCTCTCACCACTGATATAACAATGCTACATCACTATTTGTCACAATACTCCCTCACCCCTGTCATCACAATGTTCCATGACTCCTGTCATCACAATGCTACATGCACTTATCATCACAATGTTCGATGAGCCCTGAAATCACAATGTTCCATAACACCTGTCATCAAAATGTTCCATGACACTTTTCATCAAATTGCTCCATGACCCTGTCATCAGAATGCTCCCTGCCCTTCTCATCACAATGCACATCGCCCTTGCCATCAAAATGCTCCATGACCTTTGTCATCACAAAGATCCAAGACCCTTGGCATCACAATGCTCCATGTCATTGTCATCACAATGCTCCATGAACCCTCTCATCACATTGCTCCATGCCCTTGTCATCACACAGCTCCATGACACTTGTCATCACAATGCTCGATGCCCTTCTCATCACAATGCTCCATGCCTTTGTCATTACAGTCCTGCATGACCCATGTATCACAGTGTTCCGTGCCCTTGTCATCACAATGCTCCATGCCCACACTCATCACAATAATCCATGAAACATTTCAGACCAAAGTTCCATACCCTTCTCATCACAATACTCCATTACCCCTGTCATAACAATGCACCATGACACCTGCCATCACAATGATCCACGGCCTAGTGATCACAAGGTTCCATGATAATTCTCATCACAATGATCAAGACCCCTGATATCACAATGCTCCATGCCCTTGTCATCACAAAGCTCCATGACGCATGTCATCAGAATGTTCCATGGCCTTCTCATCACAATGCTCCATGCCCTTGTCATCACAATGCTCCAAGACCCTTGCCATCACAGTGCTCCATGCTGCATTTCATCTCAATGCTCCATGAAATCTGTCATCACAATGCTCCAAGACCCTTGTAATCACAATGCTCCATGCCGCTTTTCATCTCAATGCTCCATGAACCCTGTCATCACAATGCACCATGCCCATCATCATAATGCTTCAGGCTATTGTCATCACAATGAAATCAATATTCTGAATGACCTCTGTCATCATAATGCTCCAAACCCTTGTGATCACAATGTTGCATAACACGTATCATCACAACACCCCATGATGCTCATCATCACAATTATCCATAGTCTTCTCATCACAATGCTCCATGATCTTTGTCATAACAATGCTCAATACACTTGTCATCACAATGCTCCCTGACCCTTGTCGTCAGTATGCTCCTTGAACCCTGTCATGACAAGTTTCCATGCATTTTTCATCACAATGATCCATGACCATTTCATCACAATTCTCCAAGGTCCCTGTAATCACAATGCTCCATGCCCTTGTCATCACAAAACTCCATGACGCATGTCATCAGAATGCTCCATGGCCTTCTCATCACAATGCTCTATGCCCTAGTCATAACAATGCTCCAAGACCCCTGTAATCACAATGCTCCATGCCCCTTTTCATCAGAATGCTCCATGAGACTTGCCATCACAAGTCTCCATGGTCTTCTCATCACAATGTTCCAGGACCTTGACATCATCATGATCCATTCCCTTGTCATCACAATGCTCCATGACCCCTGTCATCAAAATAATCCATGAACATTTTCAGCCCAATGCTCCACGACCTTCTCATCACAATGCTCCATTGCCAATATCATCACAATGCTCCATGACCACTGTCATCACAACACTCCATGACACCTGACAACACAATGATCCAGGACTCTTGTCATCACAATGCTCCATTCCCTTGTCGTCACAATGCTACATGACACCTGTCAGCACAACTCTCCATGAACATTTTCAGCCCAGTGCTCCATGACCCTTGTCATCACAATGATCCATGCCCTTGTCATCCCAATGCTCCATGACCCCTGTATTCACAATGCTCCTTGACGCTTGTCATCACAGTGCTCCATGACACATGTCATCAAAATGCTCCATGCCTTTGTCAGCAAAATGCTACATGACCTTGTCATTACAATGCTCTATGCGCTTGTCATCACAATACTCCATTTCCATAGTCATCACAATCCTCCATAAACTTTGGGATCACATTGCTTCATGCCCTTGTCATCACAATGCTCCATGCTCCTTGAAATCAAAATGATCCATGACCTCTGTCATCACAATGCTCCAAACCCTTGTGATCACAATGTTCCATAACACTTGTCATCACAATGCTCCATGATGCCTGTCATCACAATACTCCATTCCCCTTTCATCACAATGCTCGATGACCTTTGTCACCACAATTCTCAATACACTTGTCATCACAATGCTCCCTGACACTTGTCATCAGAATGATCCTTGAACCCTGTCATGAAATGGCTCCATGCCTTTTTCATCACAATGCCCTATGCCATTTTCATCACAATGCTCCATGCCATTGTCATCAAAATACTCCACAAGCTTGTCATCAGAATGCTCCATGACCCTTGTCATCACAATTCTCCATGCACTTGTCAGCACAATGCTCCCTGACCCTTGTCATCACAATGCTCCAAGCCATTGTCATCACAATGCTCCATTACCTTTGTCATCAGAATCCTCCCTGACACTTGGCATCACAATGCTCCATGCCATCCTCATCACAATGGGCCATTACATATGTGATCACAATGCTCCCTGACACCTGTCTTCACAATACGGCATGACCTGGTCATCACAATGCTCCATGCCCTTGTCATCACAGTGTGCCATTCCAATTCTCATCGCAATATTCCATGAAAGTTGTTAGACCAATGTTCCATGTCCTTGTCATCACAATGCTCCATACCCTTGTTATCACAATGCTCCATGACCCCTGTCATCACAATGCTCCGTGACTCCAGTCATCACAATGCCTCATGACCTTTCTCATCACAATGGTCCATGCCCTCGTCATCAACAGTCTCTGTGACCTTTTTAACCACAATGCTCCATGTACTTTTCATCACAATGCTCTTTGACCCTTGTCATCACAATGCTCTATGCCTTTCTCAGCACAATGCTCCATGACCCTTGTCATCACAAAGCTCCATGCGCTTGTCAGCACAATGCTCCATGACACATGTCATCACAATGCACCATGCGCTTGTCATCACAGTGCTCCACAACATTGTCATCACAATGCTCCATAAAATTTGTCATCACAATGCTCCATGCACTTCTCATCAAAATGCTCTCTCACCACTGATATCACAATGCTACATCACTATTTGTCACAATACTCCCTCACCCCTGTCATCACAATGTTCCATGACTCCTGTCATCACAATGCTACATGCACTTATCATCACAATGTTCGATGACCCCTGAAATCACAATGTTCCATAACACCTGTCATCAAAATGTTCCATGACACTTTTCATCAAATTGCTCCATGACCCTGTCATCAGAATGCTCCCTGCCCTTCTCATCACAATGCACAGCGCCCTTGCCATCAAAATGCTCCATGACCTTTGTCATCACAAAGATCCATGACCCTTGGCATCACAATGCTCCATGTCATTGTCATCACAGTGCTCCATGAACGCTCTCATCACATTGCTCCATGCCCTTGTCTTCACATAGCTCCATGACACATGTCATCAGAATGCTCCATGGCCTTCTCATCACAATGCTCCAAGCCCTTGCCATCACAATGCTCCATTATCCCTGTCATAACCATGCTCCATGACCCCTGCCATCACGATGTTCCATGGCCTTGTCATCACAAGGCTCCATGACCCTTCTTATCACAATGCTCCAAGAACACTGTAATCACAATGCTCTATGCCCCTTTTCATCTCAATGATCCATGAACCCTGTCATCACAATGCACCATGCCCATCATCATAATGCTTCATGCAATTGTCATCACAACGAAATCAAAATGTTCCATGACCTCTGTCATAACAATGCTCCAAACCCTTGTGATCACAATATTCCATAACACTTGTCATCACAATGCCCCAGGATGCTCGTCATCACAATTATCCATGGTCTTCTCATCACAATGCTCTATGACCTTCGTCATCACAATTCTCAATACACTTGTCATCAACATGCTCCCTGACACTTGTTGTCTGTATGCTCCTTGAACCCTGTCATGACAAGGCTCCATGCCTTTTTCGTCACAATGATCCATGCCCTTTTCATCACAATGCTCCAAGTCCCATGTAATCACAATGGTACATGCCATTGTCATTACAAAGCTCAATGACGCATGCCATCAGAATGCTCCTTGGTCTTCTCCTCACAATGCTCCATGCCCTTGTCTTCACAATGTTCCATGCCCTTGTCATCACAATGCTCCATGCCCATGTTATCACAATGCTCCATGACCCCTGTCATCACAATGCTCCGTGACTCCAGTCCTCACAATAATTCATGACTTTTGTCATCACAATGGTCCATGTCCTCGTCATCAACCGTCTCTGTGACCTTTTTAACCACAATGCTCCATGAACATTCTCAGCACAATGCTCCATGACCCTTGTCATCACATTGCTCCATGCGCTTTTCAGCACAATGCTCCATGACACATGTCATCACAATGCACCATGCGCTTGTCATCACAGTGCTCCACAACATTGTCATCACAATGCTCCATAAAATTTGTCATCACAATGCTCCATGCACTTCTCATCAAAATGCTCTCTCACCACTGATATAACAATGCTACATCACTATTTGTCACAATACTCCCTCACCCCTGTCATCACAATGTTCCATGACTCCTGTCATCACAATGCTACATGCACTTATCATCACAATGTTCGATGAGCCCTGAAATCACAATGTTCCATAACACCTGTCATCAAAATGTTCCATGACACTTTTCATCAAATTGCTCCATAACCCTGTCATCAGAATGCTCCCTGCCCTTCTCATCACAATGCACATCGCCCTTGCCATCAAAATGCTCCATGACCTTTGTCATCACAAAGATCCAAGACCCTTGGCATCACAATGCTCCATGTCATTGTCATCACAATGCTCCATGAACCCTCTCATCACATTGCTCCATGCCCTTGTCATCACACAGCTCCATGACACTTGTCATCACAATGCTCGATGCCCTTCTCATCACAATGCTCCATGCCTTTGTCATTACAGTCCTGCATGACCCATGTATCACAGTGTTCCGTGCCCTTGTCATCACAATGCTCCATGCCCACACTCATCACAATAATCCATGAAACATTTCAGACCAAAGTTCCATACCCTTCTCATCACAATACTCCATTACCCCTGTCATAACAATGCACCATGACACCTGCCATCACAATGATCCACGGCCTAGTGATCACAAGGTTCCATGATAATTCTCATCACAATGATCAAGACCCCTGATATCACAATGCTCCATGCCCTTGTCATCACAAAGCTCCATGACGCATGTCATCAGAATGTTCCATGGCCTTCTCATCACAATGCTCCATGCCCTTGTCATCACAAAGCTCCAAGACCCTTGCCCTCACAGTGCTCCATGCCGCATTTCATCTCAATGCTCCATGAAATCTGTCATCACAATGCTCCAAGACCCTTGTAATCACAATGCTCCATGCCGCTTTTCATCTCAATGCTCCATGAACCCTGTCATCACAATGCACCATGCCCATCATCATAATGCTTCAGGCTATTGTCATCACAATGAAATCAATATTCTGAATGACCTCTGTCATCATAATGCTCCAAACCCTTGTGATCACAATGTTGCATAACACGTATCATCACAACACCCCATGATGCTCATCATCACAATTATCCATAGTCTTCTCATCACAATGCTCCATGATCTTTGTCATAACAATGCTCAATACACTTGTCATCACAATGCTCCCTGACCCTTGTCGTCAGTATGCTCCTTGAACCCTGTCATGACAAGTTTCCATGCATTTTTCATCACAATGATCCATGACCATTTCATCACAATTCTCCAAGGTCCCTGTAATCACAATGCTCCATGCCCTTGTCATCACAAAACTCCATGACGCATGTCATCAGAATGCTCCATGGCCTTCTCATCACAATGCTCTATGCCCTAGTCATAACAATGCTCCAAGACCCCTGTAATCACAATGCTCCATGCCCCTTTTCATCAGAATGCTCCATGAGACTTGCCATCACAAGTCTCCATGGTCTTCTCATCACAATGTTCCAGGACCTTGACATCATCATGATCCATTCCCTTGTCATCACAATGCTCCATGACCCCTGTCATCAAAATAATCCATGAACATTTTCAGCCCAATGCTCCACGACCTTCTCATCACAATGCTCCATTGCCAATATCATCACAATGCTCCATGACCACTGTCATCACAACACTCCATGACACCTGACAACACAATGATCCAGGACTCTTGTCATCACAATGCTTCATTCCCTTGTCGTCACAATGCTACATGAAACCTGTCAGCACAACTCTCCATGAACATTTTCAGCCCAGTGCTCCATGACCCTTGTCATCACAATGATCCATGCCCTTGTCATCCCAATGCTCCATGACCCCTGTATTCACAATGCTCCTTGACGCTTGTCATCACAGTGCTCCATGACACATGTCATCAAAATGCTCCATGCCTTTGTCAGCAAAATGCTACATGACCTTGTCATTACAATGCTCTATGCGCTTGTCATCACAATACTCCATTTCCATAGTCATCACAATCCTCCATAAACTTTGGGATCACATTGCTTCATGCCCTTGTCATCACAATGCTCCATGCTCCTTGAAATCAAAATGATCCATGACCTCTGTCATCACAATGCTCCAAACCCTTGTGATCACAATGTTCCATAACACTTGTCATCACAATGCTCCATGATGCCTGTCATCACAATACTCCATGCCCCTTTCATCACAATGCTCGATGACCTTTGTCACCACAATTCTCAATACACTTGTCATCACAATGCTCCCTGACACTTGTCATCAGAATGATCCTTGAACCCTGTCATGAAATGGCTCCATGCCTTTTTCATCACAATGCCCTATGCCATTTTCATCACAATGCTCCATGCCATTGTCATCAAAATACTCCACAAGCTTGTCATCAGAATGCTCCATGACCCTTGTCATCACAATTCTCCATGCACTTGTCAGCACAATGCTCCCTGACCCTTGTCATCACAATGCTCCAAGCCATTGTCATCACAATGCTCCATTACCTTTGTCATCAGAATCCTCCCTGACACTTGGCATCACAATGCTCCATGCCATCCTCATCACAATGGGCCATTACATATGTGATCACAATGCTCCCTGACACCTGTCTTCACAATACGGCATGACCTGGTCATCACAATGCTCCATGCCCTTGTCATCACAGTGTGCCATTCCAATTCTCATCGCAATACTCCATGAAAGTTGTTAGACCAATGTTCCATGTCCTTGTCATCACAATGCTCCATACCCTTGTTATCACAATGCTCCATGACCCCTGTCATCACAATGCTCCGTGACTCCAGTCATCACAAGGCCTCATGACCTTTCTCATCACAATGGTCCATGCCCTCGTCATCAACAGTCTCTGTGACCTTTTTAACCACAATGCTCCATGAACTTTTCATCACAATGCTCTTTGACCCTTGTCATCACAATGCTCTATGCCTTTCTCAGCACAATGCTCCATGACCCTTGTCATCACAAAGCTCCATGCGCTTGTCAGCACAATGCTCCATGACACATGTCATCACAATGCACCATGCGCTTGTCATCACAGTGCTCCACAACATTGTCATCACAATGCTCCATAAAATTTGTCATCACAATGCTCCATGCACTTCTCATCAAAATGCTCTCTCACCACTGATATCACAATGCTACATCACTATTTGTCACAATACTCCCTCACCCCTGTCATCACAATGTTCCATGACACCTGTCATCACAATGCTACATGCACTTATCATCACAATGTTCGATGACCCCTGAAATCACAATGTTCCATAACACCTGTCATCAAAATGTTCCATGACACTTTTCATCAAATTGCTCCATGACCCTGTCATCAGAATGCTCCCTGCCCTTCTCATCACAATGCACAATGCCCTTGCCATCAAAATGCTCCATGACCTTTGTCATCACAAAGATCCATGACCCTTGGCATCACAATGCTCCATGTCATTGTCATCACATTGCTCCATGCCCTTGTCTTCACATAGCTCCATGACACATGTCATCAGAATGCTCCATGGCCTTCTCATCACAATGCCCCAAGCCCTGGCCATCACAATGCTCCATTACCACTGTCATAACAATGCTCCATGACCCCTGCCATCACGATGTTCCATGGCCTTGTCATCACAAGGCTCCATGACCCTTCTCATCACAATGCTCCAAGAACACTGTAATCACAATGCTCTCTGCTCCTTTTCATCTCAATGATCCATGAACCCTGTCATCACAATGCACCATGCCCATCATCATAATGCTTCATGCTATTGTCATAACAACGAAATCAGAATGTTCCATGACCTCTGTCATAACAATGTTCCAAACCCTTGTGATCACAATATTCCATAACACTTGTCATCACAATGCCCCAGGATGCTCGTCATCACAATTATCCATGGTCTTCTCATCACAATGCTCCATGACCTTCGTCATCACAATGCTCAATACACTTGTCATCAACATGCTCCCTGACACTTGTTGTCTGTATGCTCCTTGAACCCTGTCATGACAAGGCTCCATGCCTTTTTCATCACAATGATCCATGCCCTTTTCATCACAATGCTCCAAGTCCCATGTAATCACAATGGTCCATGCCATTGTCATCACAAAGCTCAATGACGCATGTCATCAGAATGCTCCTTGGTCTATTCTTCACAATGCTCCCTGCCCTTGTCTTCACAATGTTCCAAGACCCCTGTAATCACAATGCTCCATTCCCCTTTTCATCCGTATGCTCCATGAGACTTGTCATCACAAAGCTCCATGGTTTTGTCATCACAATGCTCCAGGACCTTGTCATCACAATGCTTCACGACCTTGTCATAAAAATTTTCAATGGCCTTTGTAATCATAATGCTCCAAACCCTAATCATCACAATGCTCCATTATATTTGTCATCACAATCCTCCATTACATTTGGTATCACAAAGCTCCATGCCATTGTCATCGCCATGGACCATGACATATGTCATCACAATGCTCCCTGACACCTGTCTTCACAATACTCCATGACCTTATCATCACAATGCTCCATGCCCTTGTCATCACAATGCACCATGCCCACTCTCATCACAATAATCTATGAAACTTGTCAGACCAATGCTCGATGCCACTGTCATCACAATGCTCCATTCCCTTGTCATCACAATGTTCCATTACCCCTGTCATCACAATGCTCCGTGACTCCAGTCATCACAATGCTTCATAACGTTTGTCATCACAATGGTCCATGCCCGCGTCATCACAAGGCTCTGTGACCTTTGTAACCACAATGATCCATGAACTTTTCATCACAATTCTCTGAGAAACTTGTTATCACAATGCTCCATGTCTTTGTCAGAACAGTGCTCCATGAACATTGTCATCACAATGTGCCACGCGCATTTCATCACAACGTTCCAAACCTTGTCATTGCAATGCTCCATAAACCTTGTAATCACAATGGTCCATGCACTTCTCATCAAAATGCTCTCTCACCAGAGATATCACAATGTTCCATCACTAGTCATCACAATACACCCTCATCCTTGTAATCACAATGTTCCATGACACTGTCATCACAATGCTACATCCCCTTATCATCACAATGTTCCATGACCCCTGCCATCACAATTTTCCATAAGCCCTGTCATCAAAATGCTCCATGACCCTTTCCATCCCAAAGCTCCAAGACCCCTGCCATCACAATGTTCTATAACCCCTGCCATCAAAATGTTCCATTACACTTTTTATCAAATTGCTGCATGACCCGGTCATCAAAATGGTCCCTGCCCTTCTCATCAAAATGCTCCATGACTTGTCATCACAAAGCTCCAAGACCCTTGGCATCACAGTGCTCCATGTCATTGTCATCACAATGCTCCATGAACCCTCTCATCACATTGCTCCATGCCCTTGTCATCACACAGCTCCATGACACTTGTCATCACAATGCTCGATGCCCTTCTCATCACAATGCTCCATGCCCTTGTCATTACAGTCCTGCATGACCCATGTATCACAGTGTTCTGTGCCCTTGTCATCACAATGCTCCATGCCCACTCTCATCACAATAATCCATGAAACATTTCAGACCAAAGTTCCATACCCTTTTCATCACAATGCTCCATTACCCCTTTAATAACAATGCACCATGACACCTGCCAGCACAATGATCCACGGCCTAGTCATCAAAAGGTTCCATGATAATTCTCATCAGAATGCTCAAGACCCCTGATATCACAATGCTCCATGCCCTGGTCATCACAAAGCTCCATGACGCACGTCATCAGAATGTTCCATGGCCTTCTCATCACAATGCTCCTTGCCCTTGTCATCACAATGCTCCAGGACCCTTGTCATCACAATGCTCCATGCCGCTTTTCATCTCAATGCTCCATGAACCCTGTCATCACAATGCACCATGCCCATCATCATAATGCTTTAGGCTACTGTCATCACAATGAAATCAATATTCTGCATGACCTCTGTCATCATAATGCTCCAAACCCTTGTGATCACAATGTTGCATAACACGTATCATCACAAAACCCCATGACGCTCATCATCACAATTATCCATGGTCTTCTCATCACAATGCTCCATGATCTTTGTCATCACAATGCTCAATACACTTGTCATCACAATGCTCCCTGACCCTTGTCGTCAGTATGCTCCTTGAACCCTGTCATGACAAGTTTCCATGCATTTTTCATCACAATGATCCATGACCATTTCATCACAATGCTCCAAGGTCCCTGTAATCACAATGGTCCATGCCCTTGTCATCACAAAACTCCATGACGCATGTCATCAGAATGCTCCATGGCCTTCTCATCACAATTCTCTATGCCCTAGTCATAACAATGCTCCAAGACCCCTGTAATCACAATGCTCCATGCCCCTTTTCATCAGAATGCTCCATGAGACTTGCCATCACAAGTCTCCATGGTCTTCTCATCACAATGTTCCAGGACCTTGACATCACAATGATCCATTCCCTTGTCATCACAATGCTCCATGACCACTGTCATCACAATAATCCATGAACATTTTCAGCCCAATGCTCCACGACCTTCTCATCACAATGCTCCATTGCCAATATCATCACAATGCTCCATGACCACTGTCATCACAACACTCCATGACACCTGACAACACAATGATCCAGGACTCTTGTCATCACAATGCCCCATTCCCTTGTCGTCACAATGCTACATGACACCTGTCATCACAACTCTCCATGAACATTTTCAGCTCAGTGCTCCATGACCCTCGTCATCACAATGATCCATGCCCTTGTCATCCCAATGCTCCATGACCCCTGTATTCACAATGCTCCTTGACGCTTGTCATCACAGTGCTCCATGACACCTGTCATCACAATGCTCCATGCCTTTGTCAGCAAAATGCTACATGACCTTGTCATTACAATGCTCTATGCGCTTGTCATCACAATACACCATTTCCATTGTCATCACAATCCTCCATGAACTTTCGGATCACATTGCTTCATGCCCTTGTCATCACAATGCTCCATGCTCCTTGAAATCAAAATGATCCATGACCTCTGTCATCACAATGCTCCAAACCCTTGTGATCACAATGTTCCATAACACTTGTCCTCACAACGCTCCATGATGCCTGTCCTCACAATACTCCATGCCCTTTTCATCACAATGCTCCATGACGTTTGTCACCACAATTCTCAATACACTTGTCATCACAATGCTCCATGACCTTTGTCACCACAATTCTCAATACACTTGTCATCACAATGCTCCCTGACACTTGTCATCAGAATGCTCCTTGAACACTGTCACGAAAAGGCTCCATGCCTTTTTCATCACAATGCCCCATGCCATTTTCTTCACAATGCTCCATGCCATTGTCATCAAAATACTCCACAAGCTTGTCATCAGAATGCTCCATGACCCTTGTCATCACAATTTTCCATGCACTTGTCAGCACAATGCTCCCTGACCCTTGTCATCACAATGCTCCAAGCCATTGTCATCACAATGCTCCATTACCTTTGTCATCAGAATCCTCCCTGACACTTGGCATCACAATGCTCCATGCCATCCTCATCACAATGGGCCATTACATATGTGATCACAATGCTCCCTGACACCTGTCTTCACAATACGGCATGACCTGGTCATCACAATGCTCCATGCCCTTGTCATCACAGTGTGCCATTCCAACTCTCATCGCAATACTCCATGAAAGTTATTAGACCAATGTTCCATGCCCTTGCCATCACAATGCTCCATGCCCTTGTTATCACAATGCTCCATGACCCTGTCATCACAATGCTCCGTGACTCCAGTCATCACAATGCTTCATGACCTTTTTCATCACAATGGTCCATGCCCTCGTCATCAACAGTCTCTGTGACCTTTTTAACCACAATGCTCCATGAACTTTTCATCACAATGCTCTTTGACCCTTGTCATCACAATGCTCTATGCATTTCTCAGCACAATGCTCCATGACCCTTGTCATCACAGTGCTCCATGCGCTTGGCAGTACAATGCTCCATGACACATGTCATCACAATGCACAACGCCCATGCCATCAAAATGCTCCATGACCTTTGTCATCACAAAGATCCATGACCCTTGGCATCACAATGCTCCATGTCATTGTCATCACAGTGCTCCATGAACGCTCTCATCACATTGCTCCATGCCCTTGTCTTCACATAGCTCTATGACACATGTCATCAGAATGCTCCATGGCCTTCTCATCACAATGCTCCAAGCCCTTGCCATCACAATGCTCCATTACCCCTGTCATAACAATGCTCCATGACCCCTGCCATCACGATGTTCCATGGCCTTGTCATCACAAGGCTCCATGACCCTTCTCATCACAATGCTCCAAGAACACTGTAATCACAATGCTCTATGCCCCTTTTCATCTCAATGATCCATGAACCCTGTCATCACAATGCACTATGCCCATCATCATAATGCTTCATGCTACTGTCATAACAACGAAATCAGAATGTTCCATGACCTCTGTCATAACAATGTTCCAAACCCTTGTGATCACAATATTCCATAACACTTGTCATGACAATGCCCCAGGATGCTCGTCATCACAATTATCCATGGTCTTCTCATCAAAATGCTCCATGACCTTCGTCATCAAAATGCTCAATACACTTGTCATCAACATGCTCCCTGACACTTGTTGTCTGTATGCTCCTTGAACCATGTCATGACAAGGCTCCATGCCTTTTTCATCACAATGATCCATGCCCTTTTCATCACAATGCTCCAAGTCCCTTGTAATCACAATGGTCCATGCCATTGTCATCATAAAGCTCAATGATGCATGCCATCAGAATGCTCCTTGGTCTATTCTTCACAATGCTCCCTGCGCTTGTCTTCACAATGTTCCAAGACCCCTGTAATCACAATGCTCCATTCCCCTTTTAATCAGTATGCTTCATGAGACTTGTCATCACAAGGCTCCATGGTTTTGTCATCACAATGCTCCAGGACCTTGTCATCACAATGCTTCACGACCTTGTCATAAAAATTTTCAATGGCCTTTGTAATCATAATGCTCCAAACCCTAATCATCACAATGATCCATTATATTTGTCATCACAATCCTCCATTACATTTGGTATCACAAAGTTCCATGCCCTTGTCATCGCCATGGAGCATGACATATGTCATCACAATGCTCCCTGAAACCTGTCTTCACAATACTCCATGACCTTATCATCACAATGCTCCATGCCCTTGTCATCACAATGCACCATGCCCACTCTCATCACAATAATCTATGAAACTTGTCAGACCAATGCTCCATGCCACTGTCATCACAATTCTCCATGCCCTTGTCATCACAATGCTCCATGACCCCTGGCATCACAATGCTAAATGTCATTGTCATCACAATGCTCCATTACCCCTGTCATAACAATGCTCCATGACCCCTGCCATCACGATGTTCCATGGCCTTGTCAACACAGTGCTCCATGCCCTTGTCATCACAATGCTCGAAGACCCCTGTAATCACAATGCCCCATGCCCCTTTTCATCTCAATGCTCCATGAACCCTGTCATCACAATGCTCCGTTACTCCAGTCATCACAATGCTTCATGAACTTTGTCATCACAATGGTCCATTCCCTCGTCATCAACAGTCTCTGTGACCATTTTAAACCCAATGCTCCATGAACTTTTCATCACAATGCTCTTTGACCCTTGTCATCACAATGCTCTATGCCTTTCTCAGCACAATGCTCCATGACCCTTGTCATCACAATGCTCCATGCACTTGTCAGCACAATGTTCCATGACACATGTCATCACAGTGCTCCATGACCCCTGTCATCACAATGCTCAGTGACTCCAGTCATCACAATGCTCCATAACGTTTTTCCTCAAAATCTTCCAAGCCCGCGTCATCACAAGGCTCTGTGATATTTGATACCACAATTCTCCATGAACTTTTCATTACAATTCTCTGTGACCCTCGTCATCACAATGCTACATGTCTTTGTCAGAACAATGCTCCATGACCATTGTCATCACAATGTGCCACGCACATTTCATCACAACGGTCCACAACCTTGTCATTGCAATGCTCCATAAACCTTGTAATCACAATGCTCCATGCACTTCTCATCAAAATGCGCTGTTACCAGAGATATCACAGTATTCCATCCCTAGTCATCACAATACTCCCTCACCCCTGTAATCACAATATTCCATGACCCTGTCATCACACTGCTACATCCCCTTATCAGCACAATGTTCCAAGCCCCCTGACATCACAATGTTCCATAACCCATGTCATCAAAATGCTCCATGACCCTTTTCATCCCAAAGCTCCAAGACCCCTGAAATCACAATGTTCTATAACCCATGCCATCAAAATGTTCCATTACACTTTTCATCAAATTGCTGCATGACCCGGTCATCAAAATTCTCCCTGCACTTCTCATCACAATGCACCATGTCCTTGTCATCAAAATGCTTCATGACTGGTCAGCAGAAAGCTCCATGACCACTGGCATCAAAATGCTAAATGTTATTGTCATCACAATGCTCCATGAACCCTCTCATAACATTGCTCAATGCCCTTGTCATCACAAAGCTCCATGACACTTGTCATAACAATGCTCGATGCCCTTCTCATCACAATGCTCCATGCCCTTGTCATTACAATCCTGCATGACGAATGTATCATAGTGTTCCGTACCCATGTCATAACAATGCTGCATGCCCACTCTCATCAAAAAAATACATGAAATATTTCAGACCAATGTTCCATGCCCTTCTCATCACAATGCTCCATTACCTCTGTCATAACAATGCACCCTGACCCCTGCCATCACAATGTTCCACGGCCTAGTCTTCACAAGGTTCCATGACACTTGTCATCACAATGCTGAAAACCACTGTTATCACAATGCTCCATGCCCTTCTCATCACTAAGCTCCATGACGCATGTCATCAGAATGTTCCATGGACTTCTCATCACAATGCTCCATGCCCTTGTCATCACAATGCTCCATGCCCCTTTTCATCTCAATGCTCCATGAACCCTGTCATCACAGTGCACGATGCCCATCATCATAATACTTCAGGCTATTGTCATCACAATGAAATTAATATTCTCCATGACCTCTGACATCATAATGCTACAAACCCTTGTGATCACAATGTTCCATAAAACTTATCAGCACAACACCCCATGACGCTCATCATCACAATTATCCATGGTCTTATCATCACAATGCTCCATGATCTTTGTCATCACGATGCTCAATACACTTGTCATCACAATGCTCCCTGACACTTGTCGTCAGTATGCTCCTTGAAAACTGTCATGACAAGGATCCATGCCTTTTTCATCACAATAATTCATGTCCTTTCCATCACAATGCTCCAAGATCCGTGTAATCACAATGCTCCATGGCCTTGTCATCAAAAAGCTCCATGAGGCATGTCATCAGAATGTTTCCTGGCCTTCTCATCACAATGTTCCATGCCCTTTTCATCACAATGCTCCAAGACCCCTGTAATCACAATGCTCCATGCCCCTTTTCATCAGAATGCTCCATGAGATCTTTCATCACAAGTCTCAATGGTCTTCTCATCACAATGCTCCAGGACCTTGGCATCACAATGATCCATTCCCTTATCATCACAATGCTACATGACCCCTGTCATCTCAATAATCCATGAACATTTTCAGCCCAATGATCCACGACCTTCTCATCACAATGCTCCATGGCCAATATCATCACAATGCTCCATGACCACAGTCATCACAACACTCCATGACAGCTGACAACACAATGATCCGGGACTCTTGTCATCACAATGCTCCATTCCCTAGTCGTCACAATGCTCTATGACCCCTGTCATCACAACACTCCATGAACATTTTCAGCCCAGTGCTTCATGAAGCTTGTCATCACAAGGATCCATGCCCTTGTCATCCCAATGCTCCATGACCCCTGTATTCACAATGCTCCTTGACGCTTGTCATCACAGAGCTCCATGACACATGTCATCACAATGCTCCATGCCTTTGTCAGCAAAATGCTACATGACCTTGTCATTATAATTCTCTATGCGCTTGTCATCACAATACTCCATTTCCATTGTCATCACAATCCTCCATGAACCTTGGGATCACATTGATTCATGCCCTTGTCATCACAATGCTCCATGCTCCTTGAAATCAAAATGATCCATGACCTCTGTCATCACAATGCTCCAAACCCTTGTGATCACAATGTTCCATAACACTTGTCATCACAACACTCCATGATGCCTGTCGTCACAATACTCCATGCCCTTTTCATCACAATGCTCCATGACCTTTGTCACGACAATTCTCTTTACACTTGTCATCACAATGCTCGCTGACACGTCATCAGAATGATCCTTGAAAAATGTCACGAAAAGGCTCCATGCCTTTTTCATCACGAGGCCCCATGCCATTTTCATCACATTGCTCCATGCCATTTTCATTAAATACTCCACAAGCTTTTCATCAGAATGCTCCCTGACCCTTGTCATCACAATTCTCCATGCACTTGTCAGCACAATGCTCCCTGACCCTTGTCATCACAATGCTCCAAGCCATTGTCATCACAATGCTCCATGACCCCTGTCATCACAATAATCCATGAACATTTTCAGCCCAATGCTCCACGACCTTCTCATCACAATGCTCAATAGCCAATATCATCACAATGCTCCATGACCACAGTCATCACAACACTCCATGACACCTGACAACACAATGATCCGGGACTCTTGTCATCACAATGCTCCATACCCTAGTCATCACAATGCTCGATGACCCCTGTTATCACAACACTCCATGGACATTTTCAGCCAAGTGCTCCATGACCCTTGTCAACCCAATGCTCCATGACCCCTGTATTCACAATGCTCCTTGACACTTCTCATCACAGTGCTCCATGACACTTGTCATCACAATGCTCCCTGACCCTTGTCATCAGTATGCTCCTTGAACCCTGTCATGACAAGTTTCCATGCATTTTTCATCACAATGATCCATGACGTTTCATCACAATGCTCCAAGGTCCCTGTAATCACAATGCTCCATGCCCTTGTCATCACAAAACTCCATGACGAATGTCATCAGAATGCTCCATGGCCTTCTCATCACAGTGCTCTATGCCCTAGTCATAACAATGCTCCAAGACCCCTGTAATCACAATGCTCCATGTCTCTTTTCATCAGAATGCTCAATGAGACTTGCAGTCACAAGTCTCCATGGTCTTCTCATCACAATGTTCCAGGACCTTGACATCACCATGATCCATTCCCTTGTCATCACAATGCTACATGACCCCTGTCATCACAATAATCCATTAACATTTTCAGCCCAATGCTCCACGACCTTCTCATCACAATGCTCCATGCCCTTGCCATCACAATGCTCCATTACCCCTGTCATAACAATGCTCCATGACCCCTGCCATCACGATGTTCCATGGCCTTGTCATCACATGGCTCCATGACCCTTCTCATCACAATGCTCCAAGAACACTGTAATCACAATGCTCTATGCCCCTTTTCATCTCAATGATCCATGAACCCTGTCATCACAATGCACCCTGCCCATCATCATAATGCTTCATGCTATTGTCATAACAACGAAATCAAAATGTTCCATGACCTCTGTCATAACAATGTTCCAAACCCCTGTGATCACAATATTCCATAACACTTGTCATCACAATGCCCCAGGATGCTCGTCATCACAATTATCCATGGTCTTCTCATCACAATGCTCCATGACCTTCGTCATCAAAATGCTCAATACATTTGTCATCAACATGCTCCGTGACACTTGTTGTCTGTATGCTCCTTGAACCCTGTCATGAGAAGGCTCCATGCCTTTTTCATCACAATGATCCATGCCCTTTTCATCACAATGCTCCAAGTCCCATGTAATCACAATGGTCCATGCCATTGTCATCACAATGCACCATGCCCTCTCTCATCACAATAATCTATGAAACTTGTCAGACCAATGCTCCATGCCACTGTCATCACAATGCTCCATGCTCTTGTCATCACAATGCTCCATGACCCCTGTAATCACAATGCTCCGTGACTCCAGTCATCACAATGCTTCATAACGTTTTTCATCACACTGGTCCATGCACGCGTCATCACAAGGCTCTGTGACCTTTGTAACCACAATGCTCCATGAACTTTTCATCACAATTCTCTGAGAAACTTGTCATCACAATGCTCCATGTCTTTGTCAGAACAATGCTCCATGAACATTGTCATCACAATGTGCCACGCGCATTTCATCACAACGTTCCAAACCTTGTCATTGCAATGCTCCATAAACCTTCTAATCACAATGGTCCATGCACTTCTCATCAAAATGCTCTCTCACCAGAGATATCACAATGTTCCATCACTAGTCATCACAATACACCCTCATCCTTGTAATCACAATGTTCCATGACACTGTTATCACAATGCTACATCCCCTTATCTGCACAATGTTCCATGACCCCTGCCATCAAAATGTTCCATAAGCTCTGTCATTAAAATGCTCCATGACCCTTTCCATCCCAAAGCTCCAAGACCCCTGCCATCACAATGTTCTATAACCCCTGCAATCAAAATGTTCCATTATACTTTTTATCAAATTGCTGCATGACGCGGTCATCAAAATGCTCCCTGCCCTTCTCATCAAAATGCTCCATGACTTGTCATCACAAAGCTCCAAGACCCTTGGCATTACAATGCTCCATGTCACTGTCATCACAATGCTCCATGAACCCTCTCATCACATTGCTCCATGCCCTTGTCATCACACAGCTCCATGACACTTGTCATCACAATGCTCGATGCCCTTCTCATCACAATGCTCCATGCCCTTGTCATTACAGTCCTGCATGACCCATGTATCACAGTGTTCCGTGCCCTTGTCATCACAATGCTCCATGCCCACTCTCATCACAATAATCCATGAAATATTTCAGACCAAAGTTCCATACCCTTCTCATCACAATGCTCCATTACCCCTGTCATAACAATGCACCATGACAGCTGCCATCACAATGATCCACGGCCTAGTCATCACAAGGTTCCATGATAATTCTCATCACAATGCTCAAGACCCCTGATATCACAATGCTCCATGCCCTTGTCATCACAAAGCTCCATGACGCATGTCATCAGAATGTTCCATGGTCTTCTCACCACAGTGCTCCATGCCCTTGTCATCAAAATGCTCCAAGACCCTTGTCATCACAAAGCTCCATGCCCCATTTCATGTCAATGCTCCATGAAATCTGTCATCACAATGCTCCAGGTCCCTTGTAATCACAATGCTCCATGCCCCTTTTCATCTCAATGCTCCATGAACCCTGTCATCACAATGCACCATGCCCATCAACATAATGCTTCAGGCTATTGTCATCACAATGAAATAAATATTCTGCATGACCTCTGTCATCATAATGCTCCAAATCCTTGTGATCACAGTGTTGCATAACACGTATCATCACAACACCCCATGACACTCATCATCACAATTATCCATGGTCTTCTCATCACAATGCTCCATGATCTTTGTCATCACAATGCTCAATACACTTGTCATCACAATGCTCCCTGACCCTTGTCGTCAGTATGCTCCTTGAACCCTGTCATGACAAGTTTCCATGCATTTTTCATCACAATGATCCATGACCATTTCATCACAATGCTCAAAGGTCCCTGTAATCACAATGCTCCATGCCCTTGTCATCACAAAACTCCATGACGCATGTCATCAGAATGCTCCATGGCCTTCTCATCACAATGCTCTATGCCCTAGTCATAACAATGCTCCGAGACCCCTGTAATCACAATGCTCCATGCCCCATTTCATCAGAATGCTCCATGAGACTTTCCATCACAAGTCTCCATGGCCTTCTCATCACAATGTTCCAGGACCTTGACATCATCATGATCCATTCCCTTGTCATCACAATGCTCCATGACCCCTTTCATCACAATAATCCATGAATATTTTCAGCCCAATGCTCCACGACCTTCTCATCACAATGCTCCATTGCCAATATCATCACAATGCTCCATGACCACTGTCATCACAACACTCCATGACACCTGACAGCACAATGATCCAGGACTCTTGTCATCACAATGCTCCATTCCCTTGTCGTCACAATGCTACATGACACCTATCATCACAACTCTCCATGAACATTTTCAGCCCAGTGCTCCATGACCCTTGTCATCACAATGATCCATGCCCTTGTCATCCCAATGCTCCATGACCCCTGTATTCACAATGCTCCTTGACGCTTGTCATCACAGTGCTCCATGACACATGTCATCACAATGCTCCATGCCTTTGTCAGCAAAATGCTACATGACCTTGTCATTACAATGCTCTATGCGCTTGTCATCACAATACTCCATTTCCATTGTCATCACAATCCTCCATGAACTTTGGGATCACATTGCTTCATGCCCTTGTCATCACAATGCTCCATGCTCCTTGAAATCAAAATGATCCATGAACTCTGTCATCACAATGCTCCAAACCCTTGTGATCACAATGTTCCATAACACTTGTCATCACAACGCTCCATGATGCCTGTCATCACAATACTCCATGCCCTTTTCATCACAATGCTCCATGACCTTTGCCACCACAATTCTCAATACACTTGTCATCACAATGCTCCCTGACACTTGTCATCAGAATGCTCCTTGAACCCTGTCATGAAAAGGCTCCATGCCTTTTTCATCACAATGCCCCGTGCCATTTTCATCACAATGCTCCATGCCATTGTCATCAAAATACTCCACAAGCTTGTCATCAGAATGCTCCATGACCCTTGTCATCACAATTCTCCATGCACTTGTCAGCACAATTCTCCCTGACCCTTGTCATCACAATGCTCCAAGCCATTGTCATAACAATGCTCCATTACCTTTGTCATCAGGATCCTCCCTGACACTTGGCATCACAATGCTCCATGCCATCCTCATCACAATGGGCCATTACATATATGATCACAATGCTCCCTGACACCTGTCTTCACAATACGGCATGACCTGGTCATCACAATGCTCCATGCCCTTGTCATCACTGTGTGCCATACCAACTCTCATCGCAATACTCCATGAAAGTTATTAGACCAATGTTCCATGTCCTTGTCATCACAATGCTCCATGCCCTTGTTATCACAATGCTCCATGACCCCTGTCATCACAGTGTTCCGTGACTCCAGTCATCACAATGCTTCATGACCTTTGTCATCACAGTGGTCCATGCCCTCGTCATCAACAGTCTCGGTGACCATTTTAACCACAATGCTCCATGAACTTTTCATCACAATGCTCTTTGACCCTTGTCATCACAATGCTCTATGCCTTTCTCAGCACAATGCTCCATGACCCTTGTCATCACAATGCTCCATGTGCTTGTCAGCACAATGCTCCATGACACATGTCATCACAATGCACCATGCGCTTGTCATCACAGTGCTCCACAACATTGTCATCACAATTCTCCATAAAATTTGTCATCACAATGCTCCATGCACTTCTCATCAAAATGCTCTCTCACCACTGATATCACAATGCTACATCACTATTTGTCAAAATACTCCCTCACCCCTGTCATCACAATGTTCCATGACTCCTGTCATCACAATGCTACTTGCACTTATTATCACAATGTTCGATGACCCCTGAAATCACAATGTTCCATAAAACCTGTCATCAAAATATTCCATGACACTTTTCATCAAATTGCTCCATGACCCTGTCATCAGAATGCTCCCTGCCCTTCTCATCACAGTGCACAACGCCCTTGCCATCAAAATGCTCCATGACCTTTGTCATCACAAAGATCCATGACACTTGGCATCACAATGCTCCATGTCATTGTCATCACAGTGCTCCATGAACGCTCTCATCACATTGCTCCATGCCCTTGTCTTCACATAGCTCCAGGACACATGTCATCAGAATGCTCCATGGCCTTCTCATCACAATGCCCCAAGCCCTGGCCATCACAATGCTCCTTTACCCCTGTCATAACAATGCTCCATGACCCCTGCCATCACGATGTTCCATGGCCTTGTCATCACAAGTCTCCATGACCCTTCTTATCACAATGCTCCAAGAACACTGTAATCACAATGCTCTATGCCCCTTTTCATCTCAATGATCCATGAACCCTGTCATCACAATGCACCATGCCCATCATCATAATGCTTCATGCTATCATCATCACAACGAAATCAAAATGTTCCATGACCTCTGTCATAACAATGCTCCAAACCCTTGTGATCACAATATTCCATAACACTTGTCATCACAATGCCCCAGGATGCTCATCATCACAATTATCCATGGTCTTCTCATCACAATGCTCCATGACCTTCGTCATCACAATGCTCAATACACTTGTCATCAACATGCTCCCTGACACTTGTTGTCTGTATGCTCCTTGAACCCTGTAATGACAAGGCTCCATGCCTTTTTCATCACAATGATCCATGCCCTTTTCATCACAATGCTCCAAGTCCCATGTAATCACAATGGTACATGCCATTGTCATCACAAAGCTGAATGACGCATGCCATCAGAGTGCTCTTTGGTCTTCTCCTCACAATGCTCCATGCACTTGTCTTCACAATGTTCCATGCCCTTGTCATCACAATGCTCCATTCCAATGTTATCACAATGCTCCATGACCCCTGTCATCACAATGCTCCGTGACTCCAGTCATCACAAAGCTTCATGACATTTGACATCACATTGGTCCATGCCCTCGTCATCAACCGTCTCTGTGACCTTTTTAACCACAATGCTCCATGAACATTCTCAGCACAATGCTCCATGACCCTTGTCATCACATTGCTCCATGCGCTTTTCAGCACAATGCTCCATCACACATGTCATCACAATGCACCATGCGCTTGTCATCACATTGCTCCACAACATTGTCATCCCAATGCTCCATAAAATTTGTCATCACAATGCTCCATGCACTTCTCATCAAAATGCTCTCTTACCACTGATATAACAATGCTACATCACTATTTGTCACAATACTCCCTCACCCCTGTCATCACAATGTTCCATGACTCCTGTCATCACAATGCTACATGCACTTATCATCACAATGTTCGATGATCCCTGAAATCACAATGTTCCATAACACCTGTCATCAATATGTTCCATGACACTTTTCATCAAATTGCTCCATGAACCTGTCATCAGAATGCTCCCTGCCCTTCTCATCACAATGCACAACGCCCTTGCCTTTAAAATGCTCCATGACATTTGTCATCACAAAGATCCATGACCATTGGCATCACAATGCTCCATGTCATTGTCATCACAATGCTCCATGAACCCTCTCATCACATTGCTCCATGCCCTTGTCATCACACAGCTCCATGACACTTGTCATCACAATGCTCGATGCCCTTCTCATCACAATGCTCCATGCCTTTGTCATTACCGTCCTGCATGACCCATGTATCACAGTGTTCCGTGCCCTTGTCATCACAATGCTCCATGCCCACACTCATCACAATAATCCATGAAACATTTCAGACCAAAGTTCCATACCCTTCTCATCACAATGCTCCATTACCCCTGTCATAACAATGCACCATGACACCTGCCATCACAATGATCCACGGCCTAGTGATCACAAGGTTCCATGATAATTCTCATCACAATGCTCAAGACCCCTGATATCACAATGCTCCATGCCCTGGTCATAACAAAGCTCCATGACGCACGTCATCAGAATGTTCCATGGCCTTCTCATCACAATGCTCCTTGCACTTGTCATCACAATGCTCCAAGACCCTTGTCATCACAATGCTCCATGCCGCATTTCATCTCAATGCTCCATGAAATCTGTCATCACAATGCTCCAAGACCCTTGTAATCACAATGCTCCATGCCGCTTTTCATCTCAATGCTCCATGAACCCTGTCATCACAATGCACCATGCCCATCATCATAATGCTTCAGGCTATTGTCATCACAATGAAATCAATATTCTGCATGACCTCTGTCATCATAATGCTCCAAACCCTTGTGATCACAATGTTGCATAACACGTATCATCACAACACCCCATGATGCTCATCATCACAATTATCCATAGTCTTCTCATCACAATGCTCCATGATCTTTGTCATCACAATGCTCAATACACTTGTCATCACAATGCTCCCTGACCCTTGTCGTCAGTATGCTCCTTGAACCCTGTCATGACAAGTTTCCATGCATTTTTCATCACAATGATCCATGACCATTTCATCACAATGCTCCAAGGTCCCTGTAATCACAATGCTCCATGCCCTTGTCATCACAAAACTCCATGACGCATGTCATCAGAATTCTCCATGGCCTTCTCATCACAATGCTCTATGCCCTAGTCATAACAATGCTCCAAGACCCCTGTAATCACAATGCTCCATGCCCCTTTTCATCAGAATGCTCCATGAGACTTGCCATCACATGTCTCCATGGTCTTCTAATCACAATGTTCCAGGACCTTGACATCACCATGATCCATTCACTTGTCATCACAATGCTCCATTACCCCTGTCATCACAATAATCCATGAACATATTCAGCCCAATGCTCCACGACTTTCTCATCACAATGCTCCATGCCCTTGCCATCACAATGCTCCATTACACCTGTCATAACAATGCTCCATGACCCTTGCCATCACGATGTTCCATGGCCTTGTCATCACGGGGCTCCATGACCCTTCTCATCACAATGCTCCAAGAACACTGTAATCACAATGTTCTATGCCCCTTTTCATCTCAATGATCCATGAACCCTGTCATCACAATGCACCCTGCCCTTCATCATAATGCTTCATGCTATTGTCATAACAACGAAATCAAAATGTTCCATGACCTCTGTCATAACAATGTTCCAAACCCTTGTGATCACAATATTCCATAACACTTGTCATCACAATGCCCCAGGATGCTCGTCATCACAATTATCCATGGTCTTCTCATCACAATGCTCCATGAACTTCGTCATCACAATGCTCAATACACTTGTCATCAACATGCTCCCTGATACTTGTTGTCTATATGCTCCTTGAACCCTGTCATGACAAGGCTCCATGCCTTTTTCATCACAATGATCCATGCCCTTTTCATCACAATGCTCCAAGTCCCATGTAATCACAATGGTCCATGCCATTGTCATCACAAAGCTGAATGACGCATGCCATCAGGATGCTCCTTGGACTTCTCCTCACAATGCTCCATGCCCTTGTCTTCACAATGTTCCAGGACCCCTGTAATCACAATGCTCCATTCCCCTTTTAATCAGTATGCTCCATGAGACTTGTCATCACAAGGCTCCATGGTTTTGTCATCACAATGCTCCAGGACCTTGTCATCACAGTGCTTCATGACCTTGTCATCAAAATTTTCAATGGCCCTTGTCATCATAATGCTCCAAACCCTAATCATCACAATGCTCCGTTTTCTTTGTCATCACAATCCTTCATTACATTTGGTATCACAAAGCTCCATGCCATTGTCATCGCCATGGACCATGACATATGTCATCACAATGATCCCTGACACCTGTCTTCACAATACTCCATGACCTTATCATCACAATGCTCCATGCCCTTGTCATCACAATGCACCATGCCCACTCTCATCACAATAATCTATGAAACTTGTCAAACAAATGCTCCATGCCTCTGTCATCACAATGCTCCATGCCCTTGTCATCACAATGATCCATGACCCCTGTCATCACAATGCTCCATGACTCCAGTCATCACAATGCTTCATAACGTTTGTCATCACAATGGTCCATGTCCGCATCATCACAAGGCTCTGTGACCTTTGTAACCACAGTGCTCCATGAACTTTTCATCACAATTCTCTGAGAACCTTGTCATCACAATGCTCCATGTCTTTGTCAGAACAATGCTCCATGACAATTGTCATCACAATGTGCCACGTGCATTTCATCACAACGTTCCAAACCTTGTCATTGCAATGCTCCATAAACCTTGTAATCACAATGGTCCATGCACTTCTCATCAAAATGCTCTCTCACCAGAGATATCACAATGTTCCATCACTAGTCATCACAATACACCCTCATCCTTGTAATCACAATGTTCCATGACACTGTCATCACAATGCTACATCCCCTTATCATCACAATGTTCCATGACCCCTGCCATCACAATGTTCCATAAGCCCTGTCATCAAAATGCTCGATGACCCTTTCCATCCCAAAGCTCCAAGACCACTGTCATCACAATGTTCTATAACACCTGCCATCAAAATGTTCCATTATACTTTTTATCAAATTGCTGCATGATGCGGTCATCAAAATGCTCCCTGCCCTTCTCATCAAAATGCTCCATGATTTGTCATCACAAAGCTCCAAGACCCTGGGCATCACAATGCTCCATGTCACTGTCATCACAATGCTCCATGAACCATCTCATCACATTGCTCCATGCCCTTGTCATCACACAGCTCCATGACACTTGTCATCACAATGCTCGATGCCCTTCTCATCACAATGCTCCATGCCCTTGTCATTACAGTGCAGCATGACCCATGTATCACAGTGTTCCTTGCCCTTGTCATCACAATGCTCCATGCACACTCTCATCACAATAATCCCTGAAACATTTCAGACCGAAGTTCCATACCCTTCTCATCACAATGCTCCATTACCCCTGTCATAACAATGCACCATGACACCTGCCATCACAATGATCCACGGCCTAGTCATCAAAAGGTTCCATGATAATTCTCATCACAATGCTCAAGACCCCTGATATCAAAATGCTCCATGCCCTTGTCATCACAAAGCTCCAAGACGCATGTCATCAGAATGTTCCATGGCCTTCTCATCACAGTGCTCCATGTCCTTGTCATCAAAATGCTCCAAGACCCTTGTAATCACAATGCTCCATGCCACATTTCATCTCAATGCTCCATGAAATCTGTCATCACAATGCTCCAAGAACCTTGTAATCACAATGCTCCATGCCCCTTTTCATCTCAATGCTCCATGAACCCTGTCATCACAATGCACAATGCCCATCATCATAATGCTTCAGGCTATTGTCATCACAATGAAATCAATATTCTGCATGACCTCTGTCATCATAATGCTCCAAATCCTTGTGATCACAGTGTTGCATAACACGTATCATCACAACACCCCATGACGCTCATCATCACAATTATCCATGGTCTTCTCATCACAATGCTCCATGATCTTTGTCATCACAATGCTCAATCCACTTGTCATCACAATGCTCCCGGACCCTTTTCGTCAGTATGCTCCTTGAACCCTGTCATGACAAGTTTCCATGCATTTTTCATCACAATGATCCATGACCATTTCATCACAATGCTCCAAGGTCACTGTAATCACAATGCTCCATGCCCTTGTCATCACAAAACTCCATGACGCATGTCATCAGAATTCTCCATGGCCTTCTCATCACAATGCTCTATGCCCTAGTCATAACAATGCTCCAAGACCCCTGTAATCACAATGCTCCATGCCCCTTTTCATCAGAATGCTCCATGAGACTTGCCATCACATGTCTCCATGGTCTTCTCATCACAATGTTCCAGGACCTTGACATCATCATGATCCATTCCCTTGTCATCACAATGCTCCATGAAACCTGTCATCAAAATAATCCATGAACATTTTCAGCCCAATGCTCCACGACCTTCTCATCACAATGCTCCATTGCCAATATCATCACAATGCTCCATGACCACTGTCACCACAACACTTCATGACACCTGACAACACAATGATCCAGGACTCTTGTCATCACAATGCTCCATTCCCTTGTCGTCACAATGCTACATGACACCTGTCAGCACAACTCTCCATGAATATTTTCAGCCCAGTGCTCCATGACCCTTGTCATCACAATGATCCATGCCCTTGTCATCCCAATGCTCCATGACCCCTGTATTCACAATGCTCCTTGACGCTTGTCATCACAGTGCTCCATGACACATGTCATCACAATGCTCCATGCCTTTGTCAGCAAAATGCTACATGACCTTGTCATTACAATGCTCTATGCGCTTGTCATCACAATACTCCATTTCCATAGTCATCACAATCCTCCATGAACTTTGGGATCACATTGCTTCATGCCCTTGTCATCACAATGCTCCATGCTCTTTGAAATCAAAATGATCCATGACCTCTGTCATCACAATGCTCCAAACCCTTGTGATCACAATGTTCCATAACACTTTTCATCACAATGCTCCATGATGCCTGTCATCACAATACTCCATGCCCCTTTCATCACAATGCTCGATGACCTTTGTCACCACAATTCTCAATACACTTGTCATCACAATCCTCCCTGACACTTGTCATCAGAATGATCCTTGAAACCTGTCATGAAATGGCTCCATGCCTTTTTCATCACAATGCCCTATGCCATTTTCATCACAATGCTCCATGCCATTGTCATCAAAATACTACACAAGCTTGTCATCAGAATGCTCCATGACCCTTGTCATCACAATTCTCCATGCACTTGTCAGCACAATGCTCCCTGACCCTTGTCATCACAATGCTCCAAGCCATTGTCATCACAATGCTCCATTACCTTTGTCATCAGAATCCTCCCTGACACTTGGCCTCACAATGGTCCATGCCATCCTCATCACAATGGGCCATTACATATGTGATCACAATGCTCCCTGACACTTGTTTTCACAATACGGCATGACCTGGTCATCACAATTCTCCATGCCCTTGTCATCACAGTGTGCCATTCCAATTCTCAACGCAATACTCCATGAAATTTGTTAGACCAATGTTCCATGTCCTTGTCATCACAATGCTCCATACACTTGTTATCACAATGCTCCATGACCCCTGTCATCACAATGCTCCGTGACTCCAGTCATCACAATGCCTCATGACCTTTGTCATCACAATGGTCCATGCCCTCGTCATCAACAGTCTCTGTGACCTTTTTAACCACAATGCTCCATGAACTTTTCATCACAATGCTCTTTGACCCTTGTCATCACAATGCACCATGCGCTTGTCATCACAGGGCTCCACAACATTGTCATCACAATGCTCCATAAAATTTGTCATCACAATGCTCCATGCGCTTCTCATCAAAATGCTCTCTCACCACTGATATCACAATGCTACATCACTATTTGTCACAATACTCCCTCACCCCTGTCATCACAATGTTCCATTACACCTGTCATCACAATGCTACATGCACTTATCATCACAATGTTCGATGACCCCTGAAATCACAATGTTCCATAACACCTGTCATCAAAATGTTCCATGACACTTTTCATCAAATTGCTCCATGACCAGGTCATCAGAATGCTCCCTGCCCTTCTCATCACAATGCACAACGCCCTTGCCATCAAAATGCTCCATGACCTTTGTCATCACAAAGATCCATGACCCTTGGCATCACAATGCTCCATGTCATTGTCATCACAATGCTCCATGAACGCTCTCATCACATTGCTCCATGCCCTTGTCTTCACATAGCTCCATGACACATGTCATCAGAATGCTCCATGGCCTTCTCATCACAATGCCCCTAGCCCTGGCCATCACAATGCTCCATTACCCCTGTCATAACAATGCTCCATGACCCCTGCCATCACGATGTTCCATGGCCTTGTCATCACAAGGCTCCATGATCCTTCTCATCACAATGCTCCAAGAACACTGTAATCACAATGCTCTATGCCCCTTTTCATCTCAATGATCCATGAACCCTGTCATCACAATGCACTATGCCCATCATCATAATGCTTCATGCTATTGTCATAACAACGAAATCAGAATGTTCCATGACCTCTGTCATAACAATGTTCCAAACCCTTGTGATCACAATATTCCATAACACTTGTCATCACAATGCCCCAGGATGCTCATCATCACAATTATCCATGGTCTTCTCATCACAATGCTCCATGACCTTCGTCATCAAAATGCTCAATACACTTGTCATCAACATGCTCCCTGACACTTGTTGTCTGTATGCTCCTTGGACCCTGTCATGACAAGGCTCCATGCCTTTTTCATCACAATGATCCATGCCCTTTTCATCACAATGCTCCAAGTCCCATGTAATCACAATGGTCCATGCCATTGTCATCACAAAGCTCAATGACGCATGTCATCAGAATGCTCCTTGGTCTATTCTTCACAATGTTCCCTGCCCTTGTCTTCACAATGTTCCAAGACCCCTGTAATCACAATGCTCCATTCCCCTTTTCATCAGTATGCTCCATGAGACTTGTTATCACAAGGCTCCATGGTTTTGTCATCACAATGCTCCAGGACCTTGTCATCAAAATTTTCAATGGCCTTTGTAATCATAATGCTCCAAACCCTAATCATCACAATGATCCATTATATTTGTCATCACAATCCTCCATTACATTTGGTATCACAAAGCTCCATGCCATTGTCATCGCCATGGACCATGACATATGTCATCACAATGTTCCTGACACCTGTCTTCACAATACTCCATGACCTTATCATCACAATGCTCCATGCCCTTGTCATCACAATGCACCATGCCCACTCTCATCACAATAATCTATGAAACTTGTCAGACCAATGCTCCATGCCACTGTCATCACAATTCTCCATGCCCTTGTCATCAAAATGCTCCATGACACCTGTCATCACAATGCTCCGTGACTCCAGTCATCACAATGCTTCATAAAGTTTGTCATCACAATGGTCCATGCCCGCGTCATCACAAGGCTCTGTGACCTTTGTAACCACAATGCTCCATGGACTTTTCATCACAATTCTCTGAGAAACTTGTTATCACAAGGCTCCATGTCTTTGTCAGAACAGTGCTCCATGAACATTGTCATCACAATGTGCCACGTGCATTTCATCACAACGTTCCAAACCTTGTCATTGCAATGCTCCATAAACCTTGTAATCACAATGGTCCATGCACTTCTCATCAAAATGCTCTCTCACCAGAGATATCACAATGTTCCATCACTAGTCATCACAATACACCCTCATCCTTGTAATCACAATGTTCCATGACACTGTCATCACAATGCTACATCCCCTTATCATCACAATGTTCCATGACCCCTGCCATCACAATGATCCATAAGCCCTGTCATCAAAATGCTCCATGACCCTTTCCATCCCAAAGCTCCAAGACCCCTGCCATCACAATGTTCTATAACCCCTGCCATCAAAATGTTCCATTACACTTTTTATCAAATTGCTGCATGACCCGGTCATCAAAATGCTCCCTGCCCTTCTCATCAAAATGCTCGATGACTTGTCATCACAAAGCTCCAAGTCCCTTGGCATCACAATGCTCCATGTCATTGTCATCACAATGCTCCATGAACCCTCTCATCACATTGCTCCATGCCCTTGTAATCACAAAGGTCCATGACACTTGTCATCACAATGCTCGATGCCCTTCTCATCACAATGCTCCATGCCCTTGTCATTACAGTCCTGCATGACCCATGTATCACAGTGTTCTGTGCCCTTGTCATCACAATGCTCCATGCCCACTATCATCACAATAATCCATGAAACATTTCAGACCAAAGTTCCATACCCTTCTCATCACAATGCTCCATTACCCCTGTCATAACAATGCACCATGACACCTGCCATCACAATGATCCACGGCCTAGTCATCAAATGTTCCATGATAATTCTCATCACAATGCTCAAGACCCCTGATATCACAATGCTCCATGCCCTGGTCATCACAAAGCTCCATGACGCACGTCATCAGAATGTTCCATGGCCTTCTCATCACAATGCTCCTTGCCCTTGTCATCACAATGCTCCAAGACCCTTGTCATCACAATGCTCCATGCCGCTTTTCATCTCAATGCTCCATGAACCCTGTCATCACAATGCACCCTGCCCATCATCATAATGCTTCAGGCTATTGTCATCACAATGAATTCAATATTCTGCATGACCTCTGTCATCATAATGCTCCAAACCCTTGTGATCACAATGTTGCATAACACGTATCATCACAACACCCCATGACGCTCATCATCACAATTATCCATGGTCTTCTCATCACAATGCTCCATGATCTTTGTCATCACAATGCTCAATACACTTGTCATCACAATGCTCCCTGACCCTTGTCGTCAGTATGCTCCTTGAACCCTGTCATGACAAGTTTCCATGCATTTTTCATCACAATGATCCATGACCATTTCATCACAATGCTCCAAGGTCCCTGTAATCACAATGCTCCATGCCCTTGTCATCACAAAACTCCATGACGCATGTCATCAGAATGCTCCATGGCCTTCTAATCACAATTCTCTATGCCCTAGTCATAACAATGCTCCAAGACCCCTGTAATCACAATGCTCCATGCCCCTTTTCATCAGAATGCTCCATGAGACTTGCCAGCACAAGTCTCCATGGTCTTCTCATCACAATGTTCCAGGACCTTGACATCACAATGATCCATTCCCTTGTCATCACAATGCTCCATGACCCCTGTCATCACAATAATCCATGAATATTTTCAGCCCAATGCTCCACGACCTTCTCATCACAATGCTCCATTGCCAATATCATCACAATGCTCCATGACCACTGTCATCACAACACTCCATGACACCTGACAACACAATGATCCAGGACTCTTGTCATCACAATGCCCCATTCCCTTGTCGTCACAATGCTACATGACACCTGTCATCACAACTCTCCATGAACATTTTCAGCCCAGTGCTCCATGACCCTTGTCATCACAATGATCCATGCCCTTGTCATCTCAATGCTCCATGACCCCTGTATTCACAATGCTCCTTGACGCTTGTCATCACAGTGCTCCATGACACATGTCATCACAATGCTCCATGCCTTTGTCAGCAAAATGCTACATGACCTTGGCATTACAATGCTGTATGCACTTGTCATCACAATACTCCATTTCCATTGTCATCACAATCCTCCATGAACTTTGGGATCACATTGCTTCATGCCCTTGTCATCACAATGCTCCATGCTCCTTGAAATCAAAATGATCCATGACCTCTGTCATCACAATGCTCCAAACCCTTGTGATCACAATGTTCCATAACACTTGTCATCACAATGCTCCATGATGCCTGTCATCACAATACTCCATGCCCTTTTCATCACAATGCTCCATGACCTTTGTCACCACAATTCTCAATACACTTGTCATCACAAACCTCCCTGACAAATGTCATCAGAATGCTCCTTGAACCCTGTCACGAAAAGCCTCCATGCCTTTTTCATCACAATGCCCCATGCCATTTTCATCAGAATGCTCCATGCCATTGTCATCAAAATACTCCACAAGCTTGTCATCAGAATGCTCCATGACCCTTGTCATCACAATTCTCCATGCACTTGTCAGCACAATGCTCCCTGACCCTTGTCATCGCAATGCTCCAAGCCATTGTCATCACAATGCTCCATTACCTTTGTCATCAGTATCCTCCCTGACACTTGGCATCACAATGCTCCATGCCATCCTCATCACAATGGGCCATTACATATGTGATCACAATGCTCCCTGACACCTGTCTTCACAATACGGCATGACCTGGTCATCACAATGCTCCATTCCCTTGTCATCACAGTGTGCCATTCCAACTCTCATCGCAATACTCCATGAAAGTTATTAGACAAATGTTCCATGCCCTGGCCATCACAATGCTCCATGCCCTTGTTATCAGAATGCTCCATGACCCTGTCATCACAGTGCTCCGTGACTCCAGTCATCACAATGCTTCATGACCTTTGTCATCACAATGGTCCATGCCCTCGTCATCAACAGTCTCTGTGACCTTTTTAACCACAATGCTCCATGAACTTTTCATCACAATGCTCTTTGACCCTTGTCATCACAATGCTCTATGCCTTTCTCAGCACAATGCTCCATGACCTTTGTCATCACAATGCTCCATGCGCTTGTCAGCACAATGCTCCATGACACATGTCATCACAATGCACAACGCCCTTGCCATCAAAATGCTCCATGACCTTTGTCATCACAAAGATCCATGACCCTTGGCATCACAATGCTCCATGTCATTGTCATCACAGTGCTCCATGAACGCTCTCATCACATTGCTACATGCCCTTGTCTTCACATAGCTCTATGACACATGTCATCATAATGCTCCAAACCCTAATCATCACAATGATCCATTATATTTGTCATCACAATCCTCCATTACATTTGGGATCACAAAGCTCCATGCCATTGTCATCGCCATGGACCATGACATATGTCATCACAATGTTCCTGACACCTGTCTTCACAATACTCCATGACCTTATCATCACAATGCTCCATGCCCTTGTCATCACAATGCATCATGCCCACTCTCATCACAATAATCTATGAAACTTGTCAGACCAATGCTCCATGCCACTGTCATCACAATTCTCCATGCCCTTGTCATCACAATGCTCCATGACCCCTGTCATCACAATGCTCCGTGACTCCAGTCATCACAATGCTTCATAACGTTTGTCATCACAATGGTCCATGCCCGCGTCATCACAAGGCTCTGTGACCTTTGTAACCACAATGCTCCATGAACTTTTCATCACAATTCTCTGAGAAACTTATCATCACAATGCTCCATGTCTTTGTCAGAACAGTGCTCCATGAACATTGTCATCACAATGTGCCACGCGCATTTCATCACAACGTTCCAAACCTTGTCATTGCAATTCTCCATAAACCTTGTAATCACAATGGTCCATGCACTTCTCATCAAAATGCTCTCTCATCAGAGATATCACAATGTTCCATTACTAGTCATCACAATACACCCTCATCCTTGTAATCACAATGTTCCATGACACTGTCATCACAATGCTACATCCCCTTATCATCACAATGTTCCATGACCCCTGCCATCACAATGTTCCATAAGCCCTGTCATCAAAATGCTCCATGACCTTTTCCATCCCAAAGCTCCAAGACCCCTGCCATCACAATATTCTATAACCCCTGCCATCAAAATGTTCCATTACACATTTTATCAAATTGCTGCATGACCCGGTCATCAAAATGGTCCCTGCCCTTCTCAGCAAAATGCTCCATGACTTGTAATCACAAAGCTCCATGACCCTTGTCATCACAATGCTCCATGTCATTGTCATCACAATGCTCCATGAACCCTCTCATCACATTGCTCCATGCCCTTGTCATCACAAAGCTCCATGACACTTGTCATCACAATGCTCGATGCCTTTCTCATCACAATGCTCCATGCCCTTGTCATTACAGTCCTGCATGACCCATGTATCACAGTGTTCCGTGCCCTTGTCATCACAATGCTCCATGCCCACTCTCATCACAATAATCCATGAAACATTTCAGACCAAAGTTCCATACCATTCTCATCACAATGCTCCATTAACCCTGTCATAACAATGCACCATGACACCTGCCATCACAATGATCCACGGCCTAGTCATCAAAAGGTTCCATGATAATTCTCATCACAATGCTCAAGACCCCTGATATCACAATGCTCCATGCCCTTGTCATCACAAAGCTCCATGACGCACGTCATCAGAATGTTCCATGGCCTTCTCATCACAATGCTCCTTGCCCTTGTCATAAAAATGCTCCTTGCCCTTGTCATCACTATGCTCCAAGACCCTTGTCATCACAATGCTCCTTGCCGCTTTTCATCTCAATGCTCCATGAACCCTGTCATCACAATGCACCATGCCCATCATCATAATGCTTCAGGCTATTGTCATCACAATGAAATCAATATTCTGCATGACCTCTGTCATCATAATGCTCTAAACCCTTGTGATCACAATGTTGCATAACACGTATCATCACAACACCCCATGACGCTCATCATCACAATTATCCATGGTCTTCTCATCACAATGCTCCATGATCTTTGTCATCACAATGCTCAATACACTTGTCATCACAATGCTCCCTGACCCTTGTCGTCAGTATGCTCCTTGAACCCTGTCATGACAAGTTTCCATGCATTTTTCATCACAATGATCCATGACCATTTCATCACAATGCTCCTAGGTCCCTGTAATCACAATGCTCCATGCCCTTGTCATCACAAAACTCCATGACGCATGTCATCAGAAAGCTCCATGGCCTTCTCATCACAATGCTCTATGCCATAGTCATAACAATGCTCCAAGACCCCTGTAATCACAATGCTCCATGCCCCTTTTCATCAGAATGCTCCATGAGACTTGCCATCACATGTCTCCATGGTCTTCTCATCACAATGTTCCAGGACCTTGACATCACAATGATCCATTCCCTTGTCATCACAATGCTCCATGACCCCTGTCATCACAATAATCCATGAACATTTTCAGCCCAATGCTCCACGACCTTCTCATCACAATGCTCCATTGCCAATATCATCACAATGCTCCATGACCACTGTCATCACAACACTCCATGACACCTGACAACACAATGATCCAGGACTCTTGTCATCACAATGCCCCATTCCCTTGTCGTCACAATGCTACATGACACCTGTCATCACAACTCTCCATGAACATTTTCAGCCCAGTGCTCCATGACCCTTGTCATCACAATGATCCATGCCCTTGTCATCCCAATGCTCCATGACCCCTGTATTCACAATGCTCCTTGACGCTTGTCATCACAGTGCTCCATGACACATGTCATCACAATGCTCCATGCCTTTGTCAGCAAAATGCTACATGACATTGTCATTACAATGCTGTATGCACTTCTCATCACAATACTCCATTTCCATTGTCATCACAATCCTCCATGAACTTTGGGATCACATTGCTTCATGCCCTTGTCATCACAGTGCTCCATGCTCCTTGAAATCAAAATGATCCATGACCTCTGTCATCACAATGCTCCAAACCCTTGTGATCACAATGTTCCATAACACTTGTCATCACAACGCTCCATGATGCCTGTCATCACAATACTCCATGCCCTTTTCATCACAATGCTCCATTACCTTTGTCATCAGAATCCTCCGTGACACTTGGCATCACAATGCTCCATGCCATCCTCATCACAATGGGCCATTACATATGTGATCACAATGCTCCCTGACACCTGTCTTCACAATACGGCATGACCTGGTCATCACAATGCTCCATGCCCTTGTCATCACAGTGTGCCATTCCAACTCTCATCCCAATACTCCATGAAAGTTATTAGACCAATGTTCCATGCCCTTGCCATCACAATGCTCCATGCCATTGTTATCACAATGCTCCATGACCCTGTCATCACAATGCTCCGTGACTCCAGTCATCACAATGCTTCATGACCTTTGTCATCACAATGGTCCATGCCCTCGTCATCAACAGTCTCTGTGACCTTTTTAACCACAATGCTCCATGAACTTTTCATCACAATGCTCTTTGACCCTTGTCATCACAATGCTCTATGCCTTTCTCAGCACAATGCTCCATGACCCTTGTCATCACAATGCTCCATGCGCTTGGCAGTACAATGCTCCATGACACATGTCATCACAATGCACAACGCCCTTGCCATCAAAATGCTCCATGACCTTTGTCATCACAAAGATCCATGACCCTTGGCATCACAATGCTCCATGTCATTGTCATCACAGTGCTCCAGGAACACTCTCATCACATTGCTCCATGCCCTTGTCTTCACATAGCTCCATGACACATGTCATCAGAATGCTCCATGGCCTTCTCATCACAATGCTCCAAGCCCTTGCCATCACAATGCTCCATTACCCCTGTCATAACAATGCTCCATGACCCCTGCCATCACAATGTTCCATGGCTTTGTCATCACAAGGCTCCATGACCCTTCTCATCACAATGCTCCAAGAACACTGTAATCACAATGCTCTATGCCCCTTTTCATCTCAATGATCCATGAAACCTGTCATCACAATGCACTATGCCCATCATCATAATGCTTCATGCTATTGTCATAACAACGAAATCAGAATGTTCCATGACCTCTGTCATAACAATGTTCCAAACCCTTGTGATCACAATATTCCATAACACTTGTCATTACAATGCCCCAGGATGCACGTCATCACAATTATCCATGGTCTTCTCATCACAGTGCTCCATGATCTTCGTCATCAAAATGCTCAATACACTTGTCATCAACATGCTCCCTGACACTTGTTGTCTGTATGCTCCTTGAACCCTGTCATGACAAGGCTCCATGCCTTTTTCATCACAATGATCCATGCCCTTTTCATCACAATGCTCCAAGTCCCATGTAATCACAATGGTCCATGCCATTGTCATCACAAAGCTCAATGACGCATGTCATCAGAATGCTCCTTGGTCTATTCTTCACAATGCTCCCTGCCCTTGTCTTCACAATGTTCCAAGACCCCTGTAATCACAATGCTCCATTCCCCTTTTCATCAGTATGATCCATGAGACTTGTCATCACAAGGCTCCATGGTTTTGTCATCGCAATGCTCAAGGACCTTGTCATCACAATGCTTCACGACATTGTCATCAAAATTTTCAATGGCCTTTGTAATCATAATGCTCCAAACCCTAATCATCACAATGATCCATTATATTTGTCATCACAATCCTCCATTACATTTGGTATCACAAAGCTCCATGCCATTGTCATCGCCATGGACCATGACATATGTCATCACAATGTTCCTGACACCTGTCTTCACAATACTCCATGACCTTATCATCACAATGCTCCATGCCCTTGTCATCACAATGCACCATACCCACTCTCATCACAATAATCTATGAAACTTGTCAGACCAATGCTCGATGCCACTGTCATCACAATGCTCCATTCCCTTGTCATCACAATGTTCCATTACCCCTGTCATCACAATGCTCCGTGACTCCAGTCATCACAATGCTTCATAACGTTTGTCATCACAATGGTCCATGCCCGCGTCATCACAAGGCTCTGTGACATTTGTAACCACAATGCTCCATGGACTTTTCATCACAATTCTCTGAGAAACTTGTTATCACAATGCTCCATGTCTTTGTCAGAACAGTGCTCCATGAACATTGTCATCACAATCTGCCACGCACATTTCATCACAACTTTCCAAACCTTGTCATTGCAATGCTCCATAAACCTTGTAATCACAATGGTCCATGCACTTCTCATCAAAATGCTCTCTCACCAGAGATATCACAATGTTCCATCACTAGTCATCACAATACACACTCATCCTAGTAATCACAATGTTCCATGACACTGTCATCACAATGCTACATCCCCTTATCATCACAATGTTCCATGACCCCTGCCATCACAATGTTCCATAAGCCCTGTCATCAAAATGCTCCATGACCCTTTCCATCCCAAAGTTCCAAGACCCCTGCCATCACAATGTTCTATAACCCGTGCCATCAAAATGTTCCATTACACTTTTTATCAAATTGCTGCATGACCCGGTCATCAAAATGCTCCCTGCCCTTCTCATCAAAATGCTCCATGACTTGTCATCACAAAGCTCCAAGACCCTTGGCATCACAATGCTCCATGTCATTGTCATCACAATGCTCCATGAACCCTCTCATCACATTGCTCCATGCACTTGTAATCACAAAGCTCCATGACACTTGTCATCACAATGCTCGATGCCTTTCTCATCACAATGCTCCATGCCCTTGTCATTACTGTCCTGCATGACCCATGTATCACAGTGTTCTGTGCCCTTGTCATCACAATGCTCCATGCCCACTCTCATCACAATAATCCATGAAACATTTCAGACCAAAGTTCCATACCCTTCTCATCACAATGCTCCATTACCCCTGTCAAAACAATGCACCATGACACCTGCCATCACAATGATCCACGGCCTAGTCATCAAAAGGTTCCATGATAATTCTCATCACAATGTTCAAGACCCCTGATATCACAATGCTCCATGCCCTGGTCATCACAAAGCTCCATGACGCACGTCATCAGAATGTTCCATGGCCTTCTCATCACAATGCTCCTTGCCCTTGTCATCACAATGCTCCAAGACCCTTGTCATCACAATGCTCCATGCCCCTTTTCATCTCAATGCTTCATGAACCCTGTCATCACAATGCACCCTGCCCATCATCATAATGCTTCAGGCTATTGTCATCACAATGAATTCAATATTCTGCATGACCTCTGTCATCATAATGCTCCAAACCCTTGTGATCACAATGTTGCATAACACGTATCATCACAACACCCCATGACGCTCATCATCACAATTATCCATGGTCTTCTCATCACAATGCTCCATGATCTTTGTCATCACAATGCTCAATCCACTTGTCATCACAATGCTCCCTGACCCTTGTCATCACAATGCTCCAAGCCATTGTCATCATAATGCTCCATGACCTTTGTCATCAGAATCCTTCCTGACACTTGGCATCACAATGCTCCATGCCATCCTCATCACAATGGGCCATTACATATGTGATCACAATGCTCCCTGACACCTGTCTTCACAATACGGCATGACCTGGTCATCACAATGCTCCATGCCCTTGTCATCACAGTGTGCCATTCCAACTCTCATCCCAATACTCCATGAAAGTTATTAGACCAATGTTCCATGCCCTTGCCATCACAATGCTCCATGCCATTGTTATCACAATGTTCCATGACCCTGTCATCACAATGCTCCGTGACTCCAGTCATCACAATGCTTCATGACCTTTGTCATCACAATGGTCCATGCCCTCGTCATCAACAATCTCTGTGACCTTTTTAACCACTAGGCTCCATGAACTTTTCATCACAATGCTCTTTGACCCTTGTCATCACAATGCTCTATGCCTTTCTCAGCACAATGCTCCATGACCCTTGTCATCACAATGCACAACGCCCTTGCCATCAAAATGCTCCATGACATTTGTCATCACAAGGATCCATGACCCTTGGCATCACAATGCTCCATGTCATTGTCATCACAGTGCTCCATGAACGCTCTCATCACATTGCTCCATGCTCTTGTCTTCACATAGCTCCATGACACATGTCATCAGAATGCTCCATGGCCTTCTCATCACAATGCTCCAAGCCCTTGCCATCACAATGCTCCATTACCCCTGTCATAACAATGCTCCATGACCCCTGCCATCACGATGTTGCATGGCCTTGTCATCACAAGGCTCCATGACCCTTCTCATCACAATGCTCCAAGAACACTGTAATGACAATCCTCTATGCCCCTTTTCATCTCAATGATCCATGAACCCTGTCATCACAATGCACCATGCCCATCATCATAATGCTTCATGCTATTGTCATCACAACGAAATCAAAATGTTCCATGACCTCTGTCATAACAATGCTCCAAACCCTTGTGATCACAATATTCCATAACACTTGTCATCACAATGCCCCAGGATGCTCGTCATCACAATTATCCATGGTCTTCTCATCAAAATGCTCCATGACCTTCGTCATCACAATGCTCAATACACTTGTCATCAACATGCTCCCTGACACTTGTTGTCTGTATGCTCCTTGAACCCTGTCATGACAAGGCTCCATGCCTTTTTCATCACAATGATCCATGCCCTTTTCATCACAATGCTCCAAGTCCCATGTAATCACAATGGTCCATGCCATTGTCATCACAAAGCACAATGACGCATGCCATCAGAATGCTCCTTGGTCTTCTCCTCACAATGCTTCATGCCCTTGTCTTCACAATGTTCCAAGACCCCTGTAATCACAATACTCCATTCCCCTTTTCATCAGTATACTCCATGAGACTTGTCATCACAAGGCTCCATGGTTTTGTCATCACAATGCTCCAGGACCTTTTCATCACAATGCTTCACGACCTTGTCATCAAAATTTTCAATGGCCCTTGTCATCATAATGTTTCAAGCCCTAATCATCACAATGCTCCATTATATTTGTCATCACAATCCTCCATTACATTTGGTATCACAAAACTCCATGCCTTTGTCATCGCCATGGACCATGACATATGTCATCACAATACTCCCTGACACCTGTCTTCACAATACTCCATGACCTTATCATCACAATGCTCCATGCCCTTGTCATCACAATGCACCATGCCCACTCTCATCACAATAATCTATGAAACTTGTCAGACCAATGCTCCATGCCATTGGCATCACAATGCTCCATGCCCTTTTCATCACAATGCTCCATGACCCCTGTCATCACAATGCTCCGTGACTCCAGTCATCACAATGCTTCATAACGTTTGTCATTACAATGATCCATGCCCGCGTCATCACAAGGCTCTGTGACCTCTGTAACCACAATGCTCCATGAACTTTTCATCACAATTCTCTGAGAAACTTGTCATCACAATGCTCCATGTCTTTGTCTGAACAATGCTCCATGACCATTGCCATCACAATGTGCCACGCGCATTTCATCACAACGTTCCAAACCTTGTCATTCCAATGCTCCACAAACCTTGTAATCACAATGGTCCATGCACTTCTCATCAAAATGCTCTCTCACCAGAGATATCACAATGTTCCATCACTAGTCATCACAATACACCCTCATCCTTGTAATCACAATGTTCCATGACACTGTCATCACAATGCTACATCCCCTTATCATCACAATGTTCCATGACCCCTGCCATCACAATGTTCCATAAGCCCTGTCATCAAAATGCTCCATGACCCTTTCCATTCCAAAGCTCCAAGACCCCTGCCATCACAATGTTCTATAACCCCTGCCATCAAAATGTTCCATTACACTTTTTATCAAATTGCTGCATGACCCGGTCATCAAAATGCTCCCTGCCCTTCTCATCAAAATGCTCGATGACTTGTCATCACAAAGCTCCAAGACCCTTGGCATCACAATGCTCCCTGTCATTGTCATCACAATGCTCCATGAGCCCTCTCACCACATTGCTCCATGCCCTTGTCATCACACAGCTCCATGACACTTGTCATCACAATGCTCGATGCCCTTCTCATCACAATGCTCCATGCCCTTGTCATTACAGTCCTGCATGACCCATGTATCACAGTGTTCCGTGCCCTTGTCATCACAATGCTCCATGCCCACTCTCATCACAATAATCCATGAAACATTTCAGACCAAAGTTCCATACCCTTCTCATCACAAAGCTCCATTAACCCTGTCATAACAATGCACCATGACACCTGCCATCACAATGATCCACGGCCTAGTGATCACAAGGTTCCATGATAATTCTCATCACAATGCTCAAGACCCCTGATATCATAATGCTTCATGCCCTTGTCATCACAAAGCTCCATGACGCATGTCATCAGAATGTTCCATGGCCTTCTCATCACAAAGCTCCATGCCCTTGTCATCACAATGCTCCAAGATCTTTGTCATCACAATGCTCCATGCCCCATTTCATCTCAATGCTCCATGAAGTCTGTCTTCACAATGCTCCAAGACCCTTGTCATCACAATTCTCCATGCCACTTTTCATCTCAATGCTCCATGAACCCTGTCATCACAATGCACCATGCCCATCATCATAATGCTTCAGGCTATTGTCATCACAATGAAATCAATATTCTGCATGACCTCTGTCATCATAATGCTCCAAACCCTTGTGATCACAATGTTGCATAACACGTATCATCACAACACCCCATGACGCTCATCATCACAATTTTCCATGGTCTTCTCATCACAATGCTCCCTGACCCTTGTCATCACAATGCTCCAAGCCATTGTCATCACAATGCTCCATTACCTTTTTCATTAGAATCCCTCATGACACTTGGCATCACAATGCTCCATGCCATTGTCATCACAATGGGCCATTACATATGTCATCACAATGCTCCCTGACACCTCTCTTCACAATACTGCATGACCTGGTCATCACAAAGTTCCATGCCCTTGTCATCACAATGCGCCATTGCAACTCTCATCACAATAATCCATGAAACTTATTAGACCAATGCTGCATGCCAATGTCATCACAATGCTCCATGCACTTGTTATCACAATGTTCCAAGACCCCTGTAATCAGAATGCTCCATGCCCCTTTTCATCAGTATGCTCCATGAGACTTGTCATCACAAGGCTCCATGGTTTTCTCATCACAATGCTCCAGGACCTTGTCATCACAATTCTTCACGACATTGTCATGAAAATTCTCAATGGCCCTTGTCATCATAATGCTCCAAGCCCTAGTCATCACAATGCTCCATTATATTTGTCATCACAATCCTCCATTACATTTGGCATCACAATGCTCCCTGCCATTGTCATCGCAATGGACCATGACATATGTCATCACAATGCTCCCTGACACCTGTCTTCACAATACTCCATGCCCTTGTCATCACAATGATCCATGCCCTTGTCATCACAATGCACCATGTCCTCTGTCATCACAATAATCTCTGAAACTAGTCAGACCAAAGCTCCATGCCCCTGTCATCACAATGTTCCATGCCCTTTTCATCACAATGCTCCATGACCCCTGTCATCACAATGCTCCGTGACTCCAGTCATCACAATGCTTCATAACGTTTGTCATCACAACGGTCCATGTAAGCATCATCACAAGGCTCTGTGACTTTTTAAACAAAATGTCCTTGAACTTTTCATCACAATGCTCTGTGACCTTTGTCATCACTATACTCCATGTCTTTGTCAGAACAATGCTCCATAACCCTTGTCATCACAATGTGCCATGCGCTTTTCATCACAATGATCCAAAAACTTGTCATCGCTATGCTCCATAAACCTTGTAATCACAATGCTCCATGCACTTCTCATCCAAATGCTCTCTCACATGAGATATCACAATGTTCCATCACTAGTCATCACAATCCTCCCTCACCCCCGATATCACAATATTCCATGACCCCTGTCATCACAATGCTACATCCCCTTATCAGCACAATGTTCCATGACCCCTGACATCACAATGTTCCATAACCCCTGTCATCAAAATGCTCTATGACCCATTTCATCCCAAAGCTCCATGACCCCTGGCATCACAATGTTCTATAACCCCTGTCATCAAAAGGTTCCATTACACTTTTCATCAAATTGCTGCATGACCCTGTCATCAAAATGCTCCATGACCTTTGTCATCACAAAGCTCCATGACCTTTGGCATCACAATGCTTCATGTCATTGTCATCACAATGCTCCATGAACCCTCTCATCACATTGCTTCATGCCCTTGTCATCACAAAGCTCCATGGCACTTGTCATCACATTGCTCGATGCCCTTCTCATCACAATAATCCATGCCCTTGTCATTACAATCCTCCATGACCCATGTATCACAGTGTACCGTGCCCTTGTCATCACAATGTGCCATGTCCACTCTCATCACAATAATCCATGAAACATTTCAGACCAAAGCTCAATGCCCTTCTCATCACAATGCTCCATTACTTCTGTCATATCAAGCTCCATGACACCTGCCATCACAATGTTCCCGGGCCTTGTCATCACAAGGCTCCATGACCCTTGTCATCACAATGCTCCAAGACCCATGTAATCACAATGCTCCATGCCCTAGTCAAAAAAGCTCCATGACGCATGTCATCAGAATGTTCCATGGCCTTCTCCTCACAATGCTCCAAGCCCTTGTCAGCACAATGCTCCAAGACCCCCATAATCACAATGCTCCATGCCCCTTTTCATCAGAATGCTCCATTAGACTTGTCATCACAAGTCTCCATGGTCATCTCATCACAATGCTCCATTCCCTTGTCATCACAATGCTCCATGACCCCTGTCATCACAATACTCCATGAATATTTTCAGCACAATGCTCCATGACCTTCTCATCACAATGCTCCATGACCAATATTATCACAATGCTCCATAACCACTGTCATCACAAAACTCCATGACACCTGACAACACAATGATCCGGGACTCTTGTCATCACAATGCTCCAAGACCCCTGCAATCACAGTGCTCCATGTCCCCTGTCATCACAATACTCCATGTACATTTTCAGCCCAATGCTCCATGACACTTGTCATCACAATGATCCATGCCGTTGTCATCCCAATGCTCCATGACCCCTGTATTCACAATGCTCCTTGACGCTTGTCATCACAGTGCTCCATGACACATGTCATCACAATGCTCCATGCCTTTGTCAGCAAAATGCTACATGACATTGTCATTACAATGCTCTATGCACTTGTCATCACAATACTCCATTTCCATTGTCATCACAATCCTCCATAAACTTTGGGATCACATTGCTTCATGCCCTTGTCATCACAATGCTCCATGCTCCTTGAAATCAAAATGATCCATGACCTCTGTCATCACAATGCTCCAAACCCTTGTGATCACAATGTTCCATAACACTTGTCATCACAACGCTCCATGATGCCTGTCACCACAATACTCCATGCCCTTTTCATCACAATGCTCCTTGACCTTTGTCACCACAATTCTCAATACACTTGTCATCACAATGCTCCCTGACACTTGTCATCAGAATGCTCCTTGAAACCTGTCACGAAAAGGCTCCATGCCTTTTACATCACAATGCCCCATGCCATTTTCATCATAATGTTCCATGCCGTTGTCATCAAAATACTCCACAAGCTTGTCATCAGAATGCTCCATGACCCTTGTCATCACAATTCTCCATGCACTTGTCAGCACAGTGCTCCCTGACCCTTGTCATCACAATGCTCCAAGCCATTGTCATCACAATGCTCCATGACCTTCGTCATCAGAATCCTCCATGACACTTGGCATCACAATGTTCCATGCCATTGTCATCACAATGGGCCATTACATATGTCATCACAATGCTCCCTGACACCTCTCTTCACAATACTGCATGACCTTGTCATCACAATGCTCCATGCCCTTGTCATCACAATGTGCCATTACAACTCTCATCACAATAATCCATGAAACTTATTAGACCAATGCTCCTTGCCCTTGATATCACAATGTTCCATGACCCATGTAATCAGAATGCTCCATGCCCCTTTTCATCAGAATGCTCCATGAGACATGTCATCCGAAGGCTCCATGGATTTCTCTTCACAATGCTCCATGACCTTTGTCATCACAATGCTCAAAGACCCATGTAATCACAATGCTTCATGCTCCTGTCATCGCAATTGGCCATGACATTTGGCATCACAATGCTCCATGCCATTGTCTTTGAAATTGACCATGACATATGTTATCACAATGCCCTCTTACACCTGTCTTCACAATACTCCATGCCCTTGTCATCACAATGCTCCATGCCCTTGTCATCACAATGCACCATGTCCAATGTCATCACAATAATCTATTAAACTTGTCAGACCAATGCTCCATGCCCCTGTCATCACAATGTTCCATGCCCTTGTCATCACAATGCTCCATGGCCCTTGTCATCACAATGCTCCGTGACTCCAGTCATCACAATGCTTCATAACGTTTCTCATCACAACGGTCCATGGCTGTGTCATCGCAAGGCTCTGTGACATTTGTAACCACAATGCTCCATGAAATTTTCATCACAATGCTCCGTGACCCTTGTCATTACAATGCTCCATGCCTTTTTCAGAACAATGCTCCATGACCCTTGTCATCACAATGTGCCATGTGCTTTTCATCACAATGATCCACAACCTTGTCATCGCTATGCTCCATAAACCTTGTAATCACAATGCTCCATGCACTTCTCATCCAAATGCTCTCTCACATGATATATTACAATGTTCCATCACTAGTCATCACAATCCACCCTCACCCCTCTTATCACAATGTTCCATGACCCCTGTCATCACAGTGCTACATACCCTTATCAGCACAATGTTCCATGACCACTGACATCACAATGTTCCATAACCCCTGTCATCAAAATGCTCCATGACCCTTTGCATCCCAAAGATCCCTGACCCCTGGCATCACAATGTTCTGTAACCCCAGTCATCAAAATGTTCCATTACACTTTTCATCAAATTGCTGCATGACCCTGTCATCAAAATGCTCCCTGCCCTTCTCATCACAATGCACCACACCCTTGTCATCAAAATGCTCCATGACCATGGTCATCACTAAGCTCCATGACCCTTGGCATCACAGTGCTCCATGCCATGGACATCACAATGCTCCATGAACCCTCTCATCAAATTGCTCCATTCACTTGTCATCACAAAGCTCCATGACACTTGTCATCACAATGCTCAATGCCCTTCTCATCACAATGCTCCATGTCCTTGTCATTACAATTCTCCATCACCCATATATCACAGTGTACCGTGCCCTTGTCATCACAATGCGCCATGCCCACTGTCATCACAATAATCCATGAAATATTTCAGACAAAAGCTCAATGCACTTCTCATCACAATGCTCCATTACCACTGTCAACAATGCTCCGTGACCCCTGTCATCACAATAATCAATGAACATTTTCAGCCAAGTGCTCCATGACCCTTGTCAAACCAATGCTCCATGACCCCTGTATTCACAATGCTCCTTGACGTTTCTCATCACAGTGCTCCATGACACTTGTCATCACAATGCTCCCTGACCCTTGTCATCAGTATGCTCCTTGAACCCTGTCATGACAAGTTTCCATGCATTTTTCATCAGAATGATCCATGACCGTTTCATCACAATGCTCCAAGGTCCCTGTAATCACAATGCTCCATGCCCTTGTCATCACAAAACTCCATGACGCATGTCATAAGAATGCTCCATGGCCTTCTCATCACAGTGCTCTATGCCCTAGTCATAACAATGCTCCAAGACCCCTGTAATCAGAATGCTCCATGTCTCTTTTCATCAGAATGCTCAATGAGACTTGCAATCACAAGTCTCCATGGTCTTCTAATCACAATGTTCCAGGACCTTGACATCACCATGATCCATTCCCTTGTCATCACAATGCTCCATGACCCCTGTCATCACAATAATCCATGAACATTTTCAAACCAATGCTCCACGACCTTCTCATCACAATGCTCCATGCCCTTGCCATCACAATGCTCCATTACACCTGTCATAACAAAGCTCCATGACCCCTGCCATCACGATGTTCCATGGCCTTGTCATCACATGGCTCCATGACCCTTCTCATCACAATGCTCCAAGAACACTGTAATCACAATGCTCTATGCCCCTTTTGATCTCAATGATCCATGAACCCTGTCATCACAATGCACCCTGCCCATCATCATAATGCTTCATGCTATTGTCATAACAACGAAATCAAAATGTTCCATGACCTCTGTCATAACAATGTTCCAAACCCTTGTGATCACAATATTCCATAACACTTGTCATCACAATGCCCCAGGATGCTCGTCATCACAGTTATCCAGGGTCTTCTCATCACAATGCTCCATGACCTTCGTCATCACAATGCTCAATACACTTGTCATCAACATGCTCCCTGACACTTGTTGTCTGTATGCTCCTTGAACCCTGTCATGACTAGGCTCCATGCCTTTTTCATCACAATGATCCATGCCCTTTTCATCACAATGCTCCAAGTCCCATGTAATCACAATGGTCCATGCCATTGTCATCACAATGCACCATGCCCACTCTCATCACAATAATCTATGAAACTTGTCAGACCAATGCTCCATGCCACTGTCATCACAATGCTCCATGCCCTTGTCATCACAATGCTCCATGACCCCTGTCATCACAATGCTCCTTGACTCCAGTCATCACAATGCTTCATAACGTTTTTCATCACAGTGGTCCATGCCCGGGTCATCACAAGGCTCTGTGACCTTTGTAACCACAATGCTCCATGAACTTTTCATCACAATTCTCTGAGAAACTTTTCTTCACAATGCACCATGTCTTTGTCAGAACAATGCTCCATGAACATTGTCATAACAATGTGCCACGCACATTTCATCACAACGTTCCAAACCTTGTCATTGCAATGCTCCATAAACCTTGTAATCACAATGGTCCATGCACTTCTCATCAAAATGCTCTCTCACCAGAGATATCACAATGTTCCATCACTAGTCATCACAATACACCCTCATCCTTGTAATCACAATGTTCCATGACACTGTTATCACAATGCTACATCCCCTTATCTGCACAATGTTCCATGACCCCTGCCATCACAATGTTCCATAAGCCCTGTCATCAAAATGCTCCATGACCCTTTCCATCCCAAAGCTCCAAGACCCCTGCCATCACAATGTTCTATAACCCCTGCCATCAAAATGTTCCATTATACTTTTTATCAAATTGCTGCATGACGCGGTCATCAAAATGCTCCCTGCCCTTCTCATCAAAATGCTCCATGACTTGTCATCACAAAGTTCCAAGACCCTTGGCATCACATTGCTCCATGTCCTTGTCATCACACAGCTCCATGACACTTGTCATCACAATGCTCGATGCCCTTCTCATCACAATGCTCCATGCCCTTGTCATTACAGTCCTGCATGACCCATGTATCATAGTGTTCCGTGCCCTTGTCATCACAATGTTCCATGCCCACTCTCATCACAATAATCCATGAAACATTTCAGACCGAAGTTCCATACCCTTCTCATCACAATGCTCCATTACCCCTGTCATAACAATGCACCATGACAGCTGCCATCACAATGATCCACGTCCTAGTCATCACAAGGTTCCATGATAATTCTCATCACAATGCTCAAGACCCCTGATATCACAATGCTCCATGCCCTTGTCATCACAAAGCTCCATGACGCATGTCATCAGAATGTTCCATGGCCTTCTCATCACAATGCTCCATGCCCTTGTCATCAAAATGCTCCAGGTCCCTTGTAATCACAATGCTCCATGCCCCTTTTCATCTCAATGCTCCATGAACCCTGTCATCACAATGCACCATGCCCATCATCATAATGCTTCAGGCTATTGTCATCACAATGAAATCAATATTCTGCATGACCTCTGTCATCATAATGCTCCAAATCCTTGTGATCACAGTGTTGCATAACACGTATCATCACAACACCCCATGACGCTCATCATCACAATTATCCATGGTCTTCTCATCACAATGCTCCATGATCTTTGTCATCACAATGCTCAATAAACTTGTCATCACAATGCTCCCTGACCCTTGTCGTCAGTATGCTCCTTGAACCCTGTCATGACAAGTTTCCATGCATTTTTCATCACAATGATCCATGACCGTTTCATCACAATGCTCCAAGGTCCCTGTAATCACAATGCTCCATGCCCTTGTCATCACAAAACTCCATGACGCATGTCATAAGAATGCTCCATGGCCTTCTCATCACAGTGCTCTATGCCCTAGTCATAACAATGCTCCAAGACCCCTGTAATCACAATGCTCCATGTCCCTTTGCATCAGAATGCTCCATGAGACTTGCCATCACAAGTCTCCATGGCCTTCTCATCACAATGTTCCAGGACCTTGACATCACCATGCTCCATTCCCTTGTCATCACAATGCTCCATGCCCTTGTTATCACAATTCTCCATGACCCCTGTCATCACAGTGCTCCGTGATTCCAGTCATCACAATGCTTCATGACGTTTGTCATCAAAGTGGTCCATGCCCTCGTCATCAACAGTCTCGGTGACCATTTTAACCACAATGCTCCATGAACTTTTCATCACAATGCTCTTTGACCCTTGTCATCACAATGCTCTATGCCTTTCTCAGCACAATGCTCCATGACCCTTGTCATCACAATGCTCCATGCGCTTGTCAGCACAATGCTCTATGACACATGTCATCACAATGCACCATGCGCTTGTCATCACAGTGCACCCCAACATTGTCATCACAATTCTCCATAAAATTTGTCATCACAATGCTCCATGCACTTCTCATCAAAATGCTCTCTCACCACTGATATCACAATGCTACATAACTATTTGTCAAAATACTCCCTCACCCCTGTCATCACAATGCTCCATGACTCCTGTCATCACAATGCTACATGCACTTATCATCACAATGTTTGATAACCCCTGAAATCACAATGTTCCTTAACACCTGTCATCAAAATATTCCATGACACTTTTCATCAAATTGCTCCATGACCCTGTCATCAGAATGCTCCCTGCCCTTCTAATCACAGTGCACAATGCCCTTGCCATCAAAATTTTCCATGACCTTTGTCATCACATAGATCCATGACCCTTGGCATCACAATGCTCCATGTCATTGTCATCACAGTGCTCCATGAACGCTCTCATCACATTGCTCCATGCCCTTGTCTTCACATAGCTCCAGGACACATGTCATCAGAATGCTCCATGGTCTTCTCATCACAATGCTCCAAGCCCTTGCCATCACAATGCTCCATTACACCTGTCATAACAATGCTCCATGACCCCTGCCATCACGATGTTCCATGGCCTTGTCATCACAAGTCTCCATGACCCTTCTTATCACAATGCTCCAAGAACACTGTAATCACAATGCTCTATGCCCCTTTTCATCTCAATGATCCATGAACCCTGTCATCACAATGCACCATGCCCATCATCATAATGCTTCATGCTATTGTCATCACAACGAAATCAAAATGTTCCATGACCTCTGTCATAACAATGCTCCAAACCCTTGTGATCACAATATTCCATAACACTTGTCATCACAATGCCCCAGGATGCTCATCATCACAATTATCCATGGTCTTCTCATCACAATGCTCCATGACCTTCGTCATCACAATGCTCAATACACTTGTCATCAACATGCTCCCTGACACTTGTTGTTTGTATGCTCCTTGAACCCTGTCATGACAGGGATCCATGCCTTTATCATCACAATGATCCATGCCCTTTTCATCACAACGCTCCAAGTCCCATGTAATCACAATTGTACATGCCATTGTCATCACAAAGCTCAATGACGCATGCCATCAGAGTGCTCCTTGGTCTTCTCCTCACAATGCTCCATGCCCTTGTCTTCACAATGTTCCATGCCCTTGTCATCACAATGCTCCATTCCCATGTTATCACAATGCTCCATGACCCCTGTCATCACAATGCTCCGTGACTCCAGTCATCACAAAGCTTCATGACATTTGACATCACATTGGTCCATGCCCTCGTCATCAACAGTCTCTGTGACCTTTTTAACCACAATGCTCCATGAACATTCTCAGCACAATGCTCCATGACCCTTGTCATCACATTGCTCCATGCGCTTTTCAGCACAATGCTCCATGACACATGTCATCACAATGCACCATGCGCTTGTCATCACAGTGCTCCACAACATTGTCATCACAAAGCTCCATAAAATTTGTCATCACAATGCTCCATGCACTTCTCATCAAAATGCTCTCTCACCACTGATATAACAATGCTACATCACTGTTTGTCACAATACTCCCTCAGCCCTGTCATCACAATGTTCCATGACTCCTGTCATCACAATGCTACATGCACTTATCATCACAATGTTCGATGATCCCTGAAATCACAATGTTCCATAACACCTGTCATCAAAATGTTCCATGACACTTTTCATCAAATTGCTCCATGACCCTGTCATCAGAATGCTCCCTGCCCTTCTCTTCACATTGCACAATGCCCTTGCAATCAAAATGCTCCATGACCTTTGTCATCACAAAGATCCAAGACCCTTGGCATCACAATGCTCCATGTCATTGTCATCACAATGCTCCATGAACCCTCTCATCACATTGCTCCATGCACTTGTCATCACACAGCTCCATGACACTTGTCATCACAATGCTCGATGCCCTTCTCATCACAATGCTCCATGCCCTTGTCATTACAGTCCTGCATGACCCATGTATCACAGTGTTCCGTGCCCTTGTCATCACAATGCTCCATTCCCACTCTCATCACAATAATCCATGAAACATTTCAGACCAATGTTCCATACCCTTCTCATCACAATGCTCCATTACCCCTGTCATAACAATGCACCATGACACCTGCCAACACAATGATCCACGGCCTAGTCATCACAAGGTTCCATGATACTTCTCATCACAATGCTCAAGACCCCTGATATCACAATGTTCCATGCCCTTGTCATCACAAAGCTCCATGACGCATGTCATCAGAATGTTCCATGGCCTTCTCATCACAATGTTCCATGCCCTTGTCATCACAATGCTCCAAGACCCTTGTCATCACAATGCTCCATGCCCCATTTCATCTCAATGCTCCATGAAATCTGTCATCATAATGCTCCAAGACCCTTGTAATTACAAAGCTCCATGCCGCTTTTCATCTCAATGCTCCATGAACCCTGTCATCACAATGCACCATGCCCATCATCATAATGCTTCAGGCTATTGTCATCACAATGAAATCAATATTCTGCATGACCTCTGTAATCATAATGCTCCAAACCCATGTGATAACAATGTTGCATAACACGTATCATCACAACACCCCATGATGATCATCATCACAATTATCCATAGTCTTCTCATCACAATGCTCCATGATTTTTGTCATAAAAATGCTCAATACACTTGTCATCACAATGCTCCCTGACCCTTGGCGTCAGTATGCTCCTTGAACCGTGTCATGACAAGTTTCCATGCATTCTTCATCACAATGATCCATGACCATTTCATCACAATGCTCCAAGGTCCCTGTAATCACAATGCTCCATGCCCTTGTCATCACAAAACTCCATGACGCATGTCATCAGAATGCTCCATGGCCTTCTCATCACAATGCTCTATGCCCTAGTCATAACAATGCTCCAAGACCCCTGTAATCACAATGCTCCATGCCCCTTTTCATCAGAAAGCTCCATGAGACTTGCCATCACAAGTCTCCATGGTCTTCTCATCACAATGTTCCAGGACCTTGACATCACAATGATCCATTCCCTTGTCATCACAATGCTCCATGACCCCTGTCATCACAATAATCCATGAATATTTTCAGCCCAATGCTCCACGACCTTCTCATCACAATGCTCCATTGCCAATATCATCACAATGCTCCATGACCACTGTCACCACAACACTTCATGACACCTGACAACACAATGATCCAGGACTCTTGTCATCACAATGCTCCATTCCCTTGTCGTCACAATGCTACATGACACCTGTCATCACAACTCTCCATGAACATTTTCAGCCCAGTGCTCCATGACCCTTGTCAACCCAATGCTCCATGACCCCTGTATTCACAATGCTCTTTGACACTTTTCATTACAGTGCTCCATGACACTTGTCATCACAATGCTCCCTGACCCTTGTCATCAGTATGCTCCTTGAAACCTGTCATGACAAGTTTCCATGCATTTTTCATCACAATGATCCATGACCGTTTCATCACAATGCTCCAAGGTCCCTGTAATCGCAATGCTCCATGCCCTTGTCATCACAAAACTCCATGACACATGTCATCAGAATGCTCCATGGGCTTCTCATCACAGTGCTCTATGCCCTAGTCATAACAATGCTCCAAGACCCCTGTAATCACAATGCTCCATGTCCCTTTTCATCAGAATGCTCCATGAGACTTGCCATCACAAGTCTCCATGGTCTTCTCATCACAATGTTCCAGGACATTGACATCACCATGATCCATTCACTTGTCATCACAATGCTCCATTACCCCTGTCATCACAATAATCCATGAACATTTTCAGCCCAATGCTCCACGACTATCTCATCACAATGGTCCATGCCCTTGCCATCACAATGCTCCATTACCCCTGTCATAACAATGCTCCATGACCCCTGCCATCACGATGTTCCATGGCCTTGTCATCACAAGGCTCCATGACCCTTCTCATCACAATGCTCCAAGAACACTGTAATCACAATGTTCTATGCCCCTTTTCATCTCAATGATCCATGAACCCTGTCACCACAATGCACCCTGCCCATCATCATAATGCTTAATGTTATTGTCATAACAACGAAAACAAAATGTTCCATGACCTCTGTCATAACAATGTTCCAAACCCTTGTGATCACAATATTCCATAACACTTGTCATCACAATGTCCCAGGATGCTCGTCATCACAATTATCCATGGTCTTCTCATCACAATGCTCCATGACCTTCGTCATCACAATGCTCAATACACTTGTCATCAACATGCTCCCTGACACTTGTTGTCTGTATGCTCCTTGAACCCTGTCATGACAAGGCTCCATGCCTTTTTCATCACAATGATCCATGCCCTTTTCATCACAATGCTCCAAGTCCCATGTAATCACAATGGTCCATGCCATTGTCATCACAAAGCTCAATGACGCATGCCATCAGAATGCTCCTTGGTCTTCTCCTCACAATGCTCCATGCCCTTGTCTTCACAATGTTCCACGACCCCTGTAATCACAATGCTCCATTTCCCTTTTAATCAGTATGCTCCATGAGACTTGTCATCACAAGGCTCCATGGTTTTGTCATCACAATGCTCCAGGACCTTGTCATCACAATGCTTCATGACCTTGTCATCAAAATTTTCAATGGCCCTTGTCATCATAATGCTCCAAACCCTAATCATCACAATGCTCCATTTGCTTTGTGATCACAATCCTACATTACTTTTGGTATCACAAAGCTCCATGCCATTGTCATCGCCATGGACCATGACATATGTTATCACAATGTTCCCTAACACCTGTCTTCACAATACTCCATGACCTTATCATCACAATGCTCCATGCCCTTGTCATCACAATGCACCATGCCCACTCTCATCACAATAATCTATGAAACTTGTCATACAAATGCTCCATGCCTCTGTCATCACAATGCTCCATGCCCTTGTCATCACAATGCTCCATGACCCCTGTCATCACAATGCTCCGTGACTCCAGTCATCACAATGCTTCATAACGTTTGTCATCACAATGGTCCATTCCCGCGTCATCACAAGGCTCTGTGACCTTTGTAACCACAATGCTCCATGAACTTTTCATCACAATTCTCTGAGAAACTTGTCATCACAATGCTCCATGTCTTTGTCAGAACAATGTTCCATGACCATTGTCATCACAATGTGCCACGCGCATTTCATCACAACGTTCAAAACATTGTCATTGCAATGCTCCATAAACCTTGTAATCACAATGGTCCATGCACTTCTCATCAAAATGCTCTCTCACCAGAGATATCACAATATTCCATCACTAGTCATCACAATACACCCTCATCCTTGTAATCACAATGTTCCATGACACTGTCATCACAATGCTACATCCCCTTATCATCACAATGTTCCATGACCCCTGCCATCACAATGTTCCATAAGCCCTGTCATCAAAATGCTCCATGACCCTTTCCATCCCAAAGCTCCAAGAACCCTGTCATCACAATGTTCTATAACCCCTGCCATCAAAATGTTCCATTATACTTTTTATCAAATTGCTGCATGACACGGTCATCAAAATGCTCCCTGCCCTTCTCATCAAAATGCTCCATGATTTGTCATCACAAAGCTCCAAGACCCTTGGCATCACAATGCTCCATGTCACTGTCATCACAATGCTCCATGAACCATCTCATCACATTGCTCCATGGCCTTTAATCACACAGCGCCATGACACTTGTCATCACAATGCTCGATGCCCTTCTCATCACAATGCTCCATGCCCTTGTCATTACAGTCCAGCATGACCAATGTATCACAGTGTCCCTTGCCCTTGTCATCACAATGCTCCATGCCCACTCTCATCACAATAATCCATGAAACATTTCAGACCGAAGTTCCATACCCTTCTCATCACAATGCTCCATTACACCTGTCATAACAATGCAACATGACACCTGCCAACACAGTGATCCACGGCCTAGTCATCACAAGGTTCCATGATAATTCTCATCACAATGCTCAAGACCCCTGATATCACAATGCTCCATGCCCTTGTCATCACAATGCTCCATGACGCATGTCATCAGAATGTTCCATGGCCTTCTCATCACAGTGCTCCATGCCCTTGTCATCAAAATGCTCCAAGACCCTTGTCATCAGAATGCTCCATGCCCCATTTCATCTCAATGCTCCATGAAATCTGTCATCACAATGCTCCAAGACCCTTGTAATCACAATTCTCCATGCCCATTTTCATCTCAATGCTCCATGAACCCTGTCATCACAATGCACCATGCCCATTATCATAATGCTTCAGGCTATTGTCATCACAATGAAATCAATATTCTGCAGGACCTCTGTCATCATAATGCTCCAAATCCTTGTGATCACAGTGTTGCATAACACGAATCATCACAACACCCCATGACGCTCATCATTACAATTATCCATGGTCTTCTCATCACAATGCTCCAGGATCTTTGTCATCACAATGCTCAATACACTTGTCATCACAATGCTCCCGGACCCTTTTGGTCAGTATGCTCCTTGAACCCTGTCATGACAAGTTTCCATGCATTTTTCATCACAATGATCCATGACCATTTCATCACAATGCTCCAAGGTCCCTGTAATCACAATGCTCCATGCCCTTGTCATCACAAATCTCCATGACGCATGTCATCAGAATTCTCCATGGCCTTCTCATCACAATGCTCTATGCCCTAGTCATAACAATGCTCCAAGACCCCTGTAATCACAATGCTCCATGCCCCTTTTCATCAGAATGTTCCATGAGACTTGCCATCACAAGTCTCCATGGTCTTCTCATCACAATGATCCAGGACCTTGACATCACCAGGATCCATGCCCTTGTCATCACAATGCTCCATGACCCCTGTCATCACAATAATCCATGAACATTTTCAGCCCAATGCTCCACGACCTTCTCATCACAATGCTCCATTGCCAATATCATCACAATGCTCCATGACCACTGTCATCACAACACTCCATGACACCTGACAACACAATGATCCAGGACTCTTGTCATCACAATGCTCCATTCCCTTGTCGTCACAATGCTACAGGACACCTATCATCACAACTCTCCATGAACATTTTCAGCCCAGTGCTCCATGACCCTTGTCATCACAATGATCCATGCCCTTGTCATCCCAATGCTCCATGACCCCTGTATTCACAATGCTCCTTGACGCTTGTCATCACAGTGCTCCATGACACATGTCATCACAATGCTCCATGCCTTTGTCAGCAAAATGCTACATGAACTTGTCATTACAATGCTCTATGCGCTTGTCATCACAATACTCCATTTCCATTGTCATCACAATCCTCCATGAACTTTGGGATCACATTGCTTCAGGCCGTTGTCATCACAATGCTCCATGCTCCTTGAAATCAAAATGATCCATGACCTCTGTCATCACAATGCTCCAAACCCTTGTGATCACAATGTTCCATAACACTTGTCATCACAACGCTCCATGATGCCTGTCATCACAATACTGCATGCCCTTTTCATCACAATGCTCCATGACCTTTGTCACCACAATTCTCAATACACTTGTCATCACAATCCTCCCTGACACTTGTCATCAGAATGCTCCTTGAACCCTGTCACGAAAAGGCTCCATGCCTTTTTCATCACAATGCCCCATGCCATTTTCATCAGAATGCTCCATGCCATTTGTCATCAAAATACTCCACAAGCTTGTCATCAGAATGCTCCATGACCCTTGTCATCACAATTCTCCATGCACTTTTCAGCACAATGCTCCCTGGCCCTTGTCATCACAATGCTCCAAGCCATTGTCATAACAAGGCTCCATTACATTTGTCATCAGGATCCTCCCTGACACTTGGCATCACAGTGCTCCATGCCATCCTCATCACAATGGGCCATTACACATGTGATCACAATGCTCCCTGACACCTGTCTTCACAATACGGCATGACCTGGTCATCACAATGCTCCATGCCCTTGTCCTCACTGTGTGCCATACCAACTCTCATCGCAATACTCCATGAAAGTTATTAGACCAATGTTCCATGTCCTTGTCATCACAATGCTCCATGCCCTTGTTACCACAATGCTCCATGACCCCTGTCATCACAGTGCTCCGTGACTCCAGTCATCACAATGCTTCATGACCTTTGTCATCACAATGGTCCATGCCCTCGTCATCAACAGTCTCTGTGACCATTTTAACCACAATGCTCCATGAACTTTTCATCACAATGCTCTTTGACCCTTGTCATCACAATGCTCTATGCCTTTCTCAGCACAATGCTCCATGACCCTTGTCATCACAATGCTCCATGCACTTGTCAGCACAATGCTCCATGACACATGTCATCACAATGCACCATGCGCTTGTCATCACAGTGCTCCACAACTTTGTCATCACAATGCTCCATAAAATTTGTCATCACCATGCTCCATGCACTTCTCATCAAAATGCTCTCTCACCACTGATATCACAATGCTACATCACTATTTGTCAAAATACTCCCTCACCCCTGTCATCACAATGTTCCATGACTCCTGTCATCACAATGCTACATGCACTTATCATCACAATGTTCGATGACCCCTGAAATCACAATGTTCCATAACACCTGTCATCAAAATATTCCTTGACACTTTTCATTAAATTGCTCCATGACACTGTCATCAGAATGCTCCCTGCCCTTCTCACCACAGTGCACAACGCCCTTGCCATCAAAATGCTCCATGACTTCTCATCACAAAGATCCATGACCCTTGGCATCACAATGCTCCATGTCATTGTCATCACAGTGCTCCATGAACGCTCTCATCACATTGCTCCATGCCCTTGTCTTCACATAGCTCCATGACACATGTCATCAGAATGCTCCATGGCCTTCTCATCACAATGCTCCAAGCCCTTGCCATCACAATGCTCCATTACCCCTGTCATAACAATGCTCCATGACCCCTGCCATCACGATGTTCCATGGCCTTGTCATCACAAGGCTCCATGACCCTTCTTATCACAATGCTCCAAGAACACTGTAATCACAATGCTCTATGCCCCTTTTCATCTCAATGATCCATGAACCCTGTCATCACAATGCACCCTGACCATCATCATAATGCTTCATGCAATTGTCATCACAACGAAATCAAAATGTTCCATGACCTCTGTCATAACAATGCTCCAAACCCTTGTGATCACAATATTCCATAACACTTGTCATCACAATGCCCCAGGATGCTCGTCATCACAATTATCCATGGTCTTCTCATCACAATGCTCCATGACCTTTGTCATCACAATGCTCAATACACTTGTCATCAACATGCTCCCTGACACTTGTTGTCTGTATGCTCCTTGAACCCTGTCATGACAAGGCTCCATGCCTTTTTCATCACAATGATCCATGCCCTTTTCATCACAATGCTCCAAGTCCCATGTAATCACAATGGTACATGCCATTGTCATCACAAAGCTCAATGACGCATGCCATCAGAATGCTCCTTGGTCTTCTCCTCACAATGCTCCATGCCCTTCTCTTCTCAATGTTTCATGCCGTTGTCATCACAATGCTCCATGCCCATGTTATCACAATGCTCCATGACCCCTGTCATCACAATGCTCCGTGACTCCGGTCATCACAATGCTTCATGACTTTTGTCATCACAATAGTCCATGCCCTCGTCATCAACCGTCTCTGTGACCTTTTTAACCACAATGCTCCATGAACATTCTCAGCACAATGCTCCATGACCCTTGTCATCACATTGCTCCATGCGCTTTTCATCACAATGCTCCATGACACATGTCATCACAATGCACCATGCGGTTGTCATCACAGTGCTCCACAACATTGTCATCACAATGCTCCATAAAATTTGTCATCACAATGCTGCATGCACTTCTCATCAAAATGCTCTCTCACCACTGATATAACAATGCTACATCACTATTTGTCACAATACTCCCTCACCCCTGTCATCACAATGTTCCATGACTCCTGTCATCACAATGCTACATGCACTTATCATCACAATGTTCGATTATCCCTGAAATCACAATGTTCCATAACACCGGTCATCAAAATGTTCCATGACACTTTTCATCAAATTGCTCCATGACCCTGTCATCAGAATGCTCCCTGCCCTTCTCATCACAATGCACAACGCCCTTGCCATCAAAATGCTCCATGACCTTTGTCATCACAAAGATCCATGACCCTTGGCATCAGAATGCTCCCTGCCCTTCTCATCACAATGCACAACGCCCTTCCCATCAAAATGCTCCATGACCTACGTCATCACAAAGATCCAAGACCCTTGGCATCACAATGCTCCATGTCATTGTCATCACAATGCTCCATGAAACCTCTCATCACATTGCTCCATGCCCTTGTCATCACACAGCTCCATGACACTTGTCATCACAATGCTCGATGCCCTTCTCATCACAATGCTCCATGCCTTTGTCATTACTGTCCTGCATGACCCATGTATCACAGTGTTCCATGCCCTTGTCATCACAATGCTCCATGCCCACACTCATCACAATAATCCATGAAACATTTCAGACCAAAGTTCCATACCCTTCTCATCACAATGCTCCATTACCCCTTTCATAACAATGCACCATGACACCTGCCATCACAATGATCCACGGCCTAGTCATCACAAGGTTCCATGATAATTCTCATCACAATGCTCAAGACCCCTGATATCACAATGCTCCATGCCCTTGTCATCACAAAGCTCCATGACGCATGTCATCAGAATGTTCCATGGCCTTCTCATCACAATGCTCCATGCCCTTGTCATCACAATGCTCCAAGACCCTTGTCATCACAATGCTCCATGACCCATTTCATCTCAATGCTCCATGAAATCTGTCATCACAATGCTCCAAGACCCTTGTAATCACAATGCTCCATGCCGCTTTTCATCTCAATGCTCCATGAACCCTGTCATCACAATGCACCATGCCCATCATCATAATGCTTCAGGCTATTGTCATCACAATGAAATCAATATTCTGCATGACCTCTGTCATCATAATGCTCCAAACCCATGTGATAACAATGTTGCATAACACGTATCATCACAAAACCCCATGATGCTCATCATCACAATTATCCATAGTCTTCTCATCACAATGCTCCATGATTTTTGTCATAAAAATGCTCAATACACTTGTCATCAAAATGCTCCCTGACCCTTGGCGTCAGTATGCTCCTTGAACCGTGTCATGACAAGTTTCCATGCATTTTTCATCACAATGATCCATGACCATTTCATCACAATGCTCCAAGGTCCCTGTAATCACAATGCTCCATGCCCTTGTCATCACAAACTCCATGACGCATGTCATCAGAATTCTCCATGGCCTTCTCATCACAATGCTCTATGCCCTAGTCATAACAATGCTCCAAGACCCCTGTAATCACAATGCTCCATGCCCCTTTTCATCAGAATGCTCCATGAGACTTGCCATCACAAGTCTCCATGGTCTTCTCATCACAATGTTCCAGGACCTTGACATCATCATGATCCATTCCCTTGTCATCACAATGCTCCATGACCCCTGTCATCAAAATAATCCATGAACATTTTCAGCCCAATGCTCCACGACCTTCTCATCACAATGCTCCATTGCCAATATCATCACAATGCTCCATGACCAATGTCACCACAACACTTCATGACACCTGACAACACAATGATCCAGGACTTTTGTCATCACAATGCTCCATTCCCTTGTCGTCACAATGCTACATGACACCTGTCATCACAACTCTCCATGAACATTTTCAGCCCAGTGCTCCATGACCCTTGTCATCACAATGATCCATGCCCTTGTCATCCCAATGCTCCATGACCCCTGTATTCACAATGCTCCTTGACGCTTGTCATCACAGTGCCCCATGACACATGTCATCACAATGCTCCATGCCTTTGTCAGCAAAATGCTACATGACCTTCTCATTACAATGCTCTATACGCTTGTCATCACAATACTCCATTTCCATTGTCATCACAATCCTCCATGAACTTTGGGATCACATTGCTTCATGCCCTTGTCATCACAATGCTCCATGCTCCTTGAAATCAAAATGATCCATGACCTCTGTCATCCCAATGCTCCAAACCCTTGTGATCACAATGTTCCATAACACTTGTCATCACAACGCTCCATGATGCCTGTCATCACAATACTCCATGCCCCTTTCATCACAATGCTCGATGACCTTTGTCACCACAATTCTCAATACACTTGTCATCGCAATGCTCCTTGACACTTGTCATCAGAATGATCCTTGAACCCTGTCACGAAATGGCTCCATGCCTTTTTCATCACAATGCCCTATGCCATTTTCATCACAATGCTCCATGCCATTGTCATCAAAATACTCCACAAGCTTGTCATCAGAATGCTCCATGACCCTTGTCATCACAATTCTCCATACACTTGTCAGCACAATGCTCCCTGACCCTTGTCATCACAATGCTCCATTACCTTTGTCATCAGAATCCTCCCTGACACTTGGCCTCACAATGCTCCATGCCATCCTCATCACAATGGGCCATTACATACGTGATCACAATGCTCCCTGACACCTGTTTTCACAATACCGCATGACCTGGTCATCACAATGCTCCATGCCCTTGTCATCACAGTGTGCCATTCCAATTCTCATCGCAATACTCCATGAAAGTTGTTAGACCAATGTTCCATGTCCTTGTCATCACAATGCTCCATACACTTGTTATCACAATGCTCCATGACCCTGTCATCACAATGCTCTGTGACTCCAGTCATCACAATGCCTCATGACCTTTGTCATCACAATGGTCCATGCCCTCGTCATCAACAGTCTCTGTGAAATTTTTAACCACAATGCTCCATGAACTTTTCATCACAATGCTCTTTGACCCTTGTCATCACAATGCTCTATGCCTTTCTCAGCACAATGCTCCATGACCCTTGTCATCACAATGCTCCATGCGCTTGTCAGCACAATGCTCCATGACACATGTCATCACAATGCACCATGCGCTTGTCATCACAGTGCTCCACAACATTGTCTTCACAATGCTCCATAAAATTTGTCATCACAATGCTCCATGCACTTCTCATCAAAATGCTCTCTCACCACTGATATCACAATGCTACATCACTATTTGTCACAATACTCCCTCACCCCTGCCATCACAATGTTCCATGACTCCTGTCATCACAATGCTACATGCACTTATCATCACAATGTTCGATGACCCCTGACATCACAATGTTCCATAACACCTGTCATCAAAATGTTCCATGACACTTTTCATCAAATTGCTCCATGACCCTGTCATCAGAATGCTCCCTGCCCTTCTCATCACAATGCACAACGCCCTTGCCATCAAAATGCTCCATGACCTTTGTCATCACAAAGATCCATGACCCTTGGCATCACAATGCTCCATGTCATTGTCATCACAGTGCTCCATGAAAGCTCTCATCACATTGCTCCATGCCCTTGTCTTCACATAGCTCCATGACACATGTCATCAGAATGCTCCATGGCCTTCTCATCACAATGCTCCAAGCCCTTGCCATCACAATGCTCCATTACCCCTGTCATAACAATGCTCCATGACCCCTGCCATCACGATGTTCCATGGCCTTGTCATCACAAGGCTCCATGACCCTTCTCATCACAATGCTCCAAGAACACTGTAATCACAATGCTCTATGCCCCTTTTCATCTCAATGATCCATGAACCCTGTCATCACAATGCACTATGCCCATCATCATAATGCTTCATGCTATTGTCATAACAACGAAATCAGAATGTTCCATGACCTCTGTCATAACAATGTTCCAAACCCTTGTGATCACAATATTCCATAACACTTGTCATCACAATGCCCCAGGATGCTCGTCATCACAATTATCCATGGTCTTCTCATCACAATGCTCCATGACCTTCGTCATCAAAATGCTCAATACACTTGTCATCAACATGCTCCCTGACACTTGTTGTCTGTATGCTCCTTGAACCCTGTCATGACAAGGCTCCATGCCTTTTTCATCACAATGATCCATGCCCTTTTCATCACAATGCTCCAAGTCCCATGTAATCACAATGGTCCATGCCATTGTCATCACAAAGCTCAATGACGCATGCCATCAGAATGCTCCTTGGTCTATTCTTCACAATGCTCCCTGCCCTTGTCTTCACAATGTTCCAAGACCCCTGTAATCACAATGCTCCATTCCCCTTTTAATCAGTATGCTCCATGAGACTTGTCATCACAAGGCTCCATGGTTTTGTCATCACAATGCTCCAGGACCTTGTCATCACAATGCTTCACGACCTTGTCATCAAAATTTTCAATGGGCTTTGTAATCATAATGATCCAAACCCTAATCATCACAATGATCCATTATATTTGTCATCACAATCCTCCATTACATTTGGTATCACAAAGCTCCATGCCATTGTCATCGCCATGGACCATGACATATGTCATCACAATGCTCCCTGACACCTGTCTTCACAATACTCCATGACCTTATCATCACAATGCTCCATGCCCTTGTCATCACAATGCACCATGCCCACTCTCATCACAATAATCTATGAAACTTGTCAGACCAATGCTCCATGCCACTGTCATCACAATTCTCCATGCCCTTGTCATCACAATGCTCCATGACCCCTGTCATCACAATGCTCCGTGACTCCAGTCATCATAATGCTTCATAACGTTTGTCATCACAATGGTCCATGCCAGCATCATCACAAGGCTCTGTGACCTTTGTAACCACAATGCTCCATGAACTTTTCATCACAATTCTATGAGAAACTTGTCATCACAATGCTCCATGTCTTTGTCAGAACAGTGCTCCATGAACATTGTCATCACAATGTGCCACGCGCATTTCATCACAACGTTCCAAACCTTGTCATTGCAACGCTCCATAAACCTTGTAATCACAATGGTCCATGCACTTCTCATCAAAATGCTCTCTCACCAGAGATATCACAATGTTCCATCACTAGTCATCACAATACACCCTCATTCTTGTAATCACAATGTTCCATGACACTGTCACCACAATTCTACATCCCCTTATCATCACAATGTTCCATGACCCCTGCCATCACAATGTTCCATAAGCCCTGTCATCAAAATGCTCCATGACCCTTTCCATCCCAAAGCTCCAAGACGCCTGCCATCACAATGTTCTATAACCCCTGCCATCAAAATGTTCCATTACACATTTTATCAAATTGCTGCATGACCCGGTCATCAAAATGGTCCCTGCCCTTCTCATCAAAATGCTCCATGACTTGTCATCACAAATCTCCAAGACCCTTGGCATCACAATGCTCGATGTCATTGTCATCACAATGCTCCATGAACCCTCTCATCACATTGCTCCATGCCCTTGTCATCACAAAGCTCCATGACACTTGTCATCACAATGCTCGATGCCCTTCTCATCACAATGCTCCATGCCCTTGTCATTACAGTCCTGCATGACCCATGTATCACAGTGTTCCGTGCCCTTGTCATCACAATGCTCCATGCCCACTCTCATCACAATAATCCATGAAACATTTCAGACCAAAGTTCCATACCCTTCTCATCACAATGCTCCATTACCCCTGTCATAACAATGCACCATGACACCTGCCATCACAATGATCCACGGCCTAGTCATCAAAAGGTTCCATGATAATTCTCATCACAATGCTCAAGACCACTGATATCACAATGCTCCATGCCCTGGTCATCACAAAGCTCCATGACGCACGTCATCAGAATGTTCCATGGCCTTCTCATCACAATGCTCCTTGCCCTTGTCATCACAATGCTCCTTGCCCTTGTCATCACTATGCTCCAAGACCCTTGTCATCACAATGCTCCATGCCGCTTTTCATCTCAATGCTCCATGAACCCTGTCATCACAATGCACCATGCCCATCATCATAATGCTTCAGGCTATTGTCATCACAATGAAATCAATATTCTGCATGACCTCTGTCATCATAATGCTCCAAACCCTTGTGATCACAATGTTGCATAACACGTATCATCACAACACCCCATGACGCTCATCATCACAATTATCCATGGTCTTCTCATCACAATGCTCCATGATCTTTGTCATCACAATGCTCAATACACTTGTCATCACAATGCTCCCTGACCCTTGTCGTCAGTATGCTCCTTGAACCCTGTCATGACAAGTTTCCATGCATTTTTCATCACAATGATCCATGACCATTTCATCACAATGCTCAAAGGTCCCTGTAATCACAATGCTCCATGCCCTTGTCATCACAAAACTCCATGACGCATGTCATCAGAATGCTCCATGGCCTTCTCATCACAATGCTCTATGCCCTAGTCATAACAATGCTCCAAGACCCCTGTAATCACAATGCTCCATGCCCCTTTTCATCAGAATGCTCCATGAGACTTGCCATCACAAGTCTCCATGGTCTTCTCATCACAATGTTCCAGGACCTTGACATCACAATGATCCATTCCCTTGTCATCACAATGCTCCATGACCCCTGTCATCACAATAATCCATGAACATTTTCAGCCCAATGCTCCACGACCTTCTCATCACAATGCTCCATTGCCAATATCATCACAATGCTCCATGACCACTGTCATCAGAACACTCCATGACACCTGACAACACAATGATCCAGGACTCTTGTCATCACAATGCCCCATTCCCTTGTCGTCACAATGCTACATGACACCTGTCATCACAACTCTCCATGAACATTTTCAGCCCAGTGCTCCATGACCCTTGTCATCACAATGATCCATGCCCTTGTCATCTCAATGCTCCATGACCCCTGTATTCACAATGCTCCTTGACGCTTGTCATCACAGTGCTCCATGACACATGTCATCACAATGCTCCATGCCTTTGTCAGCAAAATGCTACATGACCTTGGCATTACAATGCTGTATGCACTTGTCATCACAATACTCCATTTCCATTGTCATCACAATCCTCCATGAACTTTGGGATCACATTGCTTCATGCCCTTGTCATCACAATGCTCCATGCTCCTTGAAATCAAAATGATCCATGACCTCTGTCATCACAATGCTCCAAACCCTTGTGATCACAATGTTCCATAACACTTGTCATCACAATGCTCCATGATGCCTGTCATCACAATACTCCATGCCCTTTTCATCACAATGCTCCATGACCTTTGTCACCACAATTCTCAATACACTTGTCATCACAAACCTCCCTGACAAATGTCATCAGAATGCTCCTTGAACCCTGTCACGAAAAGCCTCCATGCCTTTTTCATCACAATGCCCCATGCCATTTTCATCAGAATGCTCCATGCCATTGTCATCAAAATACTCCACAAGCTTGTCATCAGAATGCTCCATGACCCTTGTCATCACAATTCTCCATGCACTTGTCAGCACAATGCTCCCTGACCCTTGTCATCGCAATGCTCCAAGCCATTGTCATCACAATGCTCCATTACCTTTGTCATCAGTATCCTCCCTGACACTTGGCATCACAATGCTCCATGCCATCCTCATCACAATGGGCCATTACATATGTGATCACAATGCTCCCTGACACCTGTCTTCACAATACGGCATGACCTGGTCATCACAATGCTCCATTCCCTTGTCATCACAGTGTGCCATTCCAACTCTCATCGCAATACTCCATGAAAGTTATTAGACAAATGTTCCATGCCCTGGCCATCACAATGCTCCATGCCCTTGTTATCAGAATGCTCCATGACCCTGTCATCACAGTGCTCCGTGACTCCAGTCATCACAATGCTTCATGACCTTTGTCATCACAATGGTCCATGCCCTCGTCATCAACAGTCTCTGTGACCTTTTTAACCACAATGCTCCATGAACTTTTCATCACAATGCTCTTTGACCCTTGTCATCACAATGCTCTATGCCTTTCTCAGCACAATGCTCCATGACCCTTGTCATCACAATGCTCCATGCGCTTGTCAGCACAATGCTCCATGACACATGTCATCACAATGCACAACGCCCTTGCCATCAAAATGCTCCATGACCTTTGTCATCACAAAGATCCATGACCCTTGGCATCACAATGCTCCATGTCATTGTCATCACAGTGCTCCATGAACGCTCTCATCACATTGCTACATGCCCTTGTCTTCACATAGCTCTATGACACATGTCATCATAATGCTCCAAACCCTAATCATCACAATGATCCATTATATTTGTCATCACAATCCTCCATTACATTTGGGATCACAAAGCTCCATGCCATTGTCATCGCCATGGACCATGACATATGTCATCACAATGTTCCTGACACCTGTCTTCACAATACTCCATGACCTTATCATCACAATGCTCCATGCCCTTGTCATCACAATGCATCATGCCCACTCTCATCACAATAATCTATGAAACTTGTCAGACCAATGCTCCATGCCACTGTCATCACAATTCTCCATGCCCTTGTCATCACAATGCTCCATGACCCCTGTCATCACAATGCTCCGTGACTCCAGTCATCACAATGCTTCATAACGTTTGTCATCACAATGGTCCATGCCCGCGTCATCACAAGGCTCTGTGACCTTTGTAACCACAATGCTCCATGAACTTTTCATCACAATTCTCTGAGAAACTTATCATCACAATGCTCCATGTCTTTGTCAGAACAGTGCTCCATGAACATTGTCATCACAATGTGCCACGCGCATTTCATCACAACGTTCCAAACCTTGTCATTGCAATTCTCCATAAACCTTGTAATCACAATGGTCCATGCACTTCTCATCAAAATGCTCTCTCATCAGAGATATCACAATGTTCCATTACTAGTCATCACAATACACCCTCATCCTTGTAATCACAATGTTCCATGACACTGTCATCACAATGCTACATCCCCTTATCATCACAATGTTCCATGACCCCTGCCATCACAATGTTCCATAAGCCCTGTCATCAAAATGCTCCATGACCTTTTCCATCCCAAAGCTCCAAGACCCCTGCCATCACAATATTCTATAACCCCTGCCATCAAAATGTTCCATTACACATTTTATCAAATTGCTGCATGACCCGGTCATCAAAATGGTCCCTGCCCTTCTCAGCAAAATGCTCCATGACTTGTAATCACAAAGCTCCATGACCCTTGTCATCACAATGCTCCATGTCATTGTCATCACAATGCTCCATGAACCCTCTCATCACATTGCTCCATGCCCTTGTCATCACAAAGCTCCATGACACTTGTCATCACAATGCTCGATGCCTTTCTCATCACAATGCTCCATGCCCGTGTCATTACAGTCCTGCATGACCCATGTATCACAGTGTTCCGTGCCCTTGTCATCACAATGCTCCATGCCCACTCTCATCACAATAATCCATGAAACATTTCAGACCAAAGTTCCATACCATTCTCATCACAATGCTCCATTAACCCTGTCATAACAATGCACCATGACACCTGCCATCACAATGATCCACGGCCTAGTCATCAAAAGGTTCCATGATAATTCTCATCACAATGCTCAAGACCCCTGATATCACAATGCTCCATGCCCTTGTCATCACAAAGCTCCATGACGCACGTCATCAGAATGTTCCATGGCCTTCTCATCACAATGCTCCTTGCCCTTGTCATAAAAATGCTCCTTGCCCTTGTCATCACTATGCTCCAAGACCCTTGTCATCACAATGCTCCTTGCCGCTTTTCATCTCAATGCTCCATGAACCCTGTCATCACAATGCACCATGCCCATCATCATAATGCTTCAGGCTATTGTCATCACAATGAAATCAATATTCTGCATGACCTCTGTCATCATAATGCTCTAAACCCTTGTGATCACAATGTTGCATAACACGTATCATCACAACACCCCATGACGCTCATCATCACAATTATCCATGGTCTTCTCATCACAATGCTCCATGATCTTTGTCATCACAATGCTCAATACACTTGTCATCACAATGCTCCCTGACCCTTGTCGTCAGTATGCTCCTTGAACCCTGTCATGACAAGTTTCCATGCATTTTTCATCACAATGATCCATGACCATTTCATCACAATGCTCCTAGGTCCCTGTAATCACAATGCTCCATGCCCTTGTCATCACAAAACTCCATGACGCATGTCATCAGAAAGCTCCATGGCCTTCTCATCACAATGCTCTATGCCATAGTCATAACAATGCTCCAAGACCCCTGTAATCACAATGCTCCATGCCCCTTTTCATCAGAATGCTCCATGAGACTTGCCATCACATGTCTCCATGGTCTTCTCATCACAATGTTCCAGGACCTTGACATCACAATGATCCATTCCCTTGTCATCACAATGCTCCATGACCCCTGTCATCACAATAATCCATGAACATTTTCAGCCCAATGCTCCACGACCTTCTCATCACAATGCTCCATTGCCAATATCATCACAATGCTCCATGACCACTGTCATCACAACACTCCATGACACCTGACAACACAATGATCCAGGACTCTTGTCATCACAATGCCCCATTCCCTTGTCGTCACAATGCTACATGACACCTGTCATCACAACTCTCCATGAACATTTTCAGCCCAGTGCTCCATGACCCTTGTCATCACAATGATCCATGCCCTTGTCATCCCAATGCTCCATGACCCCTGTATTCACAATGCTCCTTGACGCTTGTCATCACAGTGCTCCATGACACATGTCATCACAATGCTCCATGCCTTTGTCAGCAAAATGCTACATGACATTGTCATTACAATGCTGTATGCACTTCTCATCACAATACTCCATTTCCATTGTCATCACAATCCTCCATGAACTTTGGGATCACATTGCTTCATGCCCTTGTCATCACAGTGCTCCATGCTCCTTGAAATCAAAATGATCCATGACCTCTGTCATCACAATGCTCCAAACCCTTGTGATCACAATGTTCCATAACACTTGTCATCACAACGCTCCATGATGCCTGTCATCACAATACTCCATGCCCTTTTCATCACAATGCTCCATTACCTTTGTCATCAGAATCCTCCCTGACACTTGGCATCACAATGCTCCATGCCATCCTCATCACAATGGGCCATTACATATGTGATCACAATGCTCCCTGACACCTGTCTTCACAATACGGCATGACCTGGTCATCACAATGCTCCATGCCCTTGTCATCACAGTGTGCCATTCCAACTCTCATCCCAATACTCCATGAAAGTTATTAGACCAATGTTCCATGCCCTTGCCATCACAATGCTCCATGCCATTGTTATCACAATGCTCCATGACCCTGTCATCACAATGCTCCGTGACTCCAGTCATCACAATGCTTCATGACCTTTGTCATCACAATGGTCCATGCCCTCGTCATCAACAGTCTCTGTGACCTTTTTAACCACAATGCTCCATGAACTTTTCATCACAATGCTCTTTGACCCTTGTCATCACAATGCTCTATGCCTTTCTCAGCACAATGCTCCATGACCCTTGTCATCACAATGCTCCATGCGCTTGGCAGTACAATGCTCCATGACACATGTCATCACAATGCACAACGCCCTTGCCATCAAAATGCTCCATGACCTTTGTCATCACAAAGATCGATGACCCTTGGCATCACAATGCTCCATGTCATTGTCATCACAGTGCTCCAGGAACACTCTCATCACATTGCTCCATGCCCTTGTCTTCACATAGCTCCATGACACATGTCATCAGAATGCTCCATGGCCTTCTCATCACAATGCTCCAAGCCCTTGCCATCACAATGCTCCATTACCCCTGTCATAACAATGCTCCATGACCCCTGCCATCACAATGTTCCATGGCCTTGTCATCACAAGGCTCCATGACCCTTCTCATCACAATGCTCCAAGAACACTGTAATCACAATGCTCTATGCCCCTTTTCATCTCAATGATCCATGAAACCTGTCATCACAATGCACTATGCCCATCATCATAATGCTTCATGCTATTGTCATAACAACGAAATCAGAATGTTCCATGACCTCTGTCATAACAATGTTCCAAACCCTTGTGATCACAATATTCCATAACACTTGTCATTACAATGCCCCAGGATGCACGTCATCACAATTATCCATGGTCTTCTCATCACAATGCTCCATGATCTTCGTCATCAAAATGCTCAATACACTTGTCATCAACATGCTCCCTGACACTTGTTGTCTGTATGCTCCTTGAACCCTGTCATGACAAGGCTCCATGCCTTTTTCATCACAATGATCCATGCCCTTTTCATCACAATGCTCCAAGTCCCATGTAATCACAATGGTCCATGCCATTGTCATCACAAAGCTCAATGACGCATGTCATCAGAATGCTCCTTGGTCTATTCTTCACAATGCTCCCTGCCCTTGTCTTCACAATGTTCCAAGACCCCTGTAATCACAATGCTCCATTCCCCTTTTCATCAGTATGATCCATGAGACTTGTCATCACAAGGCTCCATGGTTTTGTCATCGCAATGCTCAAGGACCTTGTCATCACAATGCTTCACGACATTGTCATCAAAATTTTCAATGGCCTTTGTAATCATAATGCTCCAAACCCTAATCATCACAATGATCCATTATATTTGTCATCACAATCCTCCATTACATTTGGTATCACAAAGCTCCATGCCATTGTCATCGCCATGGACCATGACATATGTCATCACAATGTTCCTGACACCTGTCTTCACAATACTCCATGACCTTATCATCACAATGCTCCATGCCCTTGTCATCACAATGCACCATGCCCACTCTCATCACAATAATCTATGAAACTTGTCAGACCAATGCTCGATGCCACTGTCATCACAATGCTCCATTCCCTTGTCATCACAATGTTCCATTACCCCTGTCATCACAATGCTCCGTGACTCCAGTCATCACAATGCTTCATAACGTTTGTCATCACAATGGTCCATGCCCGCGTCATCACAAGGCTCTGTGACATTTGTAACCACAATGCTCCATGGACTTTTCATCACAATTCTCTGAGAAACTTGTTATCACAATGCTCCATGTCTTTGTCAGAACAGTGCTCCATGAACATTGTCATCACAATCTGCCACGCACATTTCATCACAACTTTCCAAACCTTGTCATTGCAATGCTCCATAAACCTTGTAATCACAATGGTCCATGCACTTCTCATCAAAATGCTCTCTCACCAGAGATATCACAATGTTCCATCACTAGTCATCACAATACACACTCATCCTAGTAATCACAATGTTCCATGACACTGTCATCACAATGCTACATCCCCTTATCATCACAATGTTCCATGACCCCTGCCATCACAATGTTCCATAAGCCCTGTCATCAAAATGCTCCATGACCCTTTCCATCCCAAAGTTCCAAGACCCCTGCCATCACAATGTTCTATAACCCGTGCCATCAAAATGTTCCATTACACTTTTTATCAAATTGCTGCATGACCCGGTCATCAAAATGCTCCCTGCCCTTCTCATCAAAATGCTCCATGACTTGTCATCACAAAGCTCCAAGACCCTTGGCATCACAATGCTCCATGTCATTGTCATCACAATGCTCCATGAACCCTCTCATCACATTGCTCCATGCACTTGTAATCACAAAGCTCCATGACACTTGTCATCACAATGCTCGATGCCTTTCTCATCACAATGCTCCATGCCCTTGTCATTACTGTCCTGCATGACCCATGTATCACAGTGTTCTGTGCCCTTGTCATCACAATGCTCCATGCCCACTCTCATCACAATAATCCATGAAACATTTCAGACCAAAGTTCCATACCCTTCTCATCACAATGCTCCATTACCCCTGTCAAAACAATGCACCATGACACCTGCCATCACAATGATCCACGGCCTAGTCATCAAAAGGTTCCATGATAATTCTCATCACAATGTTCAAGACCCCTGATATCACAATGCTCCATGCCCTGGTCATCACAAAGCTCCATGACGCACGTCATCAGAATGTTCCATGGCCTTCTCATCACAATGCTCCTTGCCCTTGTCATCACAATGCTCCAAGACCCTTGTCATCACAATGCTCCATGCCCCTTTTCATCTCAATGCTTCATGAACCCTGTCATCACAATGCACCCTGCCCATCATCATAATGCTTCAGGCTATTGTCATCACAATGAATTCAATATTCTGCATGACCTCTGTCATCATAATGCTCCAAACCCTTGTGATCACAATGTTGCATAACACGTATCATCACAACACCCCATGACGCTCATCATCACAATTATCCATGGTCTTCTCATCACAATGCTCCATGATCTTTGTCATCACAATGCTCAATCCACTTGTCATCACAATGCTCCCTGACCCTTGTCATCACAATGCTCCAAGCCATTGTCATCACAATGCTCCATGACCTTTGTCATCAGAATCCTCCCTGACACTTGGCATCACAATGCTCCATGCCATCCTCATCACAATGGGCCATTACATATGTGATCACAATGCTCCCTGACACCTGTCTTCACAATACGGCATGACCTGGTCATCACAATGCTCCATGCCCTTGTCATCACAGTGTGCCATTCCAACTCTCATCCCAATACTCCATGAAAGTTATTAGACCAATGTTCCATGCCCTTGCCATCACAATGCTCCATGCCATTGTTATCACAATGTTCCATGACCCTGTCATCACAATGCTCCGTGACTCCAGTCATCACAATGCTTCATGACCTTTGTCATCACAATGGTCCATGCCCTCGTCATCAACAATCTCTGTGACCTTTTTAACCACTAGGCTCCATGAACTTTTCATCACAATGCTCTTTGACCCTTGTCATCACAATGCTCTATGCCTTTCTCAGCACAATGCTCCATGACCCTTGTCATCACAATGCACAACGCCCTTGCCATCAAAATGCTCCATGACATTTGTCATCACAAGGATCCATGACCCTTGGCATCACAATGCTCCATGTCATTGTCATCACAGTGCTCCATGAACGCTCTCATCACATTGCTCCATGCTCTTGTCTTCACATAGCTCCATGACACATGTCATCAGAATGCTCCATGGCCTTCTCATCACAATGCTCCAAGCCCTTGCCATCACAATGCTCCATTACCCCTGTCATAACAATGCTCCATGACCCCTGCCATCACGATGTTGCATGGCCTTGTCATCACAAGGCTCCATGACCCTTCTCATCACAATGCTCCAAGAACACTGTAATGACAATCCTCTATGCCCCTTTTCATCTCAATGATCCATGAACCCTGTCATCACAATGCACCATGCCCATCATCATAATGCTTCATGCTATTGTCATCACAACGAAATCAAAATGTTCCATGACCTCTGTCATAACAATGCTCCAAACCCTTGTGATCACAATATTCCATAACACTTGTCATCACAATGCCCCAGGATGCTCGTCATCACAATTATCCATGGTCTTCTCATCACAATGCTCCATGACCTTCGTCATCACAATGCTCAATACACTTGTCATCAACATGCTCCCTGACACTTGTTGTCTGTATGCTCCTTGAACCCTGTCATGACAAGGCTCCATGCCTTTTTCATCACAATGATCCATGCCCTTTTCATCACAATGCTCCAAGTCCCATGTAATCACAATGGTCCATGCCATTGTCATCACAAAGCACAATGACGCATGCCATCAGAATGCTCCTTGGTCTTCTCCTCACAATGCTTCATGCCCTTGTCTTCACAATGTTCCAAGACCCCTGTAATCACAATACTCCATTCCCCTTTTCATCAGTATACTCCATGAGACTTGTCATCACAAGGCTCCATGGTTTTGTCATCACAATGCTCCAGGACCTTGTCATCACAATGCTTCACGACCTTGTCATCAAAATTTTCAATGGCCCTTGTCATCATAATGTTTCAAGCCCTAATCATCACAATGCTCCATTATATTTGTCATCACAATCCTCCATTACATTTGGTATCACAAAGCTCCATGCCTTTGTCATCGCCATGGACCATGACATATGTCATCACAATACTCCCTGACACCTGTCTTCACAATACTCCATGACCTTATCATCACAATGCTCCATGCCCTTGTCATCACAATGCACCATGCCCACTCTCATCACAATAATCTATGAAACTTGTCAGACCAATGCTCCATGCCATTGGCATCACAATGCTCCATGCCCTTTTCATCACAATGCTCCATGACCCCTGTCATCACAATGCTCCGTGACTCCAGTCATCACAATGCTTCATAACGTTTGTCATTACAATGATCCATGCCCGCGTCATCACAAGGCTCTGTGACCTCTGTAACCACAATGCTCCATGAACTTTTCATCACAATTCTCTGAGAAACTTGTCATCACAATGCTCCATGTCTTTGTCTGAACAATGCTCCATGACCATTGCCATCACAATGTGCCACGCGCATTTCATCACAACGTTCCAAACCTTGTCATTCCAATGCTCCACAAACCTTGTAATCACAATGGTCCATGCACTTCTCATCAAAATGCTCTCTCACCAGAGATATCACAATGTTCCATCACTAGTCATCACAATACACCCTCATCCTTGTAATCACAATGTTCCATGACACTGTCATCACAATGCTACATCCCCTTATCATCACAATGTTCCATGACCCCTGCCATCACAATGTTCCATAAGCCCTGTCATCAAAATGCTCCATGACCCTTTCCATTCCAAAGCTCCAAGACCCCTGCCATCACAATGTTCTATAACCCCTGCCATCAAAATGTTCCATTACACTTTTTATCAAATTGCTGCATGACCCGGTCATCAAAATGCTCCCTGCCCTTCTCATCAAAATGCTCGATGACTTGTCATCACAAAGCTCCAAGACCCTTGGCATCACAATGCTCCCTGTCATTGTCATCACAATGCTCCATGAGCCCTCTCACCACATTGCTCCATGCCCTTGTCATCACACAGCTCCATGACACTTGTCATCACAATGCTCGATGCCCTTCTCATCACAATGCTCCATGCCCTTGTCATTACAGTCCTGCATGACCCATGTATCACAGTGTTCCGTGCCCTTGTCATCACAATGCTCCATGCCCACTCTCATCACAATAATCCATGAAACATTTCAGACCAAAGTTCCATACCCTTCTCATCACAAAGCTCCATTAACCCTGTCATAACAATGCACCATGACACCTGCCATCACAATGATCCACGGCCTAGTGATCACAAGGTTCCATGATAATTCTCATCACAATGCTCAAGACCCCTGATATCATAATGCTTCATGCCCTTGTCATCACAAAGCTCCATGACGCATGTCATCAGAATGTTCCATGGCCTTCTCATCACAATGCTCCATGCCCTTGTCATCACAATGCTCCAAGATCTTTGTCATCACAATGCTCCATGCCCCATTTCATCTCAATGCTCCATGAAGTCTGTCTTCACAATGCTCCAAGACCCTTGTCATCACAATTCTCCATGCCACTTTTCATCTCAATGCTCCATGAACCCTGTCATCACAATGCACCATGCCCATCATCATAATGCTTCAGGCTATTGTCATCACAATGAAATCAATATTCTGCATGACCTCTGTCATCATAATGCTCCAAACCCTTGTGATCACAATGTTGCATAACACGTATCATCACAACACCCCATGACGCTCATCATCACAATTTTCCATGGTCTTCTCATCACAATGCTCCCTGACCCTTGTCATCACAATGCTCCAAGCCATTGTCATCACAATGCTCCATTACCTTTTTCATTAGAATCCCTCATGACACTTGGCATCACAATGCTCCATGCCATTGTCATCACAATGGGCCATTACATATGTCATCACAATGCTCCCTGACACCTCTCTTCACAATACTGCATGACCTGGTCATCACAAAGTTCCATGCCCTTGTCATCACAATGCGCCATTGCAACTCTCATCACAATAATCCATGAAACTTATTAGACCAATGCTGCATGCCAATGTCATCACAATGCTCCATGCACTTGTTATCACAATGTTCCAAGACCCCTGTAATCAGAATGCTCCATGCCCCTTTTCATCAGTATGCTCCATGAGACTTGTCATCACAAGGCTCCATGGTTTTCTCATCACAATGCTCCAGGACCTTGTCATCACAATTCTTCACGACATTGTCATGAAAATTCTCAATGGCCCTTGTCATCATAATGCTCCAAGCCCTAGTCATCACAATGCTCCATTATATTTGTCATCACAATCCTCCATTACATTTGGCATCACAATGCTCCCTGCCATTGTCATCGCAATGGACCATGACATATGTCATCACAATGCTCCCTGACACCTGTCTTCACAATACTCCATGCCCTTGTCATCACAATGATCCATGCCCTTGTCATCACAATGCACCATGTCCTCTGTCATCACAATAATCTCTGAAACTAGTCAGACCAAAGCTCCATGCCCCTGTCATCACAATGTTCCATGCCCTTTTCATCACAATGCTCCATGACCCCTGTCATCACAATGCTCCGTGACTCCAGTCATCACAATGCTTCATAACGTTTGTCATCACAACGGTCCATGTCCGCATCATCACAAGGCTCTGTGACTTTTTAAACAAAATGTCCTTGAACTTTTCATCACAATGCTCTGTGACCTTTGTCATCACTATACTCCATGTCTTTGTCAGAACAATGCTCCATAACCCTTGTCATCACAATGTGCCATGCGCTTTTCATCACAATGATCCAAAAACTTGTCATCGCTATGCTCCATAAACCTTGTAATCACAATGCTCCATGCACTTCTCATCCAAATGCTCTCTCACATGAGATATCACAATGTTCCATCACTAGTCATCACAATCCTCCCTCACCCCCGATATCACAATATTCCATGACCCCTGTCATCACAATGCTACATCCCCTTATCAGCACAATGTTCCATGACCCCTGACATCACAATGTTCCATAACCCCTGTCATCAAAATGCTCTATGACCCATTTCATCCCAAAGCTCCATGACCCCTGGCATCACAATGTTCTATAACCCCTGTCATCAAAAGGTTCCATTACACTTTTCATCAAATTGCTGCATGACCCTGTCATCAAAATGCTCCATGACCTTTGTCATCACAAAGCTCCATGACCTTTGGCATCACAATGCTTCATGTCATTGTCATCACAATGCTCCATGAACCCTCTCATCACATTGCTTCATGCCCTTGTCATCACAAAGCTCCATGGCACTTGTCATCACATTGCTCGATGCCCTTCTCATCACAATAATCCATGCCCTTGTCATTACAATCCTCCATGACCCATGTATCACAGTGTACCGTGCCCTTGTCATCACAATGTGCCATGTCCACTCTCATCACAATAATCCATGAAACATTTCAGACCAAAGCTCAATGCCCTTCTCATCACAATGCTCCATTACTTCTGTCATATCAAGCTCCATGACACCTGCCATCACAATGTTCCCGGGCCTTGTCATCACAAGGCTCCATGACCCTTGTCATCACAATGCTCCAAGACCCATGTAATCACAATGCTCCATGCCCTAGTCAAAAAAGCTCCATGACGCATGTCATCAGAATGTTCCATGGCCTTTTCCTCACAATGCTCCAAGCCCTTGTCAGCACAATGCTCCAAGACCCCCGTAATCACAATGCTCCATGCCCCTTTTCATCAGAATGCTCCATTAGACTTGTCATCACAAGTCTCCATGGTCATCTCATCACAATGCTCCATTCCCTTGTCATCACAATGCTCCATGACCCCTGTCATCACAATACTCCATGAATATTTTCAGCACAATGCTCCATGACCTTCTCATCACAATGCTCCATGACCAATATTATCACAATGCTCCATAACCACTGTCATCACAAAACTCCATGACACCTGACAACACAATGATCCGGGACTCTTGTCATCACAATGCTCCAAGACCCCTGCAATCACAGTGCTCCATGTCCCCTGTCATCACAATACTCCATGTACATTTTCAGCCCAATGCTCCATGACACTTGTCATCACAATGATCCATGCCGTTGTCATCCCAATGCTCCATGACCCCTGTATTCACAATGCTCCTTGACGCTTGTCATCACAGTGCTCCATGACACATGTCATCACAATGCTCCATGCCTTTGTCAGCAAAATGCTACATGACATTGTCATTACAATGCTCTATGCACTTGTCATCACAATACTCCATTTCCATTGTCATCACAATCCTCCATAAACTTTGGGATCACATTGCTTCATGCCCTTGTCATCACAATGCTCCATGCTCCTTGAAATCAAAATGATCCATGACCTCTGTCATCACAATGCTCCAAACCCTTGTGATCACAATGTTCCATAACACTTGTCATCACAACGCTCCATGATGCCTGTCACCACAATACTCCATGCCCTTTTCATCACAATGCTCCTTGACCTTTGTCACCACAATTCTCAATACACTTGTCATCACAATGCTCCCTGACACTTGTCATCAGAATGCTCCTTGAAACCTGTCACGAAAAGGCTCCATGCCTTTTACATCACAATGCCCCATGCCATTTTCAACATAATGTTCCATGCCGTTGTCATCAAAATACTCCACAAGCTTGTCATCAGAATGCTCCATGACCCTTGTCATCACAATTCTCCATGCACTTGTCAGCACAGTGCTCCCTGACCCTTGTCATCACAATGCTCCAAGCCATTGTCATCACAATGCTCCATGACCTTCGTCATCACAATGCTCAATACACTTGTCATCAACATGCTCCCTGACACTTGTTGTCTGTATGCTCCTTGAACCCTGTCATGACAAGGCTCCATGCCTTTTTCATCACAATGATCCATGCCCTTTTCATCACAATGCTCCAAGTCCCATGTAATCACAATGGTCCATGCCATTGTCATCACAAAGCACAATGACGCATGCCATCAGAATGCTCCTTGGTCTTCTCCTCACAATGCTTCATGCCCTTGTCTTCACAATGTTCCAAGACCCCTGTAATCACAATACTCCATTCCCCTTTTCATCAGTATACTCCATGAGACTTGTCATCACAAGACTCCATGGTTTTGTCATCACAATGCTCCAGGACCTTGTCATCACAATGCTTCACGAACTTGTCATCAAAATTTTCAATGGCCTTGTCATCATAATGTTTCAAGCCCTAATCATCACAATGCTCCATTATATTTGTCATCACAATCCTCCATTACATTTGGTATGACAAAGCTCCATGCCATTGTCATCGCCATGGACCATGACATATGTCATCACAATACTCCCTGACACCTGTCTTCACAATACTCCATGACCTTATCATCACAATGCTCCATGCCCTTTTCATCACAATGCACCATGCCCACTCTCATCACAATAATCTATGAAACTTGTCAGACCAATGCTCCATGCCACTGTCATCACAATGCTCCATGTCCTTTTCATCACAATGCTCCATGACCCCTGTCATCACAATGCTCCGTGACTCCAGTCATCACAATGCTTCATAACGTTTGTCATCACAATGGTCCATGCCCGCGTAATCACAAGGCTCTGTGACCTTTGTAACCACAATGCTCCATGAACTTTTCATCACAATTCTCTGAGAAACTTGTCATCACAATGCTCCATGTCTTTGTCTGAACAATGCTCCATGACCATTGTCATCACAATGTGCCACGTGCATTTCATCACAACGTTCCAAACCTTGTCATTGCAATGCTCCATAAACCTTGTAATCACAATGGTCCATGCACTTCTCATCAAAATGTTCTCTCACCAGAGATATCACAATGTTCCATCACTAGTCATCACAATACACCCTCATCCTTGTAATCACAATGTTCCATGACACTGTCATCACAATGCTACATCCCCTTATCATCCCAATGTTCCATGACCCCTGCCATCACAATGTTCCATAAGCCCTGTCATCAAAATGCTCCATGACCCTTTCCATTCCAAAGTTCCAAGACCCCTGCCATCACAATGTTCTATAACCCCTGCCATCAAAATGTTCCATTACAATTTTTATCAAATTGCTGCATGACCCGGTCATCAAAATGCTCCCTGCCCTTCTCATCAAAATGCTCGATGACTTGTCATCACAAAGCTCCAAGACCCTTGGCATCACAATGCTCCCTGTCATTGTCATCACAATGCTCCATGAGCCCTCTCACCACCATGCTCCATGCCCTTGTCATCACACAGCTCCATGACACTTGTCATCACAATGCTCGATGCCCTTCTCATCACAATGCTCCATGCCCTTGTCATTACAGTCCTGCATGACCCATGTATCACAGTGTTCCGTGCCCTTGTCATCACAATGCTCCATGCCCACTCTCATCACAATAATCCATGAAACATTTCAGACCAAAGTTCCATACCCTTCTCATCACAAAGCTCCATTAACCCTGTCATAACAATGCACCATGACACCTGCCATCACAATGATCCACGGCCTAGTCATCACAAGGTTCCATGATAATTCTCATCACAATGCTCAAGACCCCTGATATCATAATGCTCCATGCCCTTGTCATCACAAAGCTCCATGACGCATGTCATCAGAATGTTCCATGGCCTTCTCATCACAATGCTCCATGCCCTTGTCATCACAATGCTCCAAGACCTTTGTCATCACAATGCTCCATGCCCCATTTCATCTCAATGCTCCATGAAGTCTGTTATCACAATGCTCCAAGACCCTGTAATCACAATGCTCCATGCCCCTTTTCATCTCAATGCTCCATGAACCCTGTCATCACAATGCACCATGCCCATCATCATAATGCTTCAGGCTATTGTCATCACAATGAAATCAGTATTCTGCATGACTTCTGTCATCATAATGCTCCAAACCCTTGTGATCACAATGTTGCATAACACGTATCATCACAACACCCCATGACGCTCATCATCACAATTTTCCATGGTCTTCTCATCACAATGCTCCATGATCTTTGTCATCACAATGCTCAATACACTTGTCATCACAATGCTCCCTGAACCTTGTCGTCAGTATGCTCCTTGAACCCTCTCATGACAAGTTTCCATGCATTTTTCATCACAATGATCCATGACCATTTCATCACAATGCTCCAAGGTCCCTGTAATCACAATGCTCGATGCCCTTGTCATCACAAAACTCCATGACCACTCTCATCACAACACTCCATGACACCTGACAACACAATAATCCGGGACCCTTGTCATCACAATGCTCCAAGACCCCTGTCATCACAATACTCCATGAACATTTTCAGCCCAATGCTCCATGACCTTCTCATCACAATGCTCCATGCCCTTGTCATCACAATGCACCATATCCACTGTCATCACAATAATCTATGAAACTTGTCAGACCAGTGCTCAATGTCCCTGTCAACACAATGCTCCAAGACCCATGTAATCACAATGCTCCATGCCCTTGTCATCACAAAGCTCCATGACGCATGTCATCAGAATGTTCCATTGCCTTCTCCTCACAATGCTCCATGCCCTTGTCATCACAATGCTCCAAGACCCCCGTAATCACAATGCTCCATGCCCCTTTTCATCAGAATGCTCCATTAGACTAGTCATCACAAGTCTCCATGCTTAACTCATCACAGTGCTCCAAGACCTTGTCATCACCATGCTCCATTCCCTTGTCATCACAATGCTCCATGACCCCTGTCATCACAATACTCCATGAACATATTCAGCCCAGTGCTCCATGACATTCTCATCACAATGCTCCATGACAAATATCATCACAATGCTCCATGACCACAGTCATCACAACACCCCATGACACCTGACAACACAGTGATCTGAGACCCTTGTCATCGTAATGCTCCAAGACCCCTGTAATCACAATGCTCCATGACCCCTGTCATCAAAATACTTCATGAACATTTTCAGCCCAATGCTCCATGACCCTTGTCATCAAAATGGTCCATGTCCTTGTTATCCCAATGCTCCATGACCCCTGTATTCACAATGCTCCGTGACGCTTGTCATCACAGTGCTCCATGACACCTGTCATCACAATGCTCCATGCCTTTGTCAGCAAAATGCTACATGACCTTGTCATTACAATGCTCTATGCACTTGTCATCACAATACTCCATTACCATTGTCATCACAATCCTCCATGAACCTTGGGATCACATTGATTCATGCCCTTGTCATCACAGTGCTCCATGCTCCTTGAAATAAAAATGATCCATGACCTCTGTCATCACAATGTTCCAATCCCTTGTGATCACAATGTTCCAAAGCACTTGTCCTCACAACGCTCCATGATGCCTGTCATCACAATACTCCATGCCCTTTTCATCACAATGCTCCATGAACTTTGTCATCACAATTCTCAATAAACTTGTCCTCACAATGCTCCCTGACACTTGTCGTCATAATGCTCCTTGAAACCTGGCACGAAAAGGCTCCATGCCTTTTTCATCACAAAGCCCCATGCCGTTTTCATCCCAATGCTCCATGCCATTGTCATCAAAATACTCCACAAGCTTGTCATCAGAATGCTCCCTGACCCTTGTCATCACAATGCTCCAAGCCATTGTCATCACAATGCTCCATTACCTTTTTCATCAGAATCCCTCATGACACTTGGCATCACAATGCTCCATGCCATTGTCATCACAATGGGCCATTACATATGTCATCACAATGCTCCCTGACACCTCTCTTCACAATACTGCATGACCTGGTCATCACAAAGTTCCATGCCCTTGTCATCACAATGCGCCATTGCAACTCTCATCACAATAATCCATGAAAATTATTAGACCAATGCTGCATGCCCATGTCATCACAATGCTCCATGCACTTGTTATCACAATGTTCCAAGACCCCTGTAATCAGAATGCTCCATGCCCCTTTTCATCAGTATGCTCCATGAGACTTGTCATCACAAGGCTCCATGGTTTTCTCATCACAATGCTCCAGGACCTTGTCATCACAATTCTTCACGACATTGTCATGAAAATTCTCAATGGCCCTTGTCATCATAATGCTCCAAGCCCTAGTCATCACAATGCTCCATTATATTTGTCATCACAATCCTCCATTACATTTGGCATCACAATGCTCCCTGCCATTGTCATCGCAATGGACCATGACATATGTCATCACAATGCTCCCTGACACCTGTCTTCACAATACTCCATGCCCTAGTCATCACAATGATCCATGCCCTTGTCATCACAATGCACCATGTCCTCTGTCATCACAATAATCTCTGAAACTAGTCAGACCAAAGCTCCATGCCCCTGTCATCACAATGTTCCATGCCCTTTTCATCACAATGCTCCATGACCCCTGTCATCACAATGCTCCGTGACTCCAGTCATCACAATGCTTCATAACGTTTGTCATCACAACGGTCCATGTCCGCATCATCACAAGGCTCTGTGACTTTTTAAACAAAATGCTCCTTGAACTTTTCATCACAATGCTCTGTGACCTTTGTCATCACTATACTCCATGTCTTTGTCAGAACAATGCTCCATAACCCTTGTCATCACAATGTGCCATGCGCTTTTCATCACAATGATCCAAAAACTTGTCATCGCTATGCTCCATAAACCTTGTAATCACAATGCTCCATGCACTTCTCATCCAAATGCTCTCTCACATGAGATATCACAATGTTCCTTCACTAGTCATCACAATCCTCCCTCACCCCTGTTATCACAATATTCCATGACCCCTGTCATCACAATGCTACATCCCCTTATCAGCACAATGTTCCATTACCCCTGACATCACAATGTTCCATAACCCCTGTCATCAAAATGCTCTATGACACTTTTCATCCCAAAGCTCCATGACCCCTGGCATCACAATGTTCTATAACCCCTGTCATCAAAAGGTTCCATTACACTTTTCATCAAATTGCTGCATGACCCTGTCATCAAAATGCTCCATGACATTTGTCATCACAAAGCTCCATGACCTTTGGCATCACAATGCTACATGTCATTGTCATCACAATGCTCCATGAACCCTCTCATCACATTGCTTCATGCCCTTGTCATCACAAAGCTCCATGGCACTTGTCATCACATTGCTCGATGCCCTTCTCATCACAATAATCCATGCCCTTGTCATTACAATCCTCCATGACCCATGTATCACAGTGTACCGTGCCCTTGTCATCACAATGTGCCATGTCCACTCTCATCACAATAATCCATGAAACATTTCAGACCAAAGCTCAATGCCCTTCTCATCACAATGCTCCATTACTTCTGTCATAACAAGCTCCATGACCCCTGCCATCACAATGTTCCCGGGCCTTGTCATCACAAGGCTCCATGACCCTTGTCATCACAATGCTCCAAGACCCATGTAATCACAATGCTCCATGCCCTAATCAAAAAAGCTCCATGACGCATGTCATCAGAATGTTCCATAGCCTTCTCCTCACAATGCTCCATGGCCTTGTCAGCACAATGCTCCAAGACACCCGTAATCACAATGCTCCATGCCCCTTTTCATCAGAATGCTCCATTAGACTTGTCATCACAAGTCTCCATGGTCATCTCATCACAATGCTCCATTCCCTTGTCATCACAATGCTCCATGACCCCTGTCATCACAATACTCCATGAATATTTTCAGCACAATGCTCCATGACCTTCTCATCACAATGCTCCATGACCAATATTATCACAATGCTCCATGACCACTGTCATCACAAAACTCCATGACACCTGACAACACAATGATCCGGGACTCTTGTCATCACAATGCTCCAAGACCCCTGCAATCACAGTGGTCCATGTCCCCTGTCATCACAATACTCCATGTACATTTTCAGCCCAATGCTCCATGACACTTGTCATCACAATGATCCATGCCCTTGTCATCCCAATGCTCCATGACCCCTGTATTCACAATGCTCCTTGACGCTTGTCATCACAGTGCTCCATGACACATGTCATCACAATGCTCCATGCCTTTGTCAGCAAAATGCTACATGACATTGTCATTACAATGCTCTATGCACTTGTCATCACAATACTCCATTTCCATTGTCATCACAATCCTCCATAAACTTTGGGATCACATTGCTTCATGCCCTTGTCATCACAATGCTCCATGCTCCTTGAAATCAAAATGATCCATGACCTCTGTCATCACAATGCTCCAAACCCTTGTGATCACAATGTTCCATAACACTTGTCATCACAACGCTCCATGATGCCTGTCACCACAATACTCCATGCCCTTTTCATCACAATGCTCCTTGACCTTTGTCACCACAATTCTCAATATACTTGTCATCACAATGCTCCCTGACACTTGTCATCAGAATGCTCCTTGAAACCTGTCACGAAAAGGCTCCATGCCTTTTACATCACAATGCCCCATGCCATTTTCATCACAATGTTCCATGCCGTTGTCATCAAAATACTCCACAAGCTGGTCATCAGAATGCTCCATGACCCTTGTCATCACAATTCTCCATGCACTTGTCAGCACAGTGCTCCCTGACCCTTGTCATCACAATGCTCCAAGCCATTGTCATCACAATGCTCCATGACCTTCGTCATCACAATGCTCAATACACTTGTCATCAACATGCTTCCTGACACTTGTTGTCTGTATGCTCCTTGAACCCTGTCATGACAAGGCTCCATGCCTTTTTCATCACAATGATCCATGCCCTTTTCATCACAATGCTCCAAGTCCCATGTAATCACAATGGTCCATGCCATTGTCATCACAAAGCACAATGACGCATGCCATCAGAATGCTCCTTGGTCTTCTCCTCACAATGCTTCATGCCCTTGTCTTCACAATGTTCCAAGACCCCTGTAATCACAATACTCCATTCCCCTTTTCATCAGTATACTCCATGAGACTTGTCATCACAAGACTCCATGGTTTTGTCATCACAATGCTCCAGGACCTTGTCATCACAATGCTTCACGAACTTGTCATCAAAATTTTCAATGGCCTTGTCATCATAATGTTTCAAGCCCTAATCATCACAATGCTCCATTATATTTGTCATCACAATCCTCCATTACATTTGGTATGACAAAGCTCCATGCCATTGTCATCGCCATGGACCATGACATATGTCATCACAATACTCCCTGACACCTGTCTTCACAATACTCCATGACCTTATCATCACAATGCTCCATGCCCTTTTCATCACAATGCACCATGCCCACTCTCATCACAATAATCTATGAAACTTGTCAGACCAATGCTCCATGCCACTGTCATCACAATGCTCCATGTCCTTTTCATCACAATGCTCCATGACCCCTGTCATCACAATGCTCCGTGACTCCAGTCATCACAATGCTTCATAACGTTTGTCATCACAATGGTCCATGCCCGCGTAATCACAAGGCTCTGTGACCTTTGTAACCACAATGCTCCATGAACTTTTCATCACAATTCTCTGAGAAACTTGTCATCACAATGCTCCATGTCTTTGTCTGAACAATGCTCCATGACCATTGTCATCACAATGTGCCACGTGCATTTCATCACAACGTTCCAAACCTTGTCATTGCAATGCTCCATAAACCTTGTAATCACAATGGTCCATGCACTTCTCATCAAAATGTTCTCTCACCAGAGATATCACAATGTTCCATCACTAGTCATCACAATACACCCTCATCCTTGTAATCACAATGTTCCATGACACTGTCATCACAATGCTACATCCCCTTATCATCCCAATGTTCCATGACCCCTGCCATCACAATGTTCCATAAGCCCTGTCATCAAAATGCTCCATGACCCTTTCCATTCCAAAGTTCCAAGACCCCTGCCATCACAATGTTCTATAACCCCTGCCATCAAAATGTTCCATTACAATTTTTATCAAATTGCTGCATGACCCGGTCATCAAAATGCTCCCTGCCCTTCTCATCAAAATGCTCGATGACTTGTCATCACAAAGCTCCAAGACCCTTGGCATCACAATGCTCCCTGTCATTGTCATCACAATGCTCCATGAGCCCTCTCACCACCATGCTCCATGCCCTTGTCATCACACAGCTCCATGACACTTGTCATCACAATGCTCGATGCCCTTCTCATCACAATGCTCCATGCCCTTGTCATTACAGTCCTGCATGACCCATGTATCACAGTGTTCCGTGCCCTTGTCATCACAATGCTCCATGCCCACTCTCATCACAATAATCCATGAAACATTTCAGACCAAAGTTCCATACCCTTCTCATCACAAAGCTCCATTAACCCTGTCATAACAATGCACCATGACACCTGCCATCACAATGATCCACGGCCTAGTCATCACAAGGTTCCATGATAATTCTCATCACAATGCTCAAGACCCCTGATATCATAATGCTCCATGCCCTTGTCATCACAAAGCTCCATGACGCATGTCATCAGAATGTTCCATGGCCTTCTCATCACAATGCTCCATGCCCTTGTCATCACAATGCTCCAAGACCTTTGTCATCACAATGCTCCATGCCCCATTTCATCTCAATGCTCCATGAAGTCTGTTATCACAATGCTCCAAGACCCTGTAATCACAATGCTCCATGCCCCTTTTCATCTCAATGCTCCATGAACCCTGTCATCACAATGCACCATGCCCATCATCATAATGCTTCAGGCTATTGTCATCACAATGAAATCAGTATTCTGCATGACTTCTGTCATCATAATGCTCCAAACCCTTGTGATCACAATGTTGCATAACACGTATCATCACAACACCCCATGACGCTCATCATCACAATTTTCCATGGTCTTCTCATCACAATGCTCCATGATCTTTGTCATCACAATGCTCAATACACTTGTCATCACAATGCTCCCTGAACCTTGTCGTCAGTATGCTCCTTGAACCCTCTCATGACAAGTTTCCATGCATTTTTCATCACAATGATCCATGACCATTTCATCACAATGCTCCAAGGTCCCTGTAATCACAATGCTCGATGCCCTTGTCATCACAAAACTCCATGACCACTCTCATCACAACACTCCATGACACCTGACAACACAATAATCCGGGACCCTTGTCATCACAATGCTCCAAGACCCCTGTCATCACAATACTCCATGAACATTTTCAGCCCAATGCTCCATGACCTTCTCATCACAATGCTCCATGCCCTTGTCATCACAATGCACCATATCCACTGTCATCACAATAATCTATGAAACTTGTCAGACCAGTGCTCAATGTCCCTGTCAACACAATGCTCCAAGACCCATGTAATCACAATGCTCCATGCCCTTGTCATCACAAAGCTCCATGACGCATGTCATCAGAATGTTCCATTGCCTTCTCCTCACAATGCTCCATGCCCTTGTCATCACAATGCTCCAAGACCCCCGTAATCACAATGCTCCATGCCCCTTTTCATCAGAATGCTCCATTAGACTAGTCATCACAAGTCTCCATGCTTAACTCATCACAGTGCTCCAAGACCTTGTCATCACCATGCTCCATTCCCTTGTCATCACAATGCTCCATGACCCCTGTCATCACAATACTCCATGAACATATTCAGCCCAGTGCTCCATGACATTCTCATCACAATGCTCCATGACAAATATCATCACAATGCTCCATGACCACAGTCATCACAACACCCCATGACACCTGACAACACAGTGATCTGAGACCCTTGTCATCGTAATGCTCCAAGACCCCTGTAATCACAATGCTCCATGACCCCTGTCATCAAAATACTTCATGAACATTTTCAGCCCAATGCTCCATGACCCTTGTCATCAAAATGGTCCATGTCCTTGTTATCCCAATGCTCCATGACCCCTGTATTCACAATGCTCCGTGACGCTTGTCATCACAGTGCTCCATGACACCTGTCATCACAATGCTCCATGCCTTTGTCAGCAAAATGCTACATGACCTTGTCATTACAATGCTCTATGCACTTGTCATCACAATACTCCATTACCATTGTCATCACAATCCTCCATGAACCTTGGGATCACATTGATTCATGCCCTTGTCATCACAGTGCTCCATGCTCCTTGAAATAAAAATGATCCATGACCTCTGTCATCACAATGTTCCAATCCCTTGTGATCACAATGTTCCAAAGCACTTGTCCTCACAACGCTCCATGATGCCTGTCATCACAATACTCCATGCCCTTTTCATCACAATGCTCCATGAACTTTGTCATCACAATTCTCAATAAACTTGTCCTCACAATGCTCCCTGACACTTGTCGTCATAATGCTCCTTGAAACCTGGCACGAAAAGGCTCCATGCCTTTTTCATCACAAAGCCCCATGCCGTTTTCATCCCAATGCTCCATGCCATTGTCATCAAAATACTCCACAAGCTTGTCATCAGAATGCTCCCTGACCCTTGTCATCACAATGCTCCAAGCCATTGTCATCACAATGCTCCATTACCTTTTTCATCAGAATCCCTCATGACACTTGGCATCACAATGCTCCATGCCATTGTCATCACAATGGGCCATTACATATGTCATCACAATGCTCCCTGACACCTCTCTTCACAATACTGCATGACCTGGTCATCACAAAGTTCCATGCCCTTGTCATCACAATGCGCCATTGCAACTCTCATCACAATAATCCATGAAAATTATTAGACCAATGCTGCATGCCCATGTCATCACAATGCTCCATGCACTTGTTATCACAATGTTCCAAGACCCCTGTAATCAGAATGCTCCATGCCCCTTTTCATCAGTATGCTCCATGAGACTTGTCATCACAAGGCTCCATGGTTTTCTCATCACAATGCTCCAGGACCTTGTCATCACAATTCTTCACGACATTGTCATGAAAATTCTCAATGGCCCTTGTCATCATAATGCTCCAAGCCCTAGTCATCACAATGCTCCATTATATTTGTCATCACAATCCTCCATTACATTTGGCATCACAATGCTCCCTGCCATTGTCATCGCAATGGACCATGACATATGTCATCACAATGCTCCCTGACACCTGTCTTCACAATACTCCATGCCCTAGTCATCACAATGATCCATGCCCTTGTCATCACAATGCACCATGTCCTCTGTCATCACAATAATCTCTGAAACTAGTCAGACCAAAGCTCCATGCCCCTGTCATCACAATGTTCCATGCCCTTTTCATCACAATGCTCCATGACCCCTGTCATCACAATGCTCCGTGACTCCAGTCATCACAATGCTTCATAACGTTTGTCATCACAACGGTCCATGTCCGCATCATCACAAGGCTCTGTGACTTTTTAAACAAAATGCTCCTTGAACTTTTCATCACAATGCTCTGTGACCTTTGTCATCACTATACTCCATGTCTTTGTCAGAACAATGCTCCATAACCCTTGTCATCACAATGTGCCATGCGCTTTTCATCACAATGATCCAAAAACTTGTCATCGCTATGCTCCATAAACCTTGTAATCACAATGCTCCATGCACTTCTCATCCAAATGCTCTCTCACATGAGATATCACAATGTTCCTTCACTAGTCATCACAATCCTCCCTCACCCCTGTTATCACAATATTCCATGACCCCTGTCATCACAATGCTACATCCCCTTATCAGCACAATGTTCCATTACCCCTGACATCACAATGTTCCATAACCCCTGTCATCAAAATGCTCTATGACACTTTTCATCCCAAAGCTCCATGACCCCTGGCATCACAATGTTCTATAACCCCTGTCATCAAAAGGTTCCATTACACTTTTCATCAAATTGCTGCATGACCCTGTCATCAAAATGCTCCATGACATTTGTCATCACAAAGCTCCATGACCTTTGGCATCACAATGCTACATGTCATTGTCATCACAATGCTCCATGAACCCTCTCATCACATTGCTTCATGCCCTTGTCATCACAAAGCTCCATGGCACTTGTCATCACATTGCTCGATGCCCTTCTCATCACAATAATCCATGCCCTTGTCATTACAATCCTCCATGACCCATGTATCACAGTGTACCGTGCCCTTGTCATCACAATGTGCCATGTCCACTCTCATCACAATAATCCATGAAACATTTCAGACCAAAGCTCAATGCCCTTCTCATCACAATGCTCCATTACTTCTGTCATAACAAGCTCCATGACCCCTGCCATCACAATGTTCCCGGGCCTTGTCATCACAAGGCTCCATGACCCTTGTCATCACAATGCTCCAAGACCCATGTAATCACAATGCTCCATGCCCTAATCAAAAAAGCTCCATGACGCATGTCATCAGAATGTTCCATAGCCTTCTCCTCACAATGCTCCATGGCCTTGTCAGCACAATGCTCCAAGACACCCGTAATCACAATGCTCCATGCCCCTTTTCATCAGAATGCTCCATTAGACTTGTCATCACAAGTCTCCATGGTCATCTCATCACAATGCTCCATTCCCTTGTCATCACAATGCTCCATGACCCCTGTCATCACAATACTCCATGAATATTTTCAGCACAATGCTCCATGACCTTCTCATCACAATGCTCCATGACCAATATTATCACAATGCTCCATGACCACTGTCATCACAAAACTCCATGACACCTGACAACACAATGATCCGGGACTCTTGTCATCACAATGCTCCAAGACCCCTGCAATCACAGTGGTCCATGTCCCCTGTCATCACAATACTCCATGTACATTTTCAGCCCAATGCTCCATGACACTTGTCATCACAATGATCCATGCCCTTGTCATCCCAATGCTCCATGACCCCTGTATTCACAATGCTCCTTGACGCTTGTCATCACAGTGCTCCATGACACATGTCATCACAATGCTCCATGCCTTTGTCAGCAAAATGCTACATGACATTGTCATTACAATGCTCTATGCACTTGTCATCACAATACTCCATTTCCATTGTCATCACAATCCTCCATAAACTTTGGGATCACATTGCTTCATGCCCTTGTCATCACAATGCTCCATGCTCCTTGAAATCAAAATGATCCATGACCTCTGTCATCACAATGCTCCAAACCCTTGTGATCACAATGTTCCATAACACTTGTCATCACAACGCTCCATGATGCCTGTCACCACAATACTCCATGCCCTTTTCATCACAATGCTCCTTGACCTTTGTCACCACAATTCTCAATATACTTGTCATCACAATGCTCCCTGACACTTGTCATCAGAATGCTCCTTGAAACCTGTCACGAAAAGGCTCCATGCCTTTTACATCACAATGCCCCATGCCATTTTCATCACAATGTTCCATGCCGTTGTCATCAAAATACTCCACAAGCTGGTCATCAGAATGCTCCATGACCCTTGTCATCACAATTCTCCATGCACTTGTCAGCACAGTGCTCCCTGACCCTTGTCATCACAATGCTCCAAGCCATTGTCATCACAATGCTCCATGACCTTCGTCATCACAATGCTCAATACACTTGTCATCAACATGCTTCCTGACACTTGTTGTCTGTATGCTCCTTGAACCCTGTCATGACAAGGCTCCATGCCTTTTTCATCACAATGATCCATGCCCTTTTCATCACAATGCTCCAAGTCCCATGTAATCACAATGGTCCATGCCATTGTCATCACAAAGCACAATGACGCATGCCATCAGAATGCTCCTTGGTCTTCTCCTCACAATGCTTCATGCCCTTGTCTTCACAATGTTCCAAGACCCCTGTAATCACAATACTCCATTCCCCTTTTCATCAGTATACTCCATGAGACTTGTCATCACAAGACTCCATGGTTTTGTCATCACAATGCTCCAGGACCTTGTCATCACAATGCTTCACGAACTTGTCATCAAAATTTTCAATGGCCTTGTCATCATAATGTTTCAAGCCCTAATCATCACAATGCTCCATTATATTTGTCATCACAATCCTCCATTACATTTGGTATCACAAAGCTCCATGCCATTGTCATCGCCATGGACCATGACATATGTCATCACAATACTCCCTGACACCTGTCTTCACAATACTCCATGACCTTATCATCACAATGCTCCATGCCCTTGTCATCACAATGCACCATGCCCACTCTCATCACAATAATCTATGAAACTTGTCAGACCAATGCTCCATGCCACTGTCATCACAATGCTCCATGTCCTTTTCATCACAATGCTCCATGACCCCTGTCATCACAATGCTCCGTGACTCCAGTCATCACAATGCTTCATAACGTTTGTCATCACAATGGTCCATGCCCGCGTAATCACAAGGCTCTGTGACCTTTGTAACCACAATGCTCCATGAACTTTTCATCACAATTCTCTGAGAAACTTGTCATCACAATGCTCCATGTCTTTGTCTGAACAATGCTCCATGACCATTGTCATCACAATGTGCCACGTGCATTTCATCACAACGTTCCAAACCTTGTCATTGCAATGCTCCATAAACCTTGTAATCACAATGGTCCATGCACTTCTCATCAAAATGTTCTCTCACCAGAGATATCACAATGTTCCATCACTAGTCATCACAATACACCCTCATCCTTGTAATCACAATGTTCCATGACACTGTCATCACAATGCTACATCCCCTTATCATCCCAATGTTCCATGACCCCTGCCATCACAATGTTCCATAAGCCCTGTCATCAAAATGCTCCATGACCCTTTCCATTCCAAAGTTCCAAGACCCCTGCCATCACAATGTTCTATAACCCCTGCCATCAAAATGTTCCATTACAATTTTTATCAAATTGCTGCATGACCCGGTCATCAAAATGCTCCCTGCCCTTCTCATCAAAATGCTCGATGACTTGTCATCACAAAGCTCCAAGACCCTTGGCATCACAATGCTCCCTGTCATTGTCATCACAATGCTCCATGAGCCCTCTCACCACCATGCTCCATGCCCTTGTCATCACACAGCTCCATGACACTTGTCATCACAATGCTCGATGCCCTTCTCATCACAATGCTCCATGCCCTTGTCATTACAGTCCTGCATGACCCATGTATCACAGTGTTCCGTGCCCTTGTCATCACAATGCTCCATGCCCACTCTCATCACAATAATCCATGAAACATTTCAGACCAAAGTTCCATACCCTTCTCATCACAAAGCTCCATTAACCCTGTCATAACAATGCACCATGACACCTGCCATCACAATGATCCACGGCCTAGTCATCACAAGGTTCCATGATAATTCTCATCACAATGCTCAAGACCCCTGATATCATAATGCTCCATGCCCTTGTCATCACAAAGCTCCATGACGCATGTCATCAGAATGTTCCATGGCCTTCTCATCACAATGCTCCATGCCCTTGTCATCACAATGCTCCAAGACCTTTGTCATCACAATGCTCCATGCCCCATTTCATCTCAATGCTCCATGAAGTCTGTTATCACAATGCTCCAAGACCCTGTAATCACAATGCTCCATGCCCCTTTTCATCTCAATGCTCCATGAACCCTGTCATCACAATGCACCATGCCCATCATCATAATGCTTCAGGCTATTGTCATCACAATGAAATCAGTATTCTGCATGACCTCTGTCATCATAATGCTCCAAACCCTTGTGATCACAATGTTGCATAACACGTATCATCACAACACCCCATGACGCTCATCATCACAATTTTCCATGGTCTTCTCATCACAATGCTCCATGATCTTTGTCATCACAATGCTCAATACACTTGTCATCACAATGCTCCCTGAACCTTGTCGTCAGTATGCTCCTTGAACCCTCTCATGACAAGTTTCCATGCATTTTTCATCACAATGATCCATGACCATTTCATCACAATGCTCCAAGGTCCCTGTAATCACAATGCTCGATGCCCTTGTCATCACAAAACTCCATGACCACTCTCATCACAACACTCCATGACACCTGACAACACAATAATCCGGGACCCTTGTCATCACAATGCTCCAAGACCCCTGTCATCACAATACTCCATGAACATTTTCAGCCCAATGCTCCATGACCTTCTCATCACAATGCTCCATGCCCTTGTCATCACAATGCACCATATCCACTGTCATCACAATAATCTATGAAACTTGTCAGACCAGTGCTCAATGTCCCTGTCAACACAATGCTCCAAGACCCATGTAATCACAATGCTCCATGCCCTTGTCATCACAAAGCTCCATGACGCATGTCATCAGAATGTTCCATTGCCTTCTCCTCACAATGCTCCATGCCCTTGTCATCACAATGCTCCAAGACCCCCGTAATCACAATGCTCCATGCCCCTTTTCATCAGAATGCTCCATTAGACTAGTCATCACAAGTCTCCATGCTTAACTCATCACAGTGCTCCAAGACCTTGTCATCACCATGCTCCATTCCCTTGTCATCACAATGCTCCATGACCCCTGTCATCACAATACTCCATGAACATATTCAGCCCAGTGCTCCATGACATTCTCATCACAATGCTCCATGACAAATATCATCACAATGCTCCATGACCACAGTCATCACAACACCCCATGACACCTGACAACACAGTGATCTGAGACCCTTGTCATCGTAATGCTCCAAGACCCCTGTAATCACAATGCTCCATGACCCCTGTCATCAAAATACTTCATGAACATTTTCAGCCCAATGCTCCATGACCCTTGTCATCAAAATGGTCCATGTCCTTGTTATCCCAATGCTCCATGACCCCTGTATTCACAATGCTCCGTGACGCTTGTCATCACAGTGCTCCATGACACCTGTCATCACAATGCTCCATGCCTTTGTCAGCAAAATGCTACATGACCTTGTCATTACAATGCTCTATGCACTTGTCATCACAATACTCCATTACCATTGTCATCACAATCCTCCATGAACCTTGGGATCACATTGATTCATGCCCTTGTCATCACAGTGCTCCATGCTCCTTGAAATAAAAATGATCCATGACCTCTGTCATCACAATGTTCCAATCCCTTGTGATCACAATGTTCCAAAGCACTTGTCCTCACAACGCTCCATGATGCCTGTCATCACAATACTCCATGCCCTTTTCATCACAATGCTCCATGAACTTTGTCATCACAATTCTCAATAAACTTGTCCTCACAATGCTCCCTGACACTTGTCGTCATAATGCTCCTTGAAACCTGGCACGAAAAGGCTCCATGCCTTTTTCATCACAAAGCCCCATGCCGTTTTCATCCCAATGCTCCATGCCATTGTCATCAAAATACTCCACAAGCTTGTCATCAGAATGCTCCCTGACCCTTGTCATCACAATGCTCCAAGCCATTGTCATCACAATGCTCCATTACCTTTTTCATCAGAATCCCTCATGACACTTGGCATCACAATGCTCCATGCCATTGTCATCACAATGGGCCATTACATATGTCATCACAATGCTCCCTGACACCTCTCTTCACAATACTGCATGACCTGGTCATCACAAAGTTCCATGCCCTTGTCATCACAATGCGCCATTGCAACTCTCATCACAATAATCCATGAAACTTATTAGACCAATGCTGCATGCCCATGTCATCACAATGCTCCATGCACTTGTTATCACAATGTTCCAAGACCCCTGTAATCAGAATGCTCCATGCCCCTTTTCATCAGTATGCTCCATGAGACTTGTCATCACAAGGCTCCATGGTTTTCTCATCACAATGCTCCAGGACCTTGTCATCACAATTCTTCACGACATTGTCATGAAAATTCTCAATGGCCCTTGTCATCATAATGCTCCAAGCCCTAGTCATCACAATGCTCCATTATATTTGTCATCACAATCCTCCATTACATTTGGCATCACAATGCTCCCTGCCATTGTCATCGCAATGGACCATGACATATGTCATCACAATGCTCCCTGACACCTGTCTTCACAATACTCCATGCCCTTGTCATCACAATGATCCATGCCCTTGTCATCACAATGCACCATGTCCTCTGTCATCACAATAATCTCTGAAACTAGTCAGACCAAAGCTCCATGCCCCTGTCATCACAAGGTTCCATGCCCTTTTCATCACAATGCTCCATGACCCCTGTCATCACAATGCTCCGTGACTCCAGTCATCACAATGCTTCATAACGTTTGTCATCACAACGGTCCATGTCCGCATCATCACAAGGCTCTGTGACTTTTTAAACAAAATGTCCTTGAACTTTTCATCACAATGCTCTGTGACCTTTGTCATCACTATACTCCATGTCTTTGTCAGAACAATGCTCCATAACCCTTGTCATCACAATGTGCCATGCGCTTTTCATCACAATGATCCAAAAACTTGTCATCGCTATGCTCCATAAACCTTGTAATCACAATGCTCCATGCACTTCTCATCCAAATGCTCTCTCACATGAGATATCACAATGTTCCATCACTAGTCATCACAATCCTCCCTCACCCCTGTTATCACAATATTCCATGACCCCTGTCATCACAATGCTACATCCCCTTATCAGCACAATGTTCCATGACCCCTGACATCACAATGTTCCATAACCCCTGTCATCAAAATGCTCTATGACCCTTTTCATCCCAAAGCTCCATGACCCCAGGCATCACAATGTTCTATAACCCCTGTCATCAAAAGGTTCCATTACACTTTTCATCAAATTGCTGCATGACCCTGTCATCAAAATGCTCCATGACCTTTGTCATCACAAAGCTCCATGACCTTTGGCATCACAATGCTACATGTCATTGTCATCACAATGCTCCATGAACCCTCTCATCACATTGCTTCATGCCCTTGTCATCACAAAGCTCCATGGCACTTGTCATCACATTGCTCGATGCCCTTCTCATCACAATAATCCATGCCCTTGTCATTACAATCCTCCATGACCCATGTATCACAGTGTACCGTGCCCTTGTCATTACAATGTGCCATGTCCACTCTCATCACAATAATCCATGAAACATTTCAGACCAAAGCTCAATGCCCTTCTCATCACAATGCTCCATTACTTCTGTCATAACAAGCTCCATGACCCCTGCCATCACAATGTTCCCGGGCCTTGTCATCACAAGGCTCCATGACCCTTGTCATCACAATGCTCCAAGACCCATGTAATCACAATGCTCCATGCCCTAGTCAAAAAAGCTCCATGACGCATGTCATCAGAATGTTCCATGGCCTTCTCCTCACAATGCTCCAAGCCCTTGTCAGCACAATGCTCCAAGACCCCCATAATCACAATGCTCCATGCCCCTTTTCATCAGAATGCTCCATTAGACTTGTCATCACAAGTCTCCATGGTCATCTCATCACAATGCTCCATTCCCTTGTCATCACAATGCTCCATGACCCCTGTCATCACAATACTCCATGAATATTTTCAGCACAATGCTCCATGACCTTCTCATCACAATGCTCCATGACCAATATTATCACAATGCTCCATGACCACTGTCATCACAAAACTCCATGACACCTGACAACACAATGATCCGGGACTCTTGTCGTCACAATGCTCCAAGACCCCTGCAATCACAGTGCTCCATGTCCCCTGTCATCACAATACTCCATGTACATTTTCAGCCCAATGCTCCATGACACTTGTCATCACAATGATCCATTCCCTTGTCATCCCAATGCTCCATGACCCCTGTATTCACAATGCTCCTTGACGCTTGTCATCACAGTGCTCCATGACACATGTCATCACAATGCTCCATGCCTTTGTCAGCAAAATGCTACATGACATTGTCATTACAATGCTCTATGCACTTGTCATCACAATACTCCATTTCCATTGTCATCACAATCCTCCATAAACTTTGGGATCACATTGCTTCATGCCCTTGTCATCACAATGCTCCATGCTCCTTGAAATCAAAATGATCCATGACCTCTGTCATCACAATGCTCCAGACCCTTGTGATCACAATGTTCCATAACACTTGTCATCACAACGCTCCATGATGCCTGTCACCACAATACTCCATGCCCTTTTCATCACAATGCTCCTTGACCTTTGTCACCACAATTCTCAATACACTTGTCATCACAATGCTCCCTGACACTTGTCATCAGAATGCTCCTTGAAACCTGTCACGAAAAGGCTCCATGCCTTTTACATCACAATGCCCCATGCCATTTTCATCACAATGCTCCATGCCGTTGTCATCAAAATACTCCACAAGCTTGTCATCAAAATGCTCCATGACCCTTGTCATCACAATTCTCCATGCACTTGTCAGCACAGTGCTCCCTGACCCTTGTCATCACAATGCTCCAAGCCATTGTCATCACAATGCTCCATGACCTTCGTCATCACAATGCTCAATACACTTGTCATCAACATGCTCCCTGACACTTGTTGTCTGTATGCTCCTTGAACCCTGTCATGACAAGGCTCCATGCCTTTTTCATCACAATGATCCATGCCCTTTTCATCACAATGCTCCAAGTCCCATGTAATCACAATGGTCCATGCCATTGTCATCACAAAGCACAATGACGCATGCCATCAGAATGCTCCTTGGTCTTCTCCTCACAGTGCTTCATGCCCTTGTCTTCACAATGTTCCAAGACCCCTGTAATCACAATACTCCATTCCCCTTTTCATCAGTATACTCCATGAGACTTGTCATCACAAGACTCCATGGTTTTGTCATCACAATGCTCCAGGACCTTGTCATCACAATGCTTCACGACCTTGTCATCAAAATTTTCAATGGCCCTTGTCATCATAATGTTTCAAGCCCTAATCATCACAATGCTCCATTATATTTGTCATCACAATCCTCCATTACATTTGGTATCACAAAGCTCCATGCCATTGTCATCGCCATGGACCATGACATATGTCATCACAATACTCCCTGACACCTGTCTTCACAATACTCCATGACCTTATCATCACAATGCTCCATGCCCTTGTCATCACAATGCACCATGCCCACTCTCATCACAATAATCTATGAAACTTGTCAGACCAATGCTCCATGCCACTGTCATCACAATTCTCCATGCCCTTGTCATCACAATGCTCCATGACCCCTGTCATCACAATGCTCTGTGACTCCAGTCATCACAATGCTTCATAACGTTTGTCATCACAATGGTCCATGCCCGCGTAATCACAAGGCTCTGTGACCTTTGTAACCACAATGATCCATGAACTTTTCATCACAATTCTCTGAGAAACTTGTCATCACAATGCTCCATGTCTTTGTCTGAACAATGCTCCATGACCATTGTCATCACAATGTGCCACATGCATTTCATCACAACGTTCCAAACCTTGTCATTGCACTGTTCCATAAACCTTGTAATCACAATGGTCCATGCACTTCTCATCAAAATGCTCTCTCACCAGAGATATCACAATGTTCCATCACTAGTCATCACAATACACCCTCATCCTTGTAATCACAATGTTCCATGACACTGTCATCACAATGCTACATCCCCTTATCATCACAATGTTCCATGACCCCTGCCATCACAATGTTCCATAAGCCCTGTCATCAAAATGCTCCATGACCCTTTCCATTCCAAAGCTCCAAGACCCCTGCCATCACAATGTTCTATAACCCCTGCCATCAAAATGTTCCATTACACTTTTTATCAAATTGCTGCATGACCCGGTCATCAAAATGCTCCCTGCCCTTCTCATCAAAATGCTCGATGACTTGTCATCACAAAGCTCCAAGACCCTTGGCATCACAATGCTCCCTGTCATTGTCATCACAATGCTCCATGAGCCCTCTCACCACATTGCTCCATGCCCTTGTCATCACACAGCTCCATGACACTTGTCATCACAATGCTCGATGCCCTTCTCATCACAATGCTCCATGCCCTTGTCATTACAGTCCTGCATGACCCATGTATCACAGTGTTCCGTGCCCTTGTCATCACAATGCTCCATGCCCACTCTCATTACAATAATCCATGAAACATTTCAGACCAAAGTTCCATACCCTTCTCATCACAATGCTCCATTACCCCTGTCATAACAATGCACCATGACACCTGCCATCACAATGATCCACGGCCTAGTCATCACAAGGTTCCATGATAATTCTCATCACAATGCTCAAGACCCCTGATATCATAATGCTCCATGCCCTTGTCATCACAAAGCTCCATGACGCATGTCATCAGAATGTTCCATGGCCTTCTCATCACAATGCTCCATGCCCTTGTCATCACAATGCTCCAAGACCTTTGTCATCACAATGCTCCATGCCCCATTTCATCTCAATGCTCCTTGAAGTCTGTTATCACAATGCTCCAAGACCCTTGTAATCACAATGCTCCATGCCCCTTTTCATCTCAATGCTCCATGAACCCTGTCATCACAATGCACCATGCCCATCATCATAATGCTTCAGGCTATTGTCATCACAATGAAATCAATATTCTGCATGACCTCTGTCATCATAATGCTCCAAACCCTTGTGATCACAATGTTGCATAACACGTATCATCACAACACCCCATGACGCTCATCATCACAATTATCCATGGTCTTCTCATCACAATGCTCCATGATCTTTGTCATCACAATGCTCAATACACTTGTCATCACAATGCTCCCTGAACCTTGTCGTCAGTATGCTCCTTGAACCCTGTCATGACAAGTTTCCATGCATTTTTCATCACAATGATCCATGACCATTTCATCACAATGCTCCAAGGTCCCTGTAATCACAATGCTCGATGCCCTTGTCATCACAAAACTCCATGACCACTCTCATCACAACACTCCATGACACCTGACAACACAATAATCCGGGACCCTTGTCATCACAATGCTCCAAGACCCCTGTCATCACAATACTCCATGAACATTTTCAGCCCAATGCTCCATGACCTTCTCATCACAATGCTCCATGCCCTTGTCATCACAATGCACCATATCCACTGTCATCACAATAATCTATGAAACTTGTCAGTCCAGTGCTCAATGTCCCTGTCAACACAATGCTCCAAGACCCATGTAATCACAATGCTCCATGCCCTTGTCATCACAAAGCTCCATGACGCATGTCATCAGAATGTTCCATTGCCTTCTCCTCACAATGCTCCATGCCCTTGTCATCACAATGCTCCAAGACCCCCGTAATCACAATGATCCATGCCCCTTTTCATCAGAATGCTCCATTAGACTAGTCATCACAAGTCTCCATGCTTAACTCATCACAGTGCTCCAAGACCTTGTCATCACCATGCTCCATTCCCTTGTCATCACAATGCTCCATGACCCCTGTCATCACAATACTCCATGAACATATTCAGCCCAGTGCTCCATGACATTCTCATCACAATGCTCCATGACAAATATCATCACAATGCTCCATGACCACAGTCATCACAACACCCCATGACACCTGACAACACAGTGATCTGAGACCCTTGTCATCGTAATGCTCCAAGACCCCTGTAATCACAATGCTCCATGACCCCTGTCATCAAAATACTTCATGAACATTTTCAGCCCAATGCTCCATGACCCTTGTCATCAAAATGGTCCATGTCCTTGTTATCCCAATGCTCCATGACCCCTGTATTCACAATGCTCCGTGACGCTTGTCATCACAGTGCTCCATGACACCTGTCATCACAATGCTCCATGCCTTTGTCAGCAAAATGCTACATGACCTTGTCATTACAATGCTCTATGCGCTTGTCATCACAATACTCCATTACCATTGTCATCACAATCCTCCATGAACCTTGGGATCACATTGATTCATGCCCTTGTCATCACAGTGCTCCATGCTCCTTGAAATAAAAATGATCCATGACCTCTGTCATCACAATGTTCCAATCCCTTGTGATCACAATGTTCCAAAGCACTTGTCCTCACAACGCTCCATGATGCCTGTCATCACAATACTCCATGCCCTTTTCATCACAATGCTCCATGAACTTTGTCATCACAATTCTCAATAAACTTGTCCTCACAATGCTCCCTGACACTTGTCGTCATAATGCTCCTTGAAACCTGGCACGAAAAGGCTCCATGCCTTTTTCATCACAAAGCCCCATGCCGTTTTCATCCCAATGCTCCATGCCATTGTCATCAAAATACTCCACAAGCTTGTCATCAGAATGCTCCCTGACCCTTGTCATCACAATGCTCCAAGCCATTGTCATCACAATGCTCCATTACCTTTTTCATCAGAATCCCTCATGACACTTGGCATCACAATGCTCCATGCCATTGTCATCACAATGGGCCATTACATATGTCATCACAATGCTCCCTGACACCTCTCTTCACAATACTGCATGACCTGGTCATCACAAAGTTCCATGCCCTTGTCATCACAATGCGCCATTGCAACTCTCATCACAATAATCCATGAAACTTATTAGACCAATGCTGCATGCCCATGTCATCACAATGCTCCATGCACTTGTTATCACAATGTTCCAAGACCCCTGTAATCAGAATGCTCCATGCCCCTTTTCATCAGTATGCTCCATGAGACTTGTCATCACAAGGCTCCATGGTTTTCTCATCACAATGCTCCAGGACCTTGTCATCACAATTCTTCACGACATTGTCATGAAAATTCTCAATGGCCCTTGTCATCATAATGCTCCAAGCCCTAGTCATCACAATGCTCCATTATATTTGTCATCACAATCCTCCATTACATTTGGCATCACAATGCTCCCTGCCATTGTCATCGCAATGGACCATGACATATGTCATCACAATGCTCCCTGACACCTGTCTTCACAATACTCCATGCCCTTGTCATCACAATGATCCATGCCCTTGTCATCACAATGCACCATGTCCTCTGTCATCACAATAATCTCTGAAACTAGTCAGACCAAAGCTCCATGCCCCTGTCATCACAAGGTTCCATGCCCTTTTCATCACAATGCTCCATGACCCCTGTCATCACAATGCTCCGTGACTCCAGTCATCACAATGCTTCATAACGTTTGTCATCACAACGGTCCATGTCCGCATCATCACAAGGCTCTGTGACTTTTTAAACAAAATGTCCTTGAACTTTTCATCACAATGCTCTGTGACCTTTGTCATCACTATACTCCATGTCTTTGTCAGAACAATGCTCCATAACCCTTGTCATCACAATGTGCCATGCGCTTTTCATCACAATGATCCAAAAACTTGTCATCGCTATGCTCCATAAACCTTGTAATCACAATGCTCCATGCACTTCTCATCCAAATGCTCTCTCACATGAGATATCACAATGTTCCATCACTAGTCATCACAATCCTCCCTCACCCCAGTTATCACAATATTCCATGACCCCTGTCATCACAATGCTACATCCCCTTATCAGCACAATGTTCCATGACCCCTGACATCACAATGTTCCATAACCCCTGTCATCAAAATGCTCTATGACCCTTTTCATCCCAAAGCTCCATGACCCCTGGCATCACAATGTTCTATAACCCCTGTCATCAAAAGGTTCCATTACACTTTTCATCAAATTGCTGCATGACCCTGTCATCAAAATGCTCCATGACCTTTGTCATCACTAAGCTCCATGACCTTTGGCATCACAATGCTACATGTCATTGTCATCACAATGCTCCATGAACCCTCTCATCACATTGCTTCATGCCCTTGTCATCACAAAGCTCCATGGCACTTGTCATCACATTGCTCGATGCCCTTCTCATCACAATAATCCATGCCCTTGTCATTACAATCCTCCATGACCCATGTATCACAGTGTACCGTGCCCTTGTCATCACAATGTGCCATGTCCACTCTCATCACAATAATCCATGAAACATTTCAGAGCAAAGCTCAATGCCCTTCTCATTCCAATGCTCCATTACTTCTGTCATAACAAGCTCCATGACCCCTGCCATCACAATGTTCCCGGGCCTTGTCATCACAAGGCTCCATGACCCTTGTCATCACAATGCTCCAAGACCCATGTAATCACAATGCTCCATGCCCTAGTCAAAAAAGCTCCATGACGCATGTCATCAGAATGTTCCATGGCCTTCTCCTCACAATGCTCCAAGCCCTTGTCAGCACAATGCTCCAAGACCTCCGTAATCACAATGCTCCATGCCCCTTTTCATCAGAATGCTCCATTAGACTTGTCATCACAAGTCTCCATGGTCATCTCATCACAATGCTCCATTCCCTTGTCATCACAATGCTCCATGACCCCTGTCATCACAATACTCCATGAATACTTTCAGCACAATGCTCCATGACCTTCTCATCACAATGCTCCATGACCAATATTATCACAATGCTCCATGACCACTGTCATCACAAAACTCCATGACACCTGACAACACAATGATCCGGGACTCTTGTCATCACAATGCTCCAAGACCCCTGCAATCACAGTGCTCCATGTCCCCTGTCATCACAATACTCCATGTACATTTTCAGCCCAATGCTCCATGACACTTGTCATCACAATGATCCATGCCCTTGTCATCCCAATGCTCCATGACCCCTGTATTCACAATGCTCCGTGACGCTTTTCATCACATTGCTCCATGTCACATGTCATCACAATGCTCCATGCCTTTGTCAGCAATATGCTACATGACCTTGTCAGTACAATGCTCTATGTGCTTATCATCACAATACTCCATTACCATTGTCATCACAATCCTCCATGTACCTTAGGATCACATTGCTTCATGCGCATGTCATCAAAATGCTCCATGCTCCTTGAAATCAAAGTGATCCATGACCTCTTTCATCACAATTCTCCAAACCCTTGTGATCACAATGTTCCATAACACTTGTCATCACAACGCTCCATGATGCCTGTCATCACAATACTCCATGCCCTTTTCATCACAATGCTCCATGACCTTTGTCACCACAATTCTCAATACACTTGTCATCACAATGCTCCCTGACACTTGTCCTCAGAATGCTCCTTGAAACCTGTCACGAAAAGGCTCCATGCCTTTTTCATCACAAAGCCCCATGCGGTTTTCATCACAATGCTCCATGCCATTGTCATCAAAATACTCCACAAGCTTGTCATCAGAATGCTCCATGACCCTTGTCATCACAATTCTCCATGCACTTGTCAGCACAATGCTCACTGACCCTTCTCATAACAATGCTCCAAGCCATTGTCACCACAATGCTCCATTCCCTTTGTCATCAGAATCCTCCATGACACATGGCATCCCAATGAGCCATGCCATTGTCATCACAATGGGCCATTACATATGTCATCACAATGCTCCCTGACACTTCTCTTCACAATACTGCATGACCTGGTCATCACAATGCTCCATGCCCCTTTTCATCAGTATGCTCCATGAGACGTGTCATCACAAGGCTCCATGGATTTCTCATCACAATGCTCCTGGTCCTTGTCATCTCAACGCTTCAGGACCTTGTCATGAAAATTCTCAATAGCCCTTGTCATCATAATGCTCCAAGCCCTAGTCATCACAATGCTCCTTTATATTTGTCAACGCAATCCTCAAATACATTTGGCATCACAATGCTCCATGCCATTGTCATCGCAATGGACCATGACATATGTCGTCACAATGCTCCCTGTCACCTGTCTTCACAATACTCAATGCCCTTGTCATCACAATGCTCCATGCCCTTGTCATCACAATGCACCATGTCCACTGTCATCTCAATAATCTATGAAACTTCTCAGACCAGTGCTCCATGCCCCTGTCATCACAATGCTACATGCCCTTGTCATCACAATGCTCCATGACCCCTGTCATCAGAATGCTCCGTGAATCCAGTCATCACAATGCTCCATTACCTTTGTCATCAGAATCCTCCCTGACACTTGGCATCACAATGCTCCATGCCATCCTCATCACAATGGGCCATTACATATGTGATCACAATGCTCTCTGAAACCTGTCTTCACAATACGACATGACCTGGTCATCACAATGCTCCATGCCCTTGTCATCACAGAGTGCCATTCCAACTCTCATCGCAATACTCCATGAAAGGTATTAGACCAATGTTCCATTGCCTTGTCATCACAATGCTCCATGCCCTTGTTATCACAATGCTCCATGACCCCTGTCATCACAATGCTCCGTGACTCCAGTCATCTCAGTGATTCATTACCTTTGTCATCACAATGGTCCATGCCCTCGTCATCAACAGTCTCTGTGACCTTTTTAACCACAATGCTCCATGAACTTTTCATCACAATACTCTTTGACCCTTGTCATCACAATGCTCTATGCCTTTCTCAGCACAATGCTCCATGACACTTGTCATCACAAAGCTCCATGCGCTTGTCAGCACAATGCTCCATGACACATGTCATCACAATGCACCATGCGCTTGTCATCACAGTGCTCCACAACATTGTCATCACAATGCTCTATAAAATTTGTCATCACAATGCCCCATGCACTTCTCATCAAAATGCTCTCTCACCACTGATATCACAATGCTACATCATTATTTGTCACAATACTTCCTCACCCCTCTCATCACAATGTTCCATGACTCCTGTCATCACAATGCTACATGCACTTATCATCACAATGTTCGATAACCCCTGACATCACAATGTTCCATAACACCTGTCATCAAAATGTTCCATGACACTTTTCATCAAATTGCTCCATGACCCAGTCATCACAATGCTCCCTGCCATTCTCATCACAATGCACAACGCCCTTGCCATCAAAATGCTCCATGACCTTTGTTATCACAAAGATCCATGACCCTTGGCATCACAATGCTCCATGTCATTGTCATCACAATGTTCCATGAACGCTCTCATCACATTGCTCCAGGCCCTTGTCTTCACATAGCTCCATGACACATGTCATTAGTATGCTCCATGGCCTTCTCATCACAATGCTCCAAGCCCTTGCCATCACAATGCTCCATTACCCTTGTCATAACAATGCTCCATGACCCCTGCCATCACGATGTTCTATAACACCTGCCATCTAAATGTTCTATTACACTTTTTATCAAATTGCTGCATAAACCGTTCATCAAAATGCTCCCTGCCCTTCCCATCACAATGCACAATGCTCTTGTCATCAAAAAGCTCCATGACTTGTTATCAAAATGCTCCATGACCCTTGGCATCACAATGCTCCATGTCATTGTCATCACAATGCTCCATGAAACCTCTCATAATATTGCTCAGTGCCCTTGTCATCACAAAGCTCCATGACACTTGTCATCACAATGCTCGATGCCCTTCTCATCACAATGCTCCATGCCCTTGTCATTAGAGTCCTGCATGACCCATGTATCACAGTGTTCTGTGCCCTTGTCATCACAATGCTCCATGCCCACTCTCATCACAATAATCCATGAAACATTTCAGACCAAAGTTCCATACCCTTCTCATCACAATGCTCCATTACCCCTGTCATAACAATGCACCATGACCCCTGCCATCACAATATTCCACGGCCTAGTCATCACCAGGTTCCATGACACTTCTCATTACAATGCTCAAGACCCCTGAAATCACAATGATACATTCCCTTGTCATCACAAAGCTCCATGACGCATGTCATCAGAATGATCCATGGCCTTCTCATCCCAATGCTCCATACCCTTGTCATCACAATGCTCCAAGACCCCTGTAATCACAATGCTCCATGCCCCTTTTTATCTCAATGCATCATGAACCCTGTCATCACAATGAACCATGGACATCATCATAATGCTTCAGGCTATTGTCATCACAATTAAATCAATATTTTCCATGACCTCTGTGATCATAATGCTCCAAACCCTTGTGATCACAATGTTGCATAACACTTATCATCACAACACCCCATGACGCTAATCATCACAGTTATCCATGGTCTTCTCATCACAATGCTCCATGATCTTTGTCATCACAATGCTTAATACACTTATCATCACAGTGCTCCCTGACACTTGTCGTCAGTATGCTCCTTGCAACCTGTCATGACAAGGCGCCATGCCTTTTTCATCACAATGATCCAAGACCTTTTCATCACAATCCTCCAAGATCCCTGTAATCACAATGCTCCATGCCCTTGTCATCACAAAACTCCATGACACATGTCATCAGAATGCTCCATGGCCTTCTCATCACAATGATCCATCCCCTTTTCATCACAATGCTCCAAGACCCCTGTAATCACAATGCTCCATGCCCCTTTTCATCAGAATGCTCCATGAGACTTGTCATCACAAGTCTCCATGGTCTTCTCATCACAATGCTCCAGGACCTTGTCATCACCATGTTCCATTCTCTTGTCATCACAATGCTCCATGACCCCTGTCATCACAATAATCCATGAATATTTTCAGCCCAATGCTCCACTACCTTCTCATCACAATGCTCCATGGCCAATATCATCACCATGCTCCATGACCACTGTCATCACAACACTCCATGACACCTGACAACACAATGATCCGGGACTCTTCTCATCAAAATGCTCCATTCACTAGTCATCACAATGCTCCATGACACCTGTCATCACAACACTCCATGAACATTTTCAGCCCAGTGCTCCATGACCCTTGTCATCACAATGATCCATGCCCTTGTCATCCCAATGCTCCATGACCCCTGTATTCACAATACTCCGTGAAGCTTGTCATCACAGTGCTCCATGACACATGTCATCACAATGCTCCATGCCTTTATCAGCAAAATGTTACAAGAACTTGTCATTACAGTCCTCTATGCGCTTGTCATCACAATGCTCCATTTCTATTGTCATCACAATCCTCCATGTACCTTGGGATCACATTGCTTCATGCCCTTGTCATCACAATGCTCCATGCTCCTTGAAGTCAAAATGATCCAAACCTCTGTCATCACAATGCTCCAAACACTTGTGATCACAATGTTCTATAACACTTGTCATCACAACGCTCCATGATGCCTGTCATCACAATACTCCATGCCCTTTTCATTACAAAGCTCCATGACCTTTATCATAACAATTCTCAATACACTTGTCATCACAATGCTCCCTGACACTTGTCATCAGAATGCTCCTTGAACCCTGTCACGAAAAGGCTTCATGCCTTTACCATCACAATGCCCCATTCCATTTTCATCACAATACTCAATGCCATTGTCATCAAAATACTCCACAAGCTTGTCATCAGAATGTTCCATGACCCTTTTCATCACAATGCTCCAAGCCATTGTCATCACAATGCTCCATTGCCTTTATCATCAGATTCCTCCATGACACTTGTCATCGCTATGCTCCATGCCATCGTCATCACAATGGGCCATTACATATGTCATCACAATGCTCCCTGACACCTGGCTTCACAATACTGCATGACCTGGTCATCAGGATGCTCCATGCCCTTTTCATCAAAATGCGCCATTCCAAATGTAATCGCAATAATCCATGAAACTTATTAGACCAATATTCCATGCCCTTGTCATCACAATGCACCATGCCCACTCTCATCATAATAATCTATGAAACATGTCAGACCAGTGCTCCATGCCTCTGTCATCACAATGCACCATGCCCTTGTCATCACAATGCTCATGACCCCTGTCATCACAATGCTCCGTGACTCCAGTCATCACAATGCTTCATAACGTTTGTCATTACAATGGTCCATGCCCGCGTCATCACAAGTCTCTGTGACCTTTGTAACCACAATGCTCCATGAACTTTTCATCACAATTCTCTGTGACCCTTGTCATCACAATGCTCCATGTTTTTTTCAGAGCAATGCTCCATGACCATTGTCATCACAATGTGCCATGCGCATCTCACCACAACAGTCCACAACCTTGTCATTGCAATGCTCCATAAACCTTGTAATCACAATGGTCCATGCACTTCTCATCAAAATGCTCTCTCACCAGAGATATCACAATGTTCCATCATTAGTCATCACAATACTCCCTCACCCGTGGAATCACAATGATCCATGACCCTGTCATCACAATGCTACATCCACTTATCATCACAATGTTCCATGACCCCTGCCATCACAATGTTCCATAAACCCTGTCATCAAAATCCTCCATGACCTTTTCCATCCCAAAGCTCCAAACCCCTGACATCACAATGTTCTATAACCCCTGCCATCTAAATGTTCCTTTACACTTTTTATCAAATTGCTGCATGACCCGGTCATCAAAATGCTCCCTGCCCTTCTCATCACAATGCACCATGCCCTTGTCATCAAAATGCTCCATAACTTGTCATCACAAAGCTCCATGATCCTTGGCATCACACTGCTCCATGTCATTGTCATCACAATGCTCCATGAACCCTCTCATAACATTGTTCAATGCCATTGTCATCACAAAGCTCCATGATACTTGTCATCACAATGCTCGATGCCCTTCTCATCACAATGCTCCATGCCCTTGTCATTACAGTCCTGCATGACCCATGTATCACAGTGTTCCGTGCCCTTGTCATCACAATGCTCCATGCCCACTCTCATCACAATAATCCATGAAACATTTCAGAGCAAAGTTCCATACCCTTCTCATCACAATGCTCCATTACCCCTGTCATAACAATGCACCATGACCGCTGCCATCACAATGTTCCACGGCCTAGTCATCACAAGGTTCCATGACACTTCTCATCACAATGCTCAAGACCCCTGAAATCACAATCCTCCATGCCCTTGTCATCACAAAGCTACATGACGCATGTAATCAGAATGTTCCATGGCCTTCTCATCACAATGATCCTTGCCCTTGTCATCACAATGCTCCAAAACCCTTGTAATTACAATGCTCCATGCCCCTTTTCATCTCAATGATCCATGAACCCTGTCATTACAATGCACCATGCACATCATCATAATGCTTCAGGCTATTGTCATCACAATGAAATCAATATTTTCCATGACCTCTGTCATCATAATGCTCCAAACCCTTGTGATCACAATGTTGCATAACACTTATCATCACAACACACCATGATGCTCATCATCACAATTTTCCATGGTCTCCTTAACAATGCTCCATGATTTTTGTCATCCCAATGCTCAATACACTTGTCATCACAATGATCCCTGACACTTGTCGTCAGTATGCTCCTTGAACCCTGTCATGACAAGGCTCCATGCCTTTTTCATCACAATGATCCATGACTTTTTCATCACAATACTCCAAGATCCCTGTAATCACAATGCTCCATGCGCTTGTCATCACAAAACTCCATGACGCATGTCAACAGAATGCTCCATGGATTTCTCATCACAATGCTCCATGCCCTAGTCATCACAATGCACCAAGACCACTGTAAACACAATGCTCCAGGCCCCTTTTCTTCAGAATGCTCCATGAGGCTTGTCATCACAACTCTCCATGGTCTTCTCATCACAATGCTCCAGGACCTTGACATCACCATGCTCCATTCCCTTGTCATGACAATGCTCCATGCTCCTTGATATCAAAATGATCCATGACCTCTGTCATCACAATGCTCCAAACCCTTGTGATCACAATGTACCATAACTCTTCTCATGACAACACTCCATGATGCCTCTCATCACAATGCTCCATGCCCTTTTCATTACAAAGCTCCATGACCTTTCTCATCACAATTCTCAATACACTTGTCATCAAAATGCTCCCTGACACTTGTCATGACAATGCTCCTTGAACCCTGTCAAGAAAAGCCTCCATGCCTTTTTCATCACAATGCCCCATGCCGTTTTCATCACAATGCTCCATGCCATTGTCATCAAAATACTCCAAAAGCTTGTCATCAGAATGCTCCATGACCCTTGTCATCACAATTCTCCATGCACTTGTCAGCACAATGCTCCCTGACCCTTGTCCTCACAATGCTCCAAGCCATGGTCATCACAATGCTCCATTACTTTTGTCATCAGAATCCTCCATGACACTTGGCATCACAATGCTCCATGCCATCGTCATCACAGTGGGCCATTACATATGTCATCACAATGCTCCCTGACACCTGTCTTCACAATACTGCCTGACCTGGTCATCAGGATGCTCCATGCCTTTGTCATCACAATGCGCCATTCCAACTGTCATCACAATAATCCATGAAACTTATTAGACCAATGTTCCATGCCCTTGTCATCACAATGCTCCATGACCCCTGTCATCACAATGCTCCGTGACTCCAGTCATCACAATGCTTCATGACCTTTGTCATCACAATGGTCCATGCCCTCGTCATCAACAGTCTCTGTGACCTTTTTAACCACAATGCTCCATGAACTTTTCATCACAATGCTCTTTGACCCTTGTCATCACAATGCTCTATGCCTTTCTCAGCACAATGCTCCATGACCCTTGTCATCACAAGGCTCCATGCGTTTGTCACCACAATGCTCCATGACACATGTCATCACAATGCACCATGTGCTTGTCATCACATTGCTCCACAATCTTGTCATCACAATGCTCCATAAAATTTGTCATCACAATGCTCCATGCACTTCTCATCAAAATCCTCTCTCACCACTGATATCACAATGCTACATCACTATTTGTCTCAATACTCCCTCACCCCTGTCATCACAATGTTCCATGACTCCTGTCATCACAATGCTACATGCAATTATCATCACAATGTTCGGTGACCCCTGACATCACAATGTTCCATAACAACTGTCATCAATATGTTCCATGACACTTTTCATCAAATTGCTCCATGACCCTGTCATCAGAATGCTCCCTGCCCTTCTCATCACAATGCACCACGCCCTTGCCATCAAAATGGTCCATGACCATTGTCATCACAAAGATCCATGACCCTTGGCATCACAATGCTCCATGTCATTGTCATCACAATGCTCCATGAACGCTCTCATCACATTGCTCCATGCCGTTGTCATCAAAAAGCTCCATGACACATGTCATCACAATGCTCCATGGGCTTCTCATCACAATGATCCATGCCCTTGCCATCACAATGCTCCATTACACCTGTCATAACAATGCTCCATGACCCATGCCATCAGGATGTTCCATGGTCTTGTCATCACAAGGCTCCATGACCCTTCTCATCACAATGCTCCAAGAACACTGTAAGCACAATGCTCTATGCCATTTTTCATCTCAATGATCCATGAAACCTGTCATCACAATGCACCATGCCCATCATCATAATGCTTCATGCTATTCTCATCACAATGAAATCAAAATGCTCCATGACCTCTGTCATAATAATGCTCTAAACCCTTGTGATCACAATATTCCATAACACTTGTCATCACAATGCCCCATGTGGCTCGTCATCACAATTATCAATGGACTTCTCATCACAATGTTCCTTGACCTTTGTCATCACAATGCTCAATACACTTGTCATCACAATGCTCCCTGACACTTGTCAGTATGCTCCTTGCACCCTGTCATGACAAGGCTCCATGCCTTTTTCATCACAATGATCTATGACCTTTTCATCACAATTCTCCAAGATCTCTGTAATCACAATGCTCCATGTCCTTGTCATCACAAAACTCCATGACGCATGTCATCAGAATGCTCCATGGCCTTCTCATCACAATGTTCCATGTCCTTGTCATCTCAATGCTCCAAGACCCCTGTAATCACAATGCTCCATGCCCCTTTTCATCAGAATGCTCCATGAGACTTGTCATCACAAGTCTCCATGGTCTTATCATCACAATGGTCCAGGAACTTGTCATCACCATGCTCCATTCCCTTGTCATCACAATGCTCCATGACCACTGTCATCACAGTAATCCATGAACATTGTCAGCCCAATGCTCCACGACGTTTCATCACAATGCTCCATGGCCAATATCATCACAATGCTCCATGACCACTGTCATCACAACACTCCATGACAGCTGACAACACAATGAGCCGGGACACTTGTCATCACAATGCTCCATTCCCTAGTCATCACAATGCTCCATGACCCCTGTCATCACAACACTCCATGAATATTTTCAGCCCAGTGCTCCATGACCCGTGTCATCACATTGATCCATGCCCTTGTCATCCCAATGCTCCATGACCCCTGTATTCACAATGCTCCGTGAAGCTTTTCATCACAGTGATCCATGACACATGTCATCACAATGGTCCATGCCTTTGTCAGCAAAATGCTACAAGACCTTGTCATTACAGTCCTCTATGCGCATGTCATCACAATACTCCATTTCCATTGTCATCACAATCCTCCATGAACCTTGGGATCACATTGCTTCATGCCCTTGTCATCACAATGCTCCATGCTCCTTGAAGTCAAAATGATCCAAACTTCTGTCATCACAATGCTCCAAACACTTGTGATCACTATGTTCCATAACACTTGTCATCACAACGCTCCATGATGCCTGTCATCACAATACTCCATGACCTTTTCATTACAACCTCCATGACCTTTGTCATCACAATGCTCAATACACTTGTCATCACAATGCTCCCTGACACTTGTCATCAGAATGCTCCTTGAACCCTGTGATGAAAAGGCTTCATACGTTTTTCATCAAAAGGCCCCATTCCATTTTCATCACAATAGTCCATTCCATTGTCATCAAAATACTCCACAAGCTTGTCATCAGAATGCTCCATGACCCTTGTCATCACAATTCTCCATGTACTTGTCAGCACAATGCTCCCTGACCCTTGTCATCACAATGCTCCAAGCCATTGTCATCACAATGCTCCATTAACTTTGTCATCAGAATCCTCCATGACAATTGGCATCACAATGCTCCATGCCATTGTCATCACAATGGGCCATTACATATGTCATCACAATGCTCCCTGACACCTGGTTTCACAATACTGCATGACCTGGTCATCAGGATGCTCCATGCCCTTGTCATCACAATGCGCTTTTCCAACTGTCAACGCAATAATCCATGAAACTTATTAGACCAATGTTCCATGCCCTTGTCATCACAATGCTCCATGCCCTTGTTATCACAATGCTCCATGACCCCTGTCATCACAATGCTCCGTGACTCCAGTCATCACAATGCTTCATGACCTTTGTCATCACAATGGTCCATGCCCTCGTCTTCAACAGTCTCTGTGACCTTTTTAACCACAATGCTCCATGAACTTTTCATCACAATGCTCTTTGACCCTTGTCATCACAATGCTCTATGCCTTTCTCAGCACAATGCTCCATGACCCTTGTCATCACAATGCTCCATGCGCTTGTCAGCACAATGCTCCATGACACATTTCATCACAATGGACCATGCGCTTGTCATCACAGTGCTCCACAATCTTGTCATCACAATGCTCCATAAAATTTGTCATCACAATGCTCCATGCACTTCTCATCAAAATGCTCTCTTACCACTGATATCACAATGCTACATTACTATTTGTCACAATACTCCCTCACCCCTGTCATCACAATGTTCCATGACTCCTGTCATCACAATGCTACATGCACTTATCATCACAATGATCGATGACCCCTGGCATCACAATGTTCCATAACACCTGTCATCAAAATTTTCCATGAGACTTTTCATCAACTTGCTCCATGACCCTGTCATCACAATGCTCCATGCCCTTCTCATCCCAATGAACAATGCCCTTGCCATCAAAATGCTCCATGACCTTTGTCATCACAAAGATCCATGACCCTTGGCATCACAATGCTCCATGTCATTGTCATCACAATGCTCCATGAACACTCGCATCACATTGCTCCATGCCCTTGTCTTCACATAGCTCCATGATACATGTCATCAGAATGCTCCATGGCCTTCTCATCACAATGCTCCATGCCCTTGCCATCACAATGCTCCATTACACCTGTCATAACAATGCTCCATGACCCCTGCCATCACGACGATCCATGGCCTTCTCATCACAAGGCTCCATGACCCTTCTCATCACAATGCTCCAAGAACACTGTAATCACAATGCTCTATGCCCCTATTCATCTCAATGATCCATGAACCCTGTCATCACAATGCACCATGCCCATCATCATAATGCTTCATGCTATTGTCATCACAATGAAATCTAATGCTCCATTACCTCTGTCATAACAATGCTCCAAACCCTAGTGATCACAGTATTCCATAACACTTGTCATCACAATGCCCCAGGACGCTCGTCATCACAATTATCCATGGTCTTCTCATCACAATGCTACATGACCTTCGTCATCAAAATGCTCAATACACTTGTCATCAAAATGCTCCCTGACACTTGTTGTCTGTATGCTCCTTGAACACTGTCTTGACATGTGTCCATGCCTTTTTCATCACAATGATCCATGCCCTTTTCATCACAATGCTCCAGGCCCTTTTCCTCACAATGCTCCAAAACCCATGTAATCACAATGCTCCATGCCCTTGTCATCACAAAGCTCAATGACGCATCCCATCAGAATGCTCCTTGGTCTTCTCCTCACTATGCTCCATGCCCTTGTCATCACATTGTTCGAAGACCCCTGTAATCACAATGCTCCATACCCCTTTTCATCAGTATGCTCCATGAGACTTGTCATCACAAGGCTCCATGTGTTTGTTATCACAATGCTCCAGGACTTGTCCTCACAATGCTTCATGACCCTTTCAAGAAAATTTTCAATGGCCCTTGTCATCATAATGCTCCAAGCCCTAATCATCACAATGCTGCATTATATTTGTCATCACAGTCCTCCATTACATTTGGCATCACAATGCTCCATGCCATTGTCATCGCAATGGACCATAACATATGTCATCAAAATGCTCCCTGACACCTGTCTTCACAATACTACATGACCTTATCATTACAATGCTCCATGCTCTTGTCATCACAATGCACCATGCCCACTCTCATTACAATAATCTATGAAACTTGTCAGACCATTGCTCCATGCACCTGTCATCACAATGCTCCATGCCCTTGTCATCACAATGGTCCATGACCCCTGTCATCACAATGCTCGGTGACTCCAGTCATCAAAATGATTCATGACCTTTGTCATTACAGTGGTCCATGCCCTCCTCAGCAACCGTCTCTGTGACCTTTTTAACCTAAATGTTCCATGAACTTTTCATCACAATGCTCTTTGACCCTTGGCATAACAATGCTCTATGCTTTTCTCCGCACAATGCTCCATGACCCTTGTCATCACAATGTTCATTGCACTTGTCAGCACAATGTTCCTTGACACATTTCATCACAATGTTCCATGACCACTGACATCACAATGTTCCATAAACCCTGTCATGAAAATGCTCCATGACCCTTTTCATCCCAAAGCTCCAAGACCGCTGACATCACAATGTTTTATAACCCCTTCCATCAAAATATTCCATTACACTTTTCATCAAATTGCTGCATGACCCGGTCATCAAAATGCTCCCTGCCCTTCTCATCACAATGCACCATGCACTTATAATCAAAATGCTCCATGACTTGTCATCACAAAGCTCCATGACCCTTGGCAGCACAATGTTCCATGTCATTGTCATCACAATGCTCCATGAAACCTCTCATAACATTGCTCAATGCCCTTGTCATCACAAAGCTCCATGACACTTGTCATCTCAATGTTCCATGCCCACTCTCATCACATAAATCCATGAAACATTTCAGACCAATGTTCCATGCCCTTCTCATCACAATGCTGCATTACCTCTGTCATAACAATGCACCATGACCCCTGCCATCACAATGTACCACGGCCCAGTCATCAAAATGTTCCATGAAACTTGTCATCGCAATTCTGAAGACCACTGAAATCACAATGCTCCATGCCCTTGTTATCACAAAGCTCTATGACGCATGACATCAGAAAGTTCCATGGCCTTCTCATCACAATGCTCCATGCCATTGTCATCACAATGCTCCAAGACCCCTGTAAACATAATGCTCCATGCCCCTTTTCATCTCAATGCTCCATGAACCCTGTCATCACAATGCACCATGCCCATCATCATAATGCTTCATGCTATTGTCATAACAACGAAATCAAAATGTTCCATGACCTCTGTCGTAACAATGCTCCAAACCCTTGTGATCACAATGTTCCATAACATTTATCATCACAACATCCCATAACGCTCATCATCACAGTTATCCATGGACTTCTCATCACAATGCTCCATGATCTTTGTCATCAAAATGCTCAATACACTTGTCATCACAATGCTCCCTGACACTTGTCGTCAGTATTCCCCTTGAACCCTGTCATGAGAAGGCTCCATGCCTTTTTCATCACAATAATCCATGACCTTTTCATCACAATGCTCCAATATCCCTGTAATCACAATGCTCCATTCCCTTCACATCAAAAAGCTGAATGACGCATGTCATCAGAATGTTCCATGGACTTCTCATCACAATGCTCCATGCTCTTCTCATCACTATGCTCCAAGACCCCTGTAATCACAATGCTCCATGCTCCTTTTCATCAGAATGCTCCATGAGACTTGTCATCACAAGTCGCCATGGACTTCTCATCACAATGCTCCAGGACCTTGTCATCACCATGCTCCATTCCCTTGTCATCACAATGCTCCATGACCCCTGTCATCACAATAATCCATGAATATTTTCAGCCCAATGCTCCACGACTTTCTCATCACAATGCTCCATGGCCAATATCGTCACAATGCTCCATGACCACTGTCATCACAACACTCCATGACACCTGACAACAAAATGATCTGGGACTCTTGTCATCACAATGCTCCATGACCCCTGTCATCACAACACTCCATTAACATTTTCAGCCCAGTGCTCCATGACCCTTGTCATCAGAGTGATCCATGCCCTTGTCATCCCAATGCTCCATGACCCCTGAATTCACAATGCTCCTTGACGCTTGTCATCACAGAGCTCCATGACACATGTCATCACAATGCTCCATGCCTTTGTCAGCAAAATGCTACATGACCTTGTCATTACAATACTCTATGAGCTTGTCATCAAAATACTCTATTTCCATTGTCATCACAATCCTCCATGAACTTTGGGATTACATTGCTTCATGCCCTTGTCATCACAATGCTCCATGCTCCTTGAAATCAAAATGATCCATGACCTCTATCATCCCAATGCTCCAAACCCTTGTGATCACAATGTTCCATAACACTTGTCATCATAACGCTCCATGATGCCTGTCATCACAATACTCCATGCCCTTTTCATGACAATGCTCCATGACTTTTGTCACCACAATTCTCAATACACTTGTCATCACAATGCTCCCTGACACTTGTCATCAGTATGCTCCTTGAACCCTATCACGAAAAGGCTCCATGCCTTTTTCATCACAATGCCCCATGCCGTTTTCATCACAATGCTCCATGCCTTTGTCATCAAAATACTCCACAAGCTTGTCATCAGAATGCTCCATGACCCTTGTCATCACAATGCTCCAAGCCATTGTCATCACAATGCTCCATTAACTTTGTCATCAAAATCCTCCCTGACACTTGGCATCACAATACTCCTGCCATCCTCATCACAATGGGCCATTACATATGTGATCACAATGCTCCCTGACACCTGTCTTCACAATACGGCATGACCTGGTCATCACAATGCTCCATGCCCTTGTCATCACAGTATGCCATTCCAACTGTCATCGAAATACTGCATGAAACTCATTAGACAAATGTTCCATGCCATTCTCATCACGATGCTCAATGCCATTATTATCACAATGCTCCATGACTCCTGTCAGCACAATGCTCCATGACTCCAGTCATCACAATGCTTCATGACCTTTGTCATTACAATGGTCCATGCCCTCGTCATCAACAGTCTCTGTGATCTTTTCAACCACAATGCTCCATGAACTTTTCATCACAATGCTCTTTGACCCTTGTCATCACAATTTTCTATGTCTTTCTCAGCACAATGCTCCATGAACCTTGTTATCACAGTGCTCCATGCGCTTGTCAGCACAATGCTCCATGTCACATGTCATCACAATGCACCATGCGCTTGTCATCACAGTGCTCCACAACCTTGTCATCGCAATGCTCCATAAAATTTGTCATCACAGTGCTCCATGCACTTCTCATCAAAATGCTCTCTCACCACTGATATCACAATGCTACATCACTATTTGTCACAATACTCCCTCACCCCTGTCATCACAATGTTCCATGACTCCTGTCATCACAATGCTACATGCACTTATCATCACAATGTTCGATGACCCCTGAAATCACAATGTTCCATAACACCTGTCATCAAAATGTTCCATGACACTTTTCAGCAAATTGCTTTATGGACTTCCGGGTAAGATGGCGGAAGAGTAAGACGCGGAGATCACCTTCTTCCCCGCAGATACACCAGAAATACAGCTACACGTGGAACAACTCCTACAGAACACCTACTGAACGCTGGCAGAAGACCCCAGACCTCCCAAAAGGCAAGAAACTCCCCACATACCTGGGGAGGGCAAAGCAGAGAGATTCCCGCACAGAGGAGCGGTGCCGAGCGGCACTCACCAGCCCGAGAGGCTTGTCTGCTCCCCCGCCGGGGCGGACGGCGCTGGAGCTGAGGCTCGGGCTTCTGTCAGAGCGCAGGGAGAGGACTGGGGCTGGCGGCGAGAACTCAGCCTGAAGGGAGCTAATGTGCCACAGCTAGCCGGGAGGGAGTCCGGGAAAACTCTGGAGCTGCCAAAGAGGCAGGAGACTTTTTCTTCCCTCTTGGTTTCCTGGTGTGCGAGGAGAGGGGATTAAGAGCGCCGCGTAAAGGAGCTCCAGAGACGGGCGCGAGTCGCGGCTGAAAGCGCGGAGCCCAGAGACGGGCGTGGGACGCTGGGGCTGCTGCTGCCGCCGCCAAGAAGCCTGTGTGCGAGCGCAGGTCACTGTCCACACCGCCCTTCCGGGAGCCTGTGCAGCCTGCCACTGCCGGGATCCCGGGATCCAGGGGCGGCTTCCCTGGGAGAACGCACGACGCGCCTCAGGCTGGTGCAACGTCACGCCGACCTCTGCCGCTGCAGGCTCGCCCCTCACTCCGTGCCCCTCCCTCCCGCCCGGCCTGAGTGAGCCAGAGTCCCCGAAGAGGCTTCTCCTTTAACCCTGTCCTGTCTGAGCGAAGAACAGACGCCCTCCGGCGACCTACACGCAGAGGCGGGTCCAAATCCAAAGCTGAGACCCAGGAGCTGTGAGAACAAAGAAGAGAAAGGGAAACCTCTCCCAGCAGCCTCAGAAGCAGCGGATTAAAGCTCCACAATCAACTCCATGTACCCTGCATCTGTGGAATACATGAATAGACAACAAATCATCCCAAATTGAGTAACCAGGAGTCAGTGCTGTGCCTCTGAGGTGGGAGAGCGAACTTCAGGACACTGGTCCACAAGAGACCTCCCAGCTCCACATAATATCAAACGGCGAAAATCTTCCAGAGATCTCCATCTCAACACCAGCACCCAGCTTCACTCAACGACCAGCAAGCTACAGTGCTGGACACCCTCTGCCAAACAACTAGCAAGACAGGAACACAACGCCACCCATTAGCAGAGAGGCTGCCTCAATTCATAAAAAGTCCGCAAACACCCCAAAACACACCACCAGGCGTGGACCTGCCCACCAGAAAGACAAGATACAGCCTCATCCACCAGAACACAGGCAGTAGTCCCCTCCACCAAGAAGCCTACACAACCCACTAAACCAACCTTAGCCACTGGGGACAGACACCAAAAATAACGGGAACTACGAACCTGCAGCCTGCAAAAAGGAGACCCCAAACACAGTAATATAAGCAAAATGAGAAGACAGAAAAACACACAGCAGGAGAAGGAGCAAGATAAAAACCCACCAGACCTAACAAATGAAGAGGTAATAGGCAGTCTATCTGAAAAAGAATTCAGAATAATGATGGTAAAGATGATCCAAAATCTTGGAAATAGAATAGACAAAATGCAAGAAACAGTTAACAAGGACCTAGAAGAACTAAAGACGAATCAAGCATCGATTAAAAACACAATAAATGAAATAAAAAATACTCTAGATGGGATCAATAGCAGAATAACTGAGGCAGAAGAACGGATAAGTGAGGTGGAAGATAAAATAGTGGAAATAACTGCTGCACAGCAAAATAAAGAAAAAAGAATGAAAAGAACAGAGGAAGTCTCAGAGACCTCTGGGACAACATTAAACGCACCAACATTCGAATTATAGGGGTTCCAGAAGAAGAAGAGAAAAAAAAAGGGACTGAGAAAATATTTGAAGAGATTATAGTTGAAAACTTCCCTAATATGGGAAAGGAAATAGTTAATCAAGTCCAGGAGGCACAGAGAGTCCCATACAGAATAAATCCAAGGAGAAATACACCAAGACACATATTAATCAAACTGTCAAAAGTTAAACACAAAGAAATCATATTAAAAGCAGCAAGGCAAAAACAACAAATAACACACAAGGGAATACCCATCAGGATAACAGCTGATCTCTCAGCAGAAACTCTACAAGCCAGAAGGGAGTGGCAGGACATACTTAAAGTGATGAAGGAGAAAAACCTGCAACCAAGATTACTCTACCCAGCAAAGATCTCATTCAGATTTGATGGAGAAATTAAAACCTTTACAGACAAGCAAAAGCTGAGAGAGTTCAGCACCACCAAACCAGCTTTACAACAAATGCTAAAGGAACTTCTCTAGGCAAGAAACACAACAGAAGGAAAAGAACTACAATAAAGAACCCAAAACAATTAAGAAAATGGGAATAGGAACATATATCAATAATTACCTTAAATGTAAATGGACTAAATGCTCCCACCAAAAGACACAGACTGGCTGAATGGATACAAAAACAAGAACCATATATATGCTGTCTACAAGAGACCCACTTCAGACCTAGAGACACATACAGACTGAAAGTAAGGGGATGGATAAAGATATTCCATGCAAATGGAAACCAAAAGAAAGCTGGAGTAGCAATTCTCATATCAGACAAAATAGACTTTAAAATAAAGACAACTAGAAGAGACACAGAAGGACACTACATAATGATCAAGGGATCAATCCAAGAAGAAGATATAACAATTGTAAATATTTATGCACCAAACATAGGAGCACCTCAATACATAAGGGAAATATTAACAGCCATAAAAGGAGAAATCGACAGTAACACAATCATAGTAGGGGACTTTAACACCCCACTTTCACCAATGGACAGGTCATCCAAAATGAAAATAAATAAGGAAACACAAGCTTTAAATGATACATTAAACAAGATGGACTTAATTGATATTTATAGGACATTCCATCCAAAAACAACAGAATACACATTTTTCTCAAGTGCTCATGGAACATTCTCCAGGATAGATCATATCTTGGGTCACAAATCAAGCCTTGGTAAATTTAAGAAAATTGAAATTGTATCAAGTATCTTTTCCGACCACAATGCTATGAGACTAGATATCAATTACAGGAAAAGAGCTGTAAAACATACAAACACATGGAGGCTAAACAATACACTACTTAATAACGAAGTGATCACTGAAGAAATCAAAGAGGAAATTAAAAAATACCTAGAAACAAATGACAATGGAGACACGACGACCCAAAACCTATGGGATGCAGCAAAAGCAGTTCTAAGAGGGAAGTTTATGGCAATACAATCCCACCTTAAGAAACAGGAAATATCTCGAATAAACAACCTAACCTTGCACCTAAAGCAATTAGAGAAAGAAGAACAAAAACATCCCAAAGTTAGCAGAAGGAAAGAAATCATAAAAATCAGATCAGAAATAAATGAAAAAGAAATGAAGGAAACGATAGCAAAGATCAATAAAACTAAAAGCTGGTTCTTTGAGAAGATAAACAAAATTGATAAACCATTAGCCAGACTCATCAAGAAAAAAAGGGAGAAGACTCAAATCAATAGAATTAGAAATGAAAAAGGAGAAGTAACAACTGACACTGCAGAAATACAAAAGATCATGAGAGATTACTATCAGCAATTCTATGCCAATAAAATGGACAACCTGGAAGAAATGGACAAATTCTTAGAAATGCACAACCTACCAAGACTGAATCAGGAAGAAATAGAAAATATGAACAGACCAATCACAAGCACTGAAATTGAAACTGTGATTAAAAATCTTCCAACAAACAAAAGCCCAGGACCAGATGGCTTCACAGGCGAATTCTATCAAGCATTTAGAGAAGAGCTAACACCTATCCTTCTCAAACTCTTCCAAAATATAGCAGAGGGAGGAACACTCCCAAACTCATTCTACGAGGCCACCATCACCTTGATACCAAAACCAGACAAGGATGTCACAAAGAAAGAAAACTACAGGCCAATATCACTGATGAACATAGATGCAAAAATCCTCAACAAAATACTAGCAAACAGAATCCAACAGCACATTAAAAGGATCATACACCATGATCAAGTGGGGTTTATTCCAGGAATGCAAGGATTCTTCAATATACGCAAATCAATCAATGTGATACACCATATTAACAAACTGAAGGAGAAAAACCATATGATCATCTCAATAGATGCAGATAAAGCTTTTGACAAAATTCAACACCCATTTATGATAAAAACCCTGCAGAAAGTAGGCATAGAGGGAACTTTCCTCAACTTAATAAAGGCCATATATGACAAACCCACAGCCAGCATCGTCCTCAATGGTGAAAAACTGAAACCATTTCCACTAAGATCAGGAACAAGACAAGGTTGCCCACTCTCACCACTCTTATTCAACCTAGTTTTGGAAGTTTTAGCCACAGCAATCAGAGAAGAAAAGGAAATAAAAGGAATCCAAATGGGAAAAGAAGAAGTAAAGCTGTCACAGTTTGCAGATGACATGATACTATACATAGAGAATCCTAAAGATGCTACCAGAAAACTACTAGAGCTAATCAATGAATTTGGTAAAGTTGCAGGATACAAAATTAATGCACAGAAATCTCTGGCATTCTTATATACTAATGATGAAAAATCTGAAAGTGAAATCAAGGAAACACTCCCATTTACCATTGCAACAAAAAGAATAAAATATCTAGGAATAAACCTACCTAAGGAGACAAAAGACCTGTATGCAGAAAATTATAAGACACTGATGAAAGAAATTAAAGATGATACAAACAGATGGAGAGATGTACCATGTTCTTGGATTGGAAGAATCAACATTGTGAAAATGACTCTACTACCCAAAGCAATCTACAGATTCAATGCAATACCTATCAAACTACCAATGGCATTTTTCACAGAACTAGAACAAAAAATTTCACAATTTGTATGGAAACACAAAAGACCCCGAATAGCCAAAGCAATCTTGAGAACGAAAAATGGAGCTGGAGGAATCAGGCTCCCTGACTTCAGACTATACTACAAAGCTACAGTAATCAAGACAGTATGGTACTGGCACAAAAACAGAAAGATAGATCAATGGAACAGGATAGAAAGACCAGAGATAAACCCACGGACATATGGTCACCTTATCTTTGATAAAGGAGGCAGGAATGTACAGTGGAGAAAGGACAGTCTCTTCAATAAGTGGTGCTGGGAAAACTGGACAGGGACATGTAAAAGTATGAGATTAGATCACTCCCTAACACCATACACAAAAATTAGCTCAAAATGGATTAAAGACCTAAATATAAGGCCAGACACTATCAAACTCCTAGAGGAAAACATAGGCAGAACACTCTATGACATAAATCACAGCAAGATCCTTTTTGACCCACCTCCTAGAGAAATGGAAATAAAGACAAAAATAAACACATGGGATCTAATGAAACTTAAAAGCTTTTGCACAGCAAAGGAAACCATAAACAAGACGAAAAGACAACCCTCAGAATGGGAGAAAATATTTGCAAATGAAGCAACTGACAAAGGATTAATCTCCAAAATTTATAAGCAGCTCATACAGCTCAATAGCAAAAAAACAAACAACCCAATCCAAAAATGGGCAGAAGACCTAAATAGACATTTCTCCACAGAAGATATACAGACAGCCAACAAACACATGAAAGGATGCTCAACATCTTTACTCATTAGAGAAATGCAAATCAAAACTACAATGAGATATCATCTCACACCAGTCAGAACGGCCATCATCAAAAAATCTAGAAACAATAAATGCTGGAGAGGGTGCGGAAAAAAGGGAACACTCTTGCACTGCTGGTGGGAATGTGAATTGGTACAGCCACTATGGAGAACGGTATGGAGGTTCCTTAAAAAACTACAAATAGAACTACCATATGACCCAGCAATCCCACTACTGGGCATATACCCTGAGAAAACCATAATTCAAAAAGAGACATGTACCAAAATGTTCATAGCAGCCCTATTTACAATAGCCCGGAGATGGAAACAACCTAAGTGTCCATCATCGGATGAATGGATAAAGAAGATGTGGCACATATATACAATGGAATATTACTCAGCCATAAAAAGAAATGAAATTGAGCTATTTGTAATGAGGTGGATGGACCTAGAGTCTGTCATACAGAGTGAAGTAAGTCAGAAAGAGAAAGACAAATACTGTATGCTGACACATATATATGGAATTTAAGAAAAAAATGTCATCAAGAACATAGGGGTAAGACAGGAATAAAGACACAGACCTACTAGAGCATGGACTTGAGGATATGGGGAGGGGGAAGGGTAAGCTGTGACAAAGTGAAAGAGCGGCATGGACATATATACACTACCAAACGTAAGGTAGATAGCTAGTGGGAAGCAGCCGCATAGCACAGGGAGATCAGCTTGGTTTTTTGTGACCGCCTGGAGGGGTGGGATAGGGAGGGTGGGAGGGAGACGCAAAAGGGAGGGGATATGGGAACATATGTATATGTATAACTAATTAAATTTGTAAAATAAAAAAAATAAATAAAATAAAAAAAAATTGCTTTATGACCCAGTCATCAGAATGCTCCCTGCCCTTCTCATCACAATGCACAACGCCCTTGCCATCAAAATGCTCCATGACCTTTGTCATCACAAAGATCCATTACCCTTGGCATCACAATGCTCCATGTCATTGTCATCACAATGCTCCATGAACGCTCTCATCACATTGCTCCATGCCCTTGTCTTCACATAGTTCCATGACAAATGTCATCAGAATGCTCCATGGCCTTCTCATCACAATGTTCCATGCCCTTGTCATCACAGTAGGCCATTCCAACTGTCATCGCAACAAACCATGAAACTTATTACACCAATGTTCCATGCCCTTGTCATCACAATGCTCCATGCCCTTGTTATCACAATGCTCCATGACCCATGTCATCACAATGCTCCGTGACTCCAGTCATCACAATGCTTCATGAACTTTGTCATCACAATGGTCCATGTCCTTGTCATCAACTGTCTCTGTGACCTTTTTAACCCCAATGCTCCATGAACGTTTCTTCGCAATGCTCTTTGACCCTTGTCATCACAATGCTCTATGCCTTTCTCAGCACAATGCTCCATGACCCTGGTCATCAAAATGCTCCATGCACTTGTCTGCACAATGTTCCATGACACATGTCATCACAGACCTCCATGACCCCTGTCATCACAATGCTCAGTGACTCCAGTCATCACAATGCTTCATAACGTTTTTCCTCAAAATTGTCCAAGCCCGCGTCATCACAAGGCTCTGTGACATTTGTTACCACAATGCTCCATGAACTTTTCATCACAATTCTCTGTGACCCTCGTCATCACAATGCTACATGTCTTTGTCAGAACAATGCTCCATAACCATTATCATCACAGTGTGCCATGCGCATTTCATCACAACGGTCCACAATCTTGTCATTGCAATGCTCCATAAACTTTGTAATCACAATTCTCCATGCACTTCTCATCAAAATGCGCTGTTACCAGAGATATCACAGTATTCCATCCCTAGTCATCGCAATACTCCCTCAGCCCTGTAATCAGAATGTTCCATGAACCTGTCATCACACTGCTACATCCCCTTATCAACACAATGTTCCATGACCCATGACATCACAATGTTCCATAACCCATGTCATCAAAATGCTCCATGATCCTTTTCATCCCAAAGCTCCAAGACCCCTGACATCACAATGTTCTATAAACCCCGCCATCAAAATGTTCCATTACACTTTTCATCAAATTGCTGCATGACCCGGTCATCAAAATGCTCCCTGCCCTTCTCATCACAATGCACCATGTCCTTGTCATCAAAATGTTCCATGACTGGTCAGCAGAATGCTCCATGACCCCAGGCATCACAATGCTAAATGTCATTGTCATCACCATGCTCCATGAACCCTCTCATAACATTGCTCAATGCCCTTGTCATCACAGAGCTCCATGACACTTGTCATAACAATGCTCGATGCCCTTCTCATCACAATGTTCCATGCCCTTGTCATTACAATCCTGCATGACGAATGTATCATAGAGTTCCGTACCCTTGTCATCAAAATGCTCCATGCCCACTCTCATCACAAAAATCCATGAAACATTTCAGACCAATGTTCCATGGCCTTCTCATCACAATGATCCATTACCTCTGTCATAACAATGCACCATGAACCCTGCCATCACAATGTTCCACGGCGTAGTCTTCACAAGGTTCCATGACACTTGTCATCACAATGCTGAAAACCACTGTAATCACAATGCTCCATGCCCTTCTCATCACAAAGCTCCATGACGCATGTCATCAGAATATTCCATGGCCTTCTCATCACAATGATCCTTGCCCTTGTCATCACAATGCTCCAGGACCTTGTAAACACAATGCACCATGCCCATTTTCATCTCAATGCTCCATGAACCCTGTCATCACAGTGCACGTTGCCCATCATCATAATACTTCAGTCTATTGTCATCACAATGAAATCAATATTGTCCATGACCTCTGACATCATAATGCTCCAAACCCTTGTGATCACAATGTTCCATAAACTTATCATCACAGCACCCAATGACGCTCATCATCACAATTATCCATGGTCTTCTCATCACAATGCTCCATGACCTTTGTCATCCTGATGCTCAATACACTTGTCATCACAATGCTCCCTGACACTTGTCGTCAGTATGCTCCTTGAACCCTGTCATGACAAGGCTCCATGCCTTTTTCATCACAATAATCCATTCCCTTTCCATCACAGTGCTCCAAGATCCCTGTAATCACAATGCTTCATGGCCTTGTCATCAAAAAGCTCCATGAGGCATGTCATCAGAATGTTTCCTGGCCTTCTCATCACAATGTTCCATGCCCTTTTCATCACAGTGCTCCAAGACCCCTGTAATCACAATGCTCCATGCCCCTTTTCATCAGAATGCTCCATGAGACTTTTCATCACAAGTCTCCATGGTCTTCCCATCACAGTGCTCCAGGACGTTGTCATCACCATGATCCATTCCCTTGTCATCACAATGCTACATGACCCCTGTCATCTCAATAATCCATGAACAAATGTCAGCCCAATGCTCCACGACCTTCTCATCATAATGCTCCATGGCCAATATCATCACAGTGCTCCATGACCACAGTCCTCACAACACTCCATGACACCTGACAACACAATGATCTGGGACATTTGTCATCACAATGCTCCATTCCCTAGGCATCACAATGCTCCATGAACCCTGACATCACAACTCTCCATGAACATTTTCAGCCCAGTGCTCCATGACCCTTGTCATCACAATGATTCATGCCCTTGTCATCCCAATGCTCCATGACGCCTGTATTCACAATGATCTTGACTCTTGTCATCACAGTGCTCCATGACCTTTGTCACCACAATTCTCTTTACACTAGTCATCACAATGCTCCCTGACAGATGTCATCATAATGCACCATGCACTTGTCATCACAGTGCTTCACAACCTTGTCATCACAATGCTCCATAAAATTTGTCATCACAGTGCTCCATGCACTTCTCATCAAAATGCTCTCTCACCACTGATATCACAATGCTACATTACTATTTGTCACAATACTCCCTCACCCCTGTCATCATAATTTTCCATGACTCCTGTCATCACAATGCTACATTCACTTATCATCACAATGTTCGATGACCCCTGACATCACAATGTTCCATAACAACTGTCATCAAAATGTTCCTTGACACTTTTCATCAAATTGCTCCATGACCCTGTCATCAGAATTGACCCTGCCCTACTCATCACAATGCACAACGCCCTTGCCATCAAAATGCTCAATGACCTTTGTCATCACAAAGATCCATGACCCTTGGCATCACAATGCTCCATGTCATTGTCATCACAATGTTCCATGAACGTTCTCATCACATTGCTCCATGCCCTTGTCTTCACATAGCTCCATGACACGTCATCAGAATGCTCCATGGCCTTCTCATCACAATGCTCCATGCCCTTGCCATCACAATGCTCCATGACCCCTGCCATCACGAAGTTCCATGGCCTTGTCATCAAAGGCTCCATGACCCTTCTCAACACAATGCTCCAAGAACACTGTAATCACAATGCTCTATGCCCCTTTTCATCTCAATGATCCATGAACCCTGTCATGACAATGCACCATGCCCATCATCATAATGCTTCATGCTATTGTCATCACAATAAAATCAAATTGCTCCATGACCTCTGTCATAACAATGCTCCAAACACTTGTGATCACAATATTCCATAACACTTGTCATCACAATGCCCCATGACGCTCGTCATCACAATTATCCATGGTCTTCTCATCACAATGCTCCATGAGCTTTGACATCACAATGCTCAATACACTTGTCATCAACATGCTCCCTGACACTTGTTGTCTGTATGCTCCTTGAAACCTGTCACGACAAGGCTCCATGCCTTTTTCATCACAATGATCCATGCCCTTTGCATCACAATGCTCCAAGTCCCATGTAATCACAATGGTCCATGCCATTGTCATCACAAAGCTCAATGACGCATGCCATCAGAATGCTCCTTTGTCTTCTCCTCACAATTCTCCATGCACTTATCATCACAATGTTCCAAGAACCCTGTAATCACAATGCCCCATGCCCCATTTCATCAGTATGCTCCATGAGAATTGTCATCACAAGCCTCCATAGTTTTGTCATCACAATGCTCCAGGACCTTGTCATCACAATGCTTCACGACCTTGTCCTGAAAATTTTCAATGGCCCTTGTCATCATAATGCTCCAAGCCCTAATCATCACAATGCTCCATTATATTTGTCATTACAATCCTCCATTACATTTGGGTATCACAATGATCCATGCCACTGTCATCGCAATGGACCATGACATATGTCATCACAATGCTCCCTGACACCTTTCTTCACAATACTCCATGACCTTATCATCACAATGCTCCATGCCCTTGTCATTACAATGCACAATGCCCACTCTCATCACCATAATCTATGAAACTTGTCATACAAATGCCCCATGCCACTGTCATCACAATGCTCCATGCCCTTGTCATCACAAGGCTCCATGACCCCTGTCATCACAATGCTCCATGACTACAGTCATCACAATGCTTCATAACGTTTGTCATCACAATGGTCCATGCCCCCGTCATCACAAAGCTCTTTGAAATTTGTAACCACAATTCTTCATGAATATTTCATAACAATTCTCTGTGAAACTTGTCATCACAATGCTCCATTTCTTTGTCAGAACGATTCTCCATGACCATTGTCATCAGAATGTGCCACGCGCAGTTCATCACAACGGTCCACAACCTTGTCATTGCAATGCTCCATAAAACTTGTAATCACAATGGTCAATGTAATTCTCATCAAAATGCTCTCTCAACAGACATATCACAATGTTACATCAGTAGTCATCAAAATACTCCCTCACCCTTGTAATCACAATGTTCCATGACACTGTCATCACAATGCTACATTCCCTTATCATAACAATGTTCCATGACCCCTGCCATCACAATGTTCATAAGCCCTGTCATCAAAATGCTCAATGACCCTTTCCATCCCAACCTCCAAGACCCCTGACATCACAATGTTCTATAACCCCTGCCATCAAAATGCTCCATTACACTTTTTATCAAATTTCAGCATGACACGGTCATCAAAATGCTCCCTGCCCTTCTCATCAAAATGCTCCATGACTTGTCATCACAAAGCTCCAAGACCCTTGTCATCACAATGCTCCATGTCATTGTCATCACAATGCTCCATGAACCCTCTCATCACATTGCTCCATGCCCTTGTTATCACAAAGCTCCATGACACTTGTCATCACAATGCTCGATGTCCTTCTCATCACAATGCTCCATGCCCTTGTCATTACAGTCCTGCGTGACCCATGTATCACATTGTTCCGTGCCCTTGTCATCACAATGCTCCATGCCCACTCTCATCACAATAATCCATGAAACATTTCAGACCAAAGTTCCATACCCTTCTCATCACAATGCTCCATTACCCCTGTCATAACAATGCACCATGACCCCTGCCATCACAATGTTCCACGGCCTAGTCATCCCAAGACTCCATGATACTACTCATCACAATGCTCAAGAGCCCTGATATCACAATGCTCCATGCCCTTGTCATCCCAAAGCTCCATGACGCATGTCATCAGAATGTTCCTTGGCCTTCTCATCACAATGCTCCATGCCCTTGTCATCACAATTCTCCAAGACCCTTGTAATCACAATGTTCCATGCCCTTTTTCATCTCAATGCCCCATGAAATCTGTCATCACAATGCTCCAAGACCCTTGTAATCACAATGCTCCATGCCCCTTTTCATCTAAATGCTCCATGAACCCTGTCATCACAATGCACCATTCCCATCATCATAATGCTTCAGGCTATTGTCATCACAATGAAATAAATATTTTCCATGACCTCTGTCATCATAATGCTCCAAACCCTTGTAATCACAATGTTGCATAACACGTATCATCACAACACCCCATGACGCTCATCATCACAATTATCAATGGTCTTCTCATCAAAATGCTCCATGATCTTTGTCATCACAATGCTCAATACACTTGTCATCACAATGCTTCCTGACCCTTGTCGTCAGTATGCTACTTGAACCCTGTCATGACAAGTTTCCATGCATTTTTCATCACAATGATCCATGACCATTTCATCACAATGCTCCAAGGTCCCTGTAATCATAATGCTCCATTCCCTTATCATCACAAAACTCCATGACGCATGTCATCAGAATCCTCCATGGCCTTCTCATCACAATGCTCTATGCCCTAGTCATAAATATGCTCCAAGACCCCTGTAATCACAATGCTCCATGCCCCTTTTCATCAGAATGCTCCATGAGACTTGCCATTACAAGTCTTCATGGTTTTCTCATCACAATGTTCCAGGACTTTGTCATCACCATGATCCATTCCCTTGTCATCACAATGCTCCATGATCACTGTCATCACAATAATCCATGAACATTTTCAGCCCAATGCTCCACGACCTTCTCAACACAATGCTCCATTGCCAATATCATCACAATGCTCCATGACCACTGTCATCACAACAATCCATGACACCTGACAACACAATGATCCAGGACTCTTGTCATCACAATGCTCCATTCCCTAGTCATCACAATGCTCCATGACCTCTGTCATCACAACACTCCATGACACCTGACTACACAATGATCCTGGACTCTTGTCATCGCAATGCTCCATTCCCTAGTCATCACAATGCTCCATGACACCTGTCATCACAACTCTCCATGAACATTTTCAGCCCAGTGCTCCATGTCCCTTTTTATCACAATGATCCATGCCCTTGTCATCCCAATGATCCATGACCACTGTATTCACAATGCTCCTTGACGCTTCTAATCACAGTGCTCCATGACACATGTCATCACAATGCTCCAAGACTTTGTCAGCAAAATGCTACATGACATTGTCATTATAATCCTCTATGCCCTTGTCATCACAATACTCGACTTGCATTGTCATCACAATCCTCCATGAATTGGGGGATCACATTGCTTCATGCCCTTGTCATCACAATGCTCCATGCTCCTTGAAATCAAAATGATCCATGACCTCTGTCATCACAATGCTCCAAGCCCTTGTGATCACAATGTTCAATAACACTTGTCCTCACAACGCTCCATGATGCCTGTCATCACAATACTCCATGCCCTTTTCATCACAATGCTCCATGACCTTTGTCACCACAATTCTCTATACACTTGTCATCACAATGCTCCCTGACACTTGTCATCAGAATGCTCCTTGAACCCTGTCACGAAAAGGCTCCATGCCTTTTTCATCACAATGCACCATGCCGTTTTCCTCACAATGCTCCATGCCATTGTCATCAAAATACTCCACAAGCTTGTCATCAGAATGCTCCATGACACTTGCCATCACAGTTCTCCATGCACTTGTCAGCACAATTCTCCCTGACCCTTATCATCACAATTCTCCAAGCAATTGTCATCACAATGCTCCATTACCTTTGTCATCAGAATCCTCCCTGACACTTGGCAACACAATGCTCCATGCCATCCTCATCACAATGGGCCATTACATATGTGATCACAGTGCTCCCTGACACCTGTCTTCACCATACGCATGACCTGGTCATCACAATGCTCCATGTCCTTGTCATCACAGTGTGCCATTCCAAGTGTCATCGCAATACTCCATGAAGCTTATTAGACCAATGTTTCATGTACTTGTCATCACAATGCTCCATGCCCTTGTTATCACAATGCTCCATGACCCCTGTCATCACAATGCTCCGTGACTCCAGTCATCACAATGCTTCATGACCTTTGTCAACACAATGATCCATGCCCTCGTCATCAACAGTCTCTGTGACCTTTTTAACCACAATGCTCCATGAACTTTTCATCACAATGCTCTTTGACCCTTGTTATCACAATGCTCTATGACTTGCTCAGCACAATGCTCCATGACCCTTGTCATCACAATGCTCCATTCGCTTGTCAGCACAATGCTCCATGACACATGTCATTACAATACACCATGCACTTGTCATCACAGTGATCCACAATATTGTCTTCACAATGCTCCATAAAATTTGTCATCACAAGGCTCCATGCACTTCTCATCAAAATGCTCTCTCACCACTGATATCACAATGCTACATCACTATTTGTCACAATACTCCCTCACCCCTGTCATCACAATGTTCCATGACTCCTGTCATCACAATGCTACATGCACTTATCATCATAATCTTCGATGACCTCTGAAATCACAATGTTCCATAACACCTATCATCAAAATGTTCCATGCCACTTTTCATCAAATTGCTCTATGACCCTGTCAACACAATGCTCCCTGCCCTTCTCATCACAATGCACAAAGCCCTTGCCATCAAAATGCTCCATGACATTTGTCATCACAATGATCCATGACACTTGGCATCACAATGCTCCATGTCATTGTCATCACAATGCTCCATGAACGCTCTCATCACATTGCTCCATGCCCTTGTCTTCACATAGATCCATGACACATGTCATCAGAATGCTCCATGGCCTTCTCATCACAATGCTCCATGCCCTTGCCATCACAGTGCTCCATTACACCTGTCATAACAATGCTCCATGACCCCTGCCATCACGATGTTCCATGGCCTTGTCATCACACGGCTCCATGACCCTTCTCATCACAATGCTCCAAGAACACTGTAATCCCAATGCTCTATGCCCCTTTTCATCTCAATGATCCATGAACACTGTCATCACAATGCACCATGCCCATCATCATAATGCTTCATGCTATTTTCATAACAATGAAATCAAAATGTTCCATGACCTCTGTCATAACAATGCTCCAAACACTTGTGATCACAATATTCCATAACACGTGTCATCACAATGCCCCATGAAGCTCGTCATCACAATTATCCATGGTCTTCTCATCACAATGCTCCATGACCTTTGTCATCACAATGCTCAATACAATTGTCATCAAAATGCTCCCTGACACTTTTTGTCTGTATGCTCCTTGAACCCTGTCATGACAAGGCTCCATGCCTTTTTCATCACAATGATCCATGACTTTTTCATCACAATGCTCCAAGACCCATGTAATCACAATGCTCCATGCACTTGTCATCACAAAGCTCAATGATGCATGCCATCAGAATGCTCCTTGGACTTCTCCTCACAATGATCCATGCCCTTGTCATCACAATGTTCCAAGACACCTGTAATCACATTGCTCCATGCCCCTTTTCATCAGTATGCTCCATGAGACTTGTCATCACAAGGCTCCATGGTTTTGTCATCACAATGCTCCAGGACCTTGTCATCACAATGCTTCTCGACCTTGTCATGAAAATTTTCAATGGCCCTTGTCATCATAATGCTCGAAGCCCTAATCATCACAATGCTCCATTATATTTGTCATCACCGTTCTCCATTACATTTGGCATCACAATGCTCCATGCCATTGTCATCGCAATCGACCAAGACATATGTCATCACAATGCTCTTTGACATCTGTCTTCACAATACTCCATGAGCTTCTCATCACAGTGCTCCATGCCTTTGTCATCACAATGCACCATGCCCACTGTCATCACAATAATCTATGAAACTTGTCAGACCAATGATCCATGGCCTTCTCATCACAATGCTCTATACCCTAGTCATCACAATGCTTCAAGACCCCTGTAATCACAATGCTCCATGCCCCTTTTCATCAGAATGCTCCATGAGACTTGCCATCACAAGTCTCCATGGTCTTCTCATCACAATGCTCCAGGACCTAGATATCACCATGCTCCATTCCCTTGTCATCACAATGCACCATGAACACTGTCATCACAATAATCCATGAACATTTTCAGCCCAATGATCCAAGACCTTCTCATCACAATGCTCCATGTCCAATATCATCACAATGCTCCATGACCACAGTCATCACAACACTCCATGACACCTGACAGCACAATGATTAGGGACTCTTGTCATCACAATGCTCCATTCCCTAGTCATCACAATGCTCCATGACCCCTGTTATCACAACACTCCATGAATATTTTCAGGCCAGTGCTCCATGACCCTTGTCATCCCAATGCTCCATGACCCCTCTATTCACAATGCTCCTTGACGCTTCTCATCACAGTGCTCCATGACACGTCATCACAATGCTCCATGCCTTTGTCAGCAAAATGCTACATGACATTTTCATTACAATGCTCTATGCGCTTGTCATCACAATACTCCATTTCCATTGTCATCACAATCCTCCATGATTCTTGGGATCACATTGCTTCATGCCCTTGTCATCACAATGCTCCATGCTCCTTGAAATCAAAATGATCCATGACCTCTGTCATCACAGTGCTCCAAAAGCTTGTGATCACAATGTTCCATAACACTTGTCCTCACAACGCTCCATGTTGCCTGTCATCACAATACTCCATGCCCTTTTCATCACAATGCTCCATGAGCTTTGTCACCACAATTCTCAATACACTTGTCTTCAGAATGCTCCCTGACTCTTGTCATCAGAATGCTCCTTGAACCCTGTCACGAAAAGGCTCCATGCCTTTTTCATCACAAAGCCCCATTCCGTTTTCATCACAATGCTCCATGCCATTGTCATCAATGTACTCCACAAGCTTGTCATCAGAATGCTCCATGACCCTTGTCATCACAATTCTCCATGCACTTGTCAGCACAATGCTCCCTGACACTTGTTATCACAATGCTCCAAGCCATTGTCATCACAATGCTCCATTACCTTAGTCATCAGAATCCTCCATGACACCTGGCATCAATATGCTCCATGCCATCCTCATCACAATGGGCCATTACACATGTGATCACAATGCTCCCTGACACCTGTCTTCACAATACTGCATGACCTGGTCATCACAATGCTCCATGCCCTTGTCATCACAATGCGCCATTCCAACTGTCATCGCAACCATCCATGATACTTATTAGACCAATGTTCCATGCCCTTGTTATCACCATGCTCCATACCCTCGTTATCACAATGCTCCATGACCCCTGTCATCACAATGCTCCATGACTCCAGTCATCACAATGCTTCATGACCTTTGTCATCACAGTGGTATATGCCCTCATCTTCAACAGTCTCTGTGACCGTTTTAACCACCATGATCCATGAACTTTTCATCACACTGCTCTTTGACCCCTGTCATCACAATGCTCTCTGCCTTTTTCAGCAAATTGCTCCATGACACTTGTCATCACAATGCTCCATGCGCTTGTCAGCACAATGCTCCATGACACATGTCATCACAATGCACCATGCGCTTGTCATCACAGTGCTCCTCAACCTTCCCATCACAATGCTCCATAAAATTTGTCATCACAGTGCTCCATGCACTTCTCATCAAAATGCTCTCTCACCACTGATATCACAATGCTACATCACTATTTTTCACAATACTCCCTCACCCCTGTCATCATAATGTTCCATGACTCCTGTTATCACAATGCTACATGCACTTATCATCACAATGTTCGATGACCCCTGACATCACAATGTTCCATAACACCTGTCATCAAAATGTTCCATGACACTTTTCATCAAATTGCTCCATGACCCAGTCATCAGAATGCTCCCTGCCCTACTCATCACAATGCACAACGCCCTTGCCATCAAAATGCTCAATGACCTTTGTCATCACAAAGATCCATGACCCTTGGCATCACAATGCTCCATGTCATTTTCATCACAATGCTCCATGAACGCTCTCATCACATTGCTCCATGCCCTTGTCTTCACATAGCTCCATGACACGTCATCAGAATGCTCCATGGCCTTCTCATCACAATGCTCCATGCCCTTGCCATCACAATGCTCCATTACCACTGTCATAACAATGCTCCATGACCCCTGCCATCACGAAGTTCCATGGCCTTGTCATCACAAGGCTCCATGACCCTTCTCATCACAATGCTTCAAGAACACTGTAATCACAATGCCATATGCCCCTTTTCATCTCAATGGTCCATGAACGCTCTCATCACATTGCTCCATGCCCTTGTCTTCACATAGCTCCATGACACGTCATCAGAATGTTCCATGGCCTTCTCATCAAAATGCTCCATGCACTTGTCATCACAATGCTCCAAGACCATTGTAATCACACTGCTCCATGCCACTTTTCATCTCAATGCTCCATGAAATCTGTCATCGCAATTCTCCAAGACCCTTGTAATCACAATGCTCCATGCCCCTTTTCATCTCAGTGCTCCATGAACCCTGTCATCACAATGCACCATGCCCATCATCATGATGCTTCAGGCTATTGTCATCACAATGAAATCAATATTCTGCATGACCTCTGTCATCATAATGCTCCAAACCCTAGTGATCACAATGTTGCATAACACGTATCATCACAACACCCCATGACGCTCATCATCACAATGCTCCATGGTCTTCTCATCACAATGCTCCATGATCTTTGTCATCACAATGCTCAATACACTTGTCATCACAATGATCCCTGACACTTGTCGTCAGTATGCTCCTTGAACCCTGTCATGACAAGGTTCCATGCATTTTTCATCACAATGATCCATGATCATTTCTTCACAGTCCTCCAAGGTCCCTGTAATCACAATGCTCCATGCCCTTGTCATCACAAAACGCCATGACGCATGTCATCAGAATGCTCTATGGCCTTCTCATCACAATGCTCCATGCGCTTGTCAGCACAATGCTCCATGACACATGTCATCACAATGCTCCATGCCTTTGTCAGCAAAATGCTACATGACCTTGTCATTACAATCCTCTATGCGCTTGTCATTACAATACTCGACTTGCATTGTCATCACAATCCTCCATGAATTGGGGGATCACATTGCTTCATGCCCTTGTCATCACAATGCTCCATTCTCCTTGAAATCAAAATGATTCATGACCTCTGTCATCACAATGCTCCAAACCCTTGTGATCACAATGTTCCATAACACATGTCCTCACAACGCTCCATGATGCCTGTCATCAAAATACTCCATGCCCTTTTCATCACAATGCTCCATGACCTTTGTCACCACAATTCTCAATACACTTGTCATCACAATGCTCCCTGACACTTGTCATCAGAATGCTCCTTGAACCCTGTTAGGAAAAGGCTCCATGCCTTTTTCATCACAATGCCCCATGCCGTTGTCCTCACAATGCTCCATGCCATTGTCATCAAAATACTCCACAAGCTTGTCATCAGAATGCTCCATGACACTTGTCATCACAATTCTCCATGCACTTGTCAGCACAATTCTCCCTGACCCTTGTCATCACAATGCTCCAAGCAATTGTCATCACAATGCTCCATTACCTTTTTCATCAGAATCCTCCCTGACACTTGGCAGCACAATGCTCCATGCCATCCTCATCACAATGGGCCATTACATATGTGATCACAGTGCTCCCTGACACCTGTCTTCACCATACGCATGACCTGGTCATCACAATGCTCCATGTCCTTGTCATCACAGTGTGCCATTCCAACTGTCATCGCAATACTCCATGAAGCTTATTAGACCAATGTTCCATGTACTTGTCATCACAATGCTCCATGCCCTTGTTATCACAATGCTCCATGACCCCTGTCATCACAATGCTCCGTGACTCCAGTCATCACAATGCTTCATGACCTTTGTCAACACAATGCTCCATGCCCTCGTCATCAACAGTCTCTGTGACCTTTTTAACCACAATGCTCCATGAACTTTTCATCACAATGCTCTTTGACCCTTGTCATCACAATGCTCTATGACTTGCTCAGCACAATGCTCCATGACCCTTGTCATCACAATGCTCCATTCGCTTGTCAGCACAATGCTCCATGACACATGTCATTACAATGCACCATGCACTTGTCATCACAGTGATCCACAACATTGTCTTCACAATGCTCCATAAAATTTGTCATCACAATGCTCCATGCACTTCTCATCAAAATGCTCTCTCACCACTGATATCACAATGCTACATCACTATTTGTCGCAATACTCCCTCACCCCTGTCATCATAATGTTCCATGACTCCTGTTATCACAATGCTACATGCACTTATCATCACAATGTTCGATGACCCCTGACATCACAATGTTCCATAACATCTGTCATCAAAATGTTCCATGACACTTTTCATCAAATTGCTCCATGACCCAGTCATCAGAATGCTCCCTGCCCTACTCATCACAATGCACAACGCCCTTGCCATCAAAATGCTCAATGACCTTTGTCATCACAAAGATCCATGACTCTTGGAATCACAATGCTCCATGTCATTGTCATCACAATGCTTCATGAACGCTCTCATCACATTGCTCCATGCCCTTGTCTTCACATAGCTCCATGACACGTCATCAGAATGCTCCATGGCCTTCTCATCACAATGCTCCATGCCCTTGCCATCACAGTGCTCCATTACCACTGTCATAACAATGCTCCATGACCCCTGCCATCACGAAGTTCCATGGCCTTGTCATCAAAGGCTCCATGACCCTTCTCATCACAATGCTTCAAGAACACTGTAATCACAATGCCATATGCCCCTTTTCATCTCAATGGTCCATGAACCCTGTCATCACAATGCACCATGCCCATCATCATAATGCTTCATGCTATTGTCATAACAATGAAATCAAAATGCTCCATGACCTCTGTCATAACAATGCTCCAAACACTTGTGATCACAATATTCCATAACACTTGTCATCACAATGCCCCATGACGCTCGTCATCACAATTATCCATGGTCTTCTCATAACAATGCTCCATGACCTTCGTCATCACAATGCTCAATACACTTGTCATCAACATGCTCCCTGACACTTGTTGTCTGTATGCTCCTTGAACCCTGTAATGACAAGGCTCCATGCCTTTTTCATCACAATGATCCATGCCCTTTTCATCACAATGCTCCAAGTCCCATGTAATCACAATGCTCCATGCCCACTCTCATCACAATAATCCATGAAACATTTCAGACCAAAGTTCCATACCCTTCTCATCACATTGCTTAATTACCCCTGTCATAAGAATGCACCATGACACCTGCCATCACAATGTTCCACGGCCTAGTCATCACAAGGTTCCATGATATTTTTCATTACAATGCTCAAGACCCCTGAAATCACAATGCTCCATGCCCTTGTCATCACAAAGCCCCATGACGCATGTCATCAGAATGTTCCATGGCCTTCTCATCACAATGCTCCATGCACTTGTCATCACAATGCTCCAAGACCATTGTAATCACACTGCTCCATGCCACTTTTCATCTCAATGCTCCATGAAATCTGTCATCACAATGCTCCAAGACCCTTGTAATCACAATGCTCCATGCCCCTTTTCATCTCAGTGCTCCATGAACCCTGTCATCACAATGCACCATGCCCATCATCATGATGCTTCAGGCTATTGTCATCACAATGAAATCAATATCCTGCATGACCTCTGTCATCATAATGCTCCAAACCCTAGTGATCACAATGTTGCATAACACGTATCATTACAACACCCCATGACGCTCATCATCACAATGATCCATGGTCTTCTCATCACAATGCTCCATGATCTTTGTCATCACAATGCTCAATACACTTGTCATCACAATGATCCCTGACACTTGTCGTCAGTATGCTCCTTGAACCCTGTCATGACAAGGTTCCATGCATTTTTCATCACAATGATCCATGATCATTTCATCACAGTCCTCCAAGTTCCCTGTAATCACAATGCTCCATGCCCTTGTCATCACAAAACTCCATGACGCATGTCATCAGAATGCTCCATGGCCTTCTCATCACAATGCTCCATGCGCTTGTCAGCACAATGCTCCATGACACATGTCATCACAATGCTCCATGACTTTGTCAGCAAAATGCTACATGACCTTGTCATTACAATCCTCTATGCGTTTGTCATTACAACACTCGACTTGCATTGTCATCACAATCCTGCATGAATTGGGGGATCACATTGCTTCATGCCCTTGTCATCACAATGCTCCATGCTCCTTGAAATCAAAATGATCCATGACCTGTGTCATCACAATGCTCCAAACCCTTGTGATCACCATGTTCCATAACACTTGTCCTCACAGCGCTCCATGATGCCTGTCATCAAAATACTCCATGCCCTTTTCATCACAATGCTCCATGAGCTTTGTCACCACAATTCTCAATACATTTGTCATCACAATGCTCCCTGACACTTGTCATCAGAATGCTCCTTGAACCCTGTCACGAAAAGGCTCCATGCCTTTTTCATCACAATGCCCCATGCCGTTTTCCTCACAATGCTCCATGCCATTGTCATCAAAATACACCACAAGCTTGTCATCAGAATGCTCCATGACACTTGTCATCACAATTCTCCATGCACTTGTCAGCACAATTCTCCCTGACCCTTGTCATCACAATGCTCCAAGCAATTGTCATCACAATGCTCCATTACATTTTTCATCAGTATCCTCCCTGACACTTGGCAGCACAATGCTCCATGCCATCCTCATCACAATGGGCCATTACATATGTGATCACATTGCTCCCTGACACCTGTCTTCACCAAACGCATGACCTGGTCATCACAATGCTCCATGTCCTTGTCATCACAGTGTGCCATTCCAACTGTCATCGCAATACTCCATGAAGCTTATTAGACCAATGTTCCATGTACTTGTCATCACAATGCTCCATGCCCTTGTTATCACAATGCTCCATGACCCCTGTCATCACAATGCTCCGTGACTCCAGTCATCACAATGCTTCATGACCTTTGTCAACACAATGGTCCATGCCCTCGTCATCAACAGTCTCTGTGACCTTTTTAACCACAATGCTCCATGAACTTTTCATCACAATGCTCTTTGACCCTTGTCATCACAATGCTCTATGCCCTGCTCAGCAAAATGCTCCATGACCCTTGTCATCACTATGCTCCATTCGCTTGTCAGCACAATGCTCCATGACACATCTCATTACAATGCACCATGCACTTGTCATCACAGTGATCCACAACATTGTCTTCACAATGCTCCATAAAATTTGTCATCACAATGCTCCATGCACTTCTCATCAAAATGCTCTCTCTCCACTGATATCACAATGCTACATCACTATTTGTCACAATACTCCCTCACCCATTTCATCATAATGTTCCATGACTCCTGTTATCACAATGCTACATGCACTTATCATCACAATGTTCGATGACCTCTGAAATCACAATGTTCCATAACACCTATCATCAAAATGTTCCATGCCACTTTTCATCAAATTGCTCTATGACCCTGTCATCACAATGCTCTCTGCCCTTCTCATCACAATGCACAAAGCCCTTGCCATCAAAATACTCCATGACATTTGTCATCACAATGATCCATGACACTTGGCATCACAATGCTCCATGTCATTGTCATCACAATGCTCCATGAACGCTCTCATCACATTGCTCCATGCCCTTGTCTTCACATAGATCCATGACACATGTCATCAGAATGCTCCATGGCCTTCTCATCACAATGCTCCATGCCCTTGCAATCACAATGCTCCATTACAACTGTCATAACAATGCTCCATGACCCCTGCCATCACAATGTTCCATGGCATTGTCATCACAAGGCTCCATGACCCTTCTCATCACAATGCTCCAAGAACACTGTAATCCCAATGCTCTATGCCCCTTTTCATCTCAATGATCCATGAACCTTGTCATCACAATGCACCATGCCCATCATCATAATGCTTCATGCTATTTTCATAACAATGAAATCAAAATGTTCCATGACCTCTGTCATAACAATGCTCCAAACCCTTGTGATCACAATATTCCATAACACGTGTCATCACAATGCCCCATGAAGCTCGTCATCACAATTATCCATGGGCTTCTCATCACAATGCTCCATGAACTTTGTCATCACAATGCTCAATACAATTGTCATCAAAATGCTCCCTGACACTTGTTGTCTGTATGCTCCTTGAACCCTGTCATGACAAGGCTCCATGCCTTTTTCATCACAATGATCCATGACCTTTTGATCACAATGCTCCAAGTCCCATGTAATCACAATGCTCCACGCACTTGTCATCACAAAGCTAAATGACGCATGCCATCAGAATGCTCCTTGGTCTTCTCCTCACAATGATCTATGCCCTTGTCATCACAATGTTCCAAGACACCTGTAATCACAATGCTCCATGCCCCTTTTCATCAGTATGCTCCATGAGACTTGTCATCACAAGGCTCCATGGTTTTGTCATCACAATGCTCCAGGACCTTGTCATCACAATGCTTCTCGACCTTGTCATGAAAATTTTCAATGGCCCTTGTCATCATAATGCTCGAAGCCCTAATCATCACAATGCTCCATTATATTTGTCATCACCATTCTCCATTACATTTGGCATCACAATGCTCCATGCCATTGTCATCGCAATCGACCAAGACATATGTCATCACAATGCTCTTTGGCATCTGTCTTCACAATACTCCATGAGCTTCTCATCACAGTGCTCCATGCCTTTGTCATCACAATGCACCATTCCCACTGTCATCACAATAATCTATGAAACTTGTCAGACCAATGCTCCATGGCCTTCTCGTCACAATGCTCTATAACCTAGTCATCACAATGCTTCAAGACCCCTGTAATCACAATGCTCCATGCCCCTTTTCATCAGAATGCTCCATGAGACTTGCCATCACAAGTCTCCATGGTCTTCTCATCACAATGCTCCAGGACCTTGACATCACGATGCTCCATTCCCTTGTCATCACAATGCTCCATGAGCACTGTCATCACAATAATCCATGAACATTTTCAGCCTAATGATCCACGACCTTCTCATCACAATGCTCCATGTCCAATATCATCACAATGCTCCATGACCACAGTCATCACAACACTCCATGACACCTGACAACACAATGATTAGGGACTCTTGTCATCACAATGCTCCATTCCCTAATCATCACAATGCTCCATGACCCCTGTTATCACAACACTCCATGTATATTTTCAGGCCAGTGCTCCATGACCCTTGTCATCCCAATGCTCCATGACCCCTGTATTCACAATGCTCCTTGACGCTTCTCATCACAGTGCTCCATGACACATGTCATCACAATGCTCCATGCCTTTGTCAGCAAAATGCTACATGACATTGTCATTACAATGCTCTATGCGCTTGTCATCACAATACTCCATTTCCATTGTCATCACAATCCTCCATGTATCTTGGGATCACATTGCTTCATGCCCTTGTCATCACAATGCTCCATGCTCCTTGAAATCAAAATGATCCATGACCTCTGTCATCACAGTGCTCCAAAAGCTTGTGATCACAATGTTCCATAACACTTGTCCTCACAACGCTCCATGATGCCTGTCATCACAATACTCCATGCCCTTTTCATCACAATGCTCCATGAGCTTTGTCACCACAATTCTCAATACACTTGTCATCACAATGCTCCCTGACACTTGTCATCAGAATGCTCCTTGAACCCTGTCACGAAAAGGCTCCATGCCTTTTTCATCACAAAGCCCCATTCCGTTTTCATCACAATGCTCCATGCCATTGTCATCAAAGTACTCCACAAGCTTGTCATCAGAATGCTCCATGACTCTTGTCATCACAATTCTCCATGCACTTGTGAGCACAATGCTCCCTGACCCTTGTTATCACAATGCTCCAAGCCACTGTCATCACAATGCTCCATTACCTTAGTCATCAGAATCCTCCATTACACTTAGCATAACAATGCTACCTGACACCTGTCTTTACAATAGTGCATGACCTGGTCATCACAATGCTCCATGCTCCTTGAAATCAAATGAGCCATGACCTCTGTCACCACAAGGCTCCAATCCCTTGTGATCACAGTGTTCCATAACACTTGTCATCACAATGCTCCATGATGCCTGTCATCACAATACTCCATGCCCTTTTCATCACAATGCTCCCTTCCATTGTCATCACAATACTACATGACCTGGTCATCACAATGCTCCATGACCTTGTTATCACAATGTGCCATTCCAACTGTCCTCGCAATAATCCTTGAAATTTAATAGACCAATGCTCTATGCCCTTGTCATCACAATGCTCCATGCCCTTGTTATCACAATGCTCCATGACCCCTGTCATCACAATGCTCTGTGACTCCAGTCATCACAATGCTTCATGACCTTTGTCATCACAATGGTCCATGCCCTCGTCATCAACAGACTCTGTGACCTTTTTAACCACAATGCTCCATGAACTTTTCATCACAATGCTCTTTGACCCTTGTCATCACAATGCTCTATGCCTTTATCAGCACAAGGCTCCATGACACTTTTAATCACAATGCTCCATGAACGCTCTCATCACATTGCTCCATGCCCTTCTCTTCACAAAGCTCCATGACAAATGTCATCAGAATGCTCCATGGCCTTCTCATCACAATGTTCCATGTCCTTGCCATGACAATGCTCCATTACCCCAGTCATAAAAATGCTCCATGACCCCTGCCATCACGATGTTCCATGGCTTGTCATCACATAGCTCCAAGACCCTTCTCATCACAAGGCTCCAAGAACCCTGTAATCACAATGCTCTATGCCCTTTTTCATCACAATGATCCATGAATCCTGTCATCACAATGCACCATGCCCATCGTCCTAAGGTTTCAGGCTATTGTCATCACAATGAAATAAAAATGCTCCATGACCTCTGTCATAACAATGCTCCAAACCCTTGTGATCACAATATTCCATAACACTTGTCATCACAATGCCCCATGACGCTCGTCATCACAATTATCAATGGACTTCTCATCACAATGCTCCATGACGGTTGTCATCACAATGCGCAACACACTTGTCATCAAAACGCTCCCTGACACTTGTTGTCTGTTTGCTCCTTGAACCCTGTCATAACAAGGCTGCATGCCTTTTTCATAACAATGATCCATGCCCTTTTCATCACAGTGCTCCGAGACCCATGTAATTTCAATGCTCCATGCCCTTGTCATCACAAAGCTCAATGACGCATGCCATCAGAATGCTCCTTCTTCTTCTCCTCAAAATGCTTCATGCCGTAGTCCTCACAATGTTCCAAGACCCCGGTAATCACAATGCTCCATACCCTTGTCATCAAAAAACTCCATGACGCATGTCATCAGAATGCTCCATGCCCTAGTCATCACAATGCTCCAAGACCCTGTAATCACAATGCTACATGCCCCTTTTCATCAGAATGCTCCATGAGACTTGTCATCACAAGTCTCCTGGTCTTCTCATCACAATGCTCCAGGACCTTGTTATCACCATACTCCATTCCCTTGTCAACACAATGCTCCATGACCCCTGTCATCACGATAATCCATGATCATTTTCAGCCCAATGCTCCACGACCTACTCATCACAATCCTCAATGGCCAATATAATCACAGTGCTCCATGACCACTGTCATCACAACACTCCATGACACTTGACAACGCAATGATCCTGGACTCTTGTGATCACAATGCTCCATTCCCTAGTCCTCACAATGCTCCATGAACCAAGTCATCAGAACACTCCATGAACATTTTCAGCCCAGTGCTCCATGACACCTGTCATCACAATGCTCCATGCCTTTGTCAGCAAAATGCTACATGACCTTGTTATTACAATGCTCTATGCGCTTTTCATCACAATACTCCATTTCCATTGTCATCACAATCCTCCATGAATCTTGCGATCACATTGCTTCATGCCCTTGTCATCACAATGCTCCATGCTCCTTGAAATCAAAATGATCCATGAACTCTGTCATCATAATGCTCCAAACCCTTGTGATCACAATGTTCCATAACACTGGTCATCACAACGCTCCATGATGCCTGTCATCACAATACTCCATACCCTTTTCATCATAATGGTCCATGACCTTTGTGATCACAATTCTCAATACACATGTCATCACAATGCTCCCTGACACTTGTCGTCAGAATGCTCCTTGAACCCTGTCACGAAAAGTCTCCATGCATTTTCATCACAATGCCCCATGCCGTTTTCATCACAATGCTCCATGCCATTGTCATCAAAATACTCCACAAGCTTGTCATCAGAATGCTCCATGACCCATGTCATCACAATTCTCCATGCACTTGTCAGCACAATGCTCCCTGAACCTTGTCATCACAATGCTCCAAGCCATTGTCATCACAGTGCTCCATTACCTTTGTCATCAGAATCCTCCAGGACACTTGGCATCACAATGCTCCATTCCATTGTCATCACAATGGGCCATTACATATGTCATCACAATGCTCCCTGACACCTCTCTTCACAATACTGCATGACCTCGTCATCAAAATGCTCCATGCCCCCTGACATCACAGTGTTCCATAACAACTGTCATCAAAATGTTCCATAAAACTTTTCATTAAATTGCTCCATGACCCTGTCATCAGGATGCTCCCTGCCCTTCTCATCACAATGCACAACGCCCTTGCCATCAAAATGCTCCTGACCTTTGTCATCACAAAGATCCATGACACTTGGCATCACACTGCTCCATGTCATTGTCATCACAATGCTCCATGTACCCTCTCATAACATTGCTCCATGCCCTTGTCATCACAAAGCTCCATGACACTTGTCATCACAATGCTCGATGACCTTCTAATCACAATGCTCCATGCCCTTGTCATTACAGTCCTGCATGACCCATGTATCACAGTGTTCCGTGCCCTTGTCATCACAATGCTCCATGCCCACTCTCATCACAATAATCCATGAAACATTTCAGACCAAAGTTCCATACCCTTCTCATCACAATGCTCCATTACCCCTGTCATAAAAATGCACCATGACCCCTGCCATCACAATATTCCATGGCCTAGTCATCACCAAGTTCCATGACACTTCTCATCAGAATGCTCAAGACCCCTGAAATCACAATGCTACATTCCCTTGTCATCACAAAGCTCCATGACGCATGCCATCTTAATGTTCCATGACCTTCTCATCACAATGTTCCATACCTTTGTCATCACAATGCTCCAAGACCCCTCTAATCACATAGCTCCATGCCCCATTTCATCTCAGTGCTTCATGAACCCTGGCATCACAATGAACCATGCCCATCATCAAAAAGCTTCAGGCTATTGTCATCACAATTAAATCAATATTCTCCATGACCTCTGTGTTCCTAATGCTCCAAACCCTTGTGATCACAATGTTGCATAACAATTATCATCACAAAGCTCTATGACATTTGTCATCACAATGCTCGATGCCATTGTCATCACAATGGGCAATTACATATGTCATTACAATGCTCCCTGACACCTGTCTTCACAGTACTGAATGACCTGGTCATCACAATGCTCCATGCCCTTGTCAACACAATGCGCCATTCCAACTGTCATCGCGAAAATCCATGAAAGTTATTAGACCATTGTTCCATGCACTTGTCATCACAATGCTCCATGCCCTTGTTATCACAATGCTCCATGACCCTTGTCATCATGATGCTCCGTGACTCCAGTCATCACAATGCTTCTTGACCTTTGTCATCACAATGGTCCATGCCCTCGTCATCAACAGTCTCTGTGACCTTTTTAAGCACAATGTTCCATGAACATTTCATCACAATGGTCTTTGACACTTGTCATCACAATGCTCTATGCCCTTCTCAGCACAATGCTCCATGACCCTTGTCATCACAATGCTCCATGCGCTTGTCAGCACAATGCTCCATGACACATGTCATCACAATGCACCATGTGCTTGTCATCACAGTGCTCCACAATCTTGTCATCACAATGCTCCATAAAATTTGTCATCACAATGCTCCATGCACTTCTCATCAAAATGTTCTCTCACCACTGATATCACAATGCTACATCACTATTTGTCACAATACTCCGTCACCCCTGTCATCACAATGTTCCATGACTCCTGTCAGCACAATGCTAAATGCACTTATCATCAGAAAGTTCGATGACCCCTGACATCACAATGTTCCATAACACCTGTCATCAAAATATTCCATGACACTTTTCATCAAATTGCTTAATGACCCTGTCATCACAATGCTCCCTGCCCTTCTCATCACAATGTACAATGACCTTGCCATCAAAATGCTCCTTGACATTTGTCATCACAAAGATCTATGACCCTTGGCATCACAATGCTCCATGTCATTGTCATCACAATGCTCCATGAACGCTCTCTTCACATTGCTCCATGCCCTTGTCTTCACAAAGCTCCATGACACATGTCATCAGAATGCTCCCTGCCCTTCTCATCACAATGCTCCATGCCCTTGCCATGACAATGCTCCATTACACCTGTCATAACAATGCTCCATGACCCCTGCCATCACGAAGTCCCATGGCCTTGTCATGACAAGGCTCCATGACCCTTCTCATCACAATGCTCCAAGAACCCTGTAATCACAATGCTGTATGCCACTTTTCATCTCAATGATCCATGAAACCTGTCATCACAATGCACCATGCCCATCATCATAATGCTTCATGCTATTGTCATCACAATGAAATCAAAATGCTCCATGACCTCTGTCATCACAATGCTCCAAACCCTTGTGATCACAATATTCCATAACACTTGTCTTCACTATGCCCCATGACGCTCGTCATCACAATTATCCATGGTCTTCTCATCACAATGCTCCATGACATTCGTCATCGCAATGCTCAATACACTTGTCATCAAAATGCTCCCAGACACTTGTTGTTTGTATGCTCCTTGAACCCTGTCATGACAAGGCTCCATGCCTTTTTCATCACAATGATCCATGCCTTTTTCATCACAGTGGTCCAAGACCCCTGTAATCACAATGCTCCATGCCGTTGTCATCACAAAGCTCAATGACGCATGCCATCAGAATGCTCCTTGGTCTTCTCCTCACAATGCTCCATGCCCTTGTCAGCACAATGTTCCAAGACCCCTGTATTCACAATGCTCCATGCCCCTTTTCATCAGTAAGCTCCATGAGAATGGTCATCACAACTTTCCATGGTTTTCTCATCACAATGCTCCAGGACCTTGTCATCACAATGCTTCACGACCTTGTCATGAAAATTTTCAATGGCCCTTGTCATCATAATGCTCCAAGCCCTAATCATCACAATGCTCCATTATATTTGTCATCACAATCCTCCCTTACATTTGGCATCACAATGCTCCATGCCTTTGTCATCGCGATGGACCATGACATATTTCATCACAATGCTCCCTGACACCTGACTTCACAATACTCCATGACCTACTTATCACAATGCTCCATGCCCTTGTCATCACAATGCACCATGCTCAATGTCATCACAATAATCTATGTAACTTGTCAGACCAATGCTACATGCCCCTGCCATCACAATGTTCCATGCCCTTGTCATCACAATGCTCCATGACAACTGTCATCACAATGCTCCGTGACTCCAGTCATCACAATGCTTCATAACGTGTGTCATCACAATGGTCCATGCCCGAGTCCTCACAACGCTCTGTGACCTTTGTAACCACAAAGCTCCATGAAATTTTCATCACAATTCTCTGTGACCCTTGTCATCACAATGCTCCTTGTCTTTGTCAGAACAATGCTCCATGACCCTTGTCATCACAATGTGCCACGCACATTTCATCACAACAGTACACAACCTTGTCATTGCAATGCTCCATAAACCTTGTAATAACAATTGTCCATGCACTTCTCATCAAAATGCTCTCTCACCAGAGATATCACAATGTTCCATCACTAGTCATCACAATACTACCTCACACATGTAATCACAATGTTCCATGACCCTGTCATCACAATGCTACATCCTCTTATCCTAACAATGTTCCCTGACACCTGACATCACAATGTTCCATAACCCCTGTCATCAAAATGCTCCATGACCCTTTTCATCCCAAATCTCCAAGAACCCTGACATCACAATGTTCTGTAACCCCTGCCATCAAAATGTTCCATTACACTTTTCATTAACTTGCTGCTTGACCCGGTCATCAAAATGCTCCCTGCCTTTCTCATCACAATGCACCATGTCCTTGTCATCAAAATGCTCCATGACTTGTCATCATAAAGCTCCATGACCCTTGGCATCACAAGGCTCCATATCATTGTCATCACAATGCTCCATGAACACTCTCATCACATTACTCCATGCACTTGTCATCACAAAGCTCCATGACCCCTGTCATCACAATGCTCCGTGACTCTAGGCATCACAATGCTTCATAACATTTGTCATCACAATGGTCCATGCCCGCTTCGTCACAAGGCTCTGTGACCTCTGTAACCACAATGCTCCATGATATTTTCATCAAAATGCTCCGTAATACTTGTCATCACAATGCTCCATGTGTTTGTCAGAAAAATGCTCCATGACTCTTGTCATCAAAATGTGCCACGCACTTTTCATCACAATGGTCCACAAATTACTCATCGCCATGCACCATAAAGCTTGTAATCACAATGCTCCATGCCCTTCTCATCACAATGCTCCATTACCCCTCTGATAACAATGCTCCATGACCACTGCCATCACAATGTTCCACGGCCTTGTCACCACAAGGCTCCATGACCCTTGTCATCACAATGCTCCAAGACCCCTGTAATCACAATGTTCCATGCGCGTGTCTTCACAAAGCCCTATGACACATGTCATCAGAATGTTCCATGGCTTTCTCATGAAAATGCTCCTTTCTCTTGTCATCAAAATGCTCCAAGACCCCTTAATCACAATGCCCCATGCCCTTTTTCATCTCAATGATCCATGAACTCTGTCATCACAATGCATCATGCCCATCATCATAATGCTTCAGGCTATTGTCAGCACAAGGAAATCAAAATTCTCCATGACCTCTGTCATCACAATGCTCCATGACCCCTGTCATCACAATACTTCATGTACATTTTCATCCCAATGCTCCATGACACTTATCAAAATGATCCAAGCCCTTTTCATCACAATGCTCCAAGACCCCTGTAAACACAATGCTGAATGCCCCTTTTCATCTCAATGCACCATGAACCCTGTCATCTCAATGCATCATGCACATCATCATAATGCTTCAGGCTATTTTAAGCACAATGAAATCAATATACTCCATGACCTCTATCATCATAATGCTCCAAACCCTTGGGATCACAATGTTCCATAACACTTATCATCACAACACCCGATGACGCTCATCATCACAATTATCCATGGTCTTCTCATCACAGTGCTCCAAGATCTTTGTCATCAAGATGCTCAATACACTTGTCATCACAATGATCCCTGACACTTGTCATCAGTATGCTCCTTGAACCCTGTCATGAAAAGGCTCCATGAATTTTTCATCACAATAATCCATGCCCTTTTCATTACAATGCTCCAAGATCACTGAAATCACAATGCTCCTTGCCCTTGTCATCAAAAAGCTCCATGACGCATGTCATCAGAATGTTCCATGGCCTTCTCATCACAATGCTCCATGCCCTTGTAATCACAATGCTCCAACACCCCTGTAATCACAATGCTCCAAGTCCATTTTCATCAGAATGTTCCATGAGACTTGTCATCACAAGTCTCCATGGTCTTCTCATCACAATGCTCCAGGACCTTGTCATCACCCTGCTCCATTCCCTTGTCATCACAATGCTCCATGACCCATGTCATCACAATAATCCATGAACATTTTCAGCCCAATGCTCCACGAACTTCTCATCACAATGCTCTGTGGCCAATATCATCACAATGCTCCATGACCACTGTCATCACAACACTCCATGACACCTGACAACACAATCATCTGGGACTCTTGTCATCACAATGTCCAATTCCCTAGTCATCACAATGCTCCATGACACCTGTCATCACTACACTCCATGAACATTTTCAGCGCAGTGCTCCATGACAATTGTCATCACAATGATCCATGCCCTTGTCATCACAATGTTCCGTGACCCCTCTATTCACAATGCTCCGTGACGCGTGTCATCACAGTGCTCCATGATACATGTCATCACAATGCTCCATGCCTTTGTCAGCAATATGCTACATGACTTTGTCATTACAATCCTATATGCGCTTGTCATCACAATACTCCATTTCCTTTGTCATCACAATACTCCATGAACCTTGGCGTCATATTGCTACATGCCCTTGTCATCAAAATGCTCCATGCTCCTTGAAATCAAAATGATCCATGACCTCTGTCATCACAATGCTCCAAACCCTTGTGATCACAATGTTCCATAACACTTGTTATCACAATGCTCCATGATGCCTGTCATCACAATACTCCATTCCCTTTTCATCACAATGCTCCATGATCTTTGTCATCAAAATTCTCAATACACTTGTCATCAAAGTGCTCCCTGACACTTGTCATCAGAATGCTCCTTGAAACCTGTCACGAAAAGGCTCCATGCCTTTTTCATCACAATGTCCCATGCCATTTTCATCACAATGCTCCATGCCATTGTCATCAAAATACTCCACAAGCTTGTCATCAGAATGCTCCATGAATCTTGTCATCACAATTCTCCATTCACTTGTCAGCACAATGCTCCCTGACCCTTGTATCACAGTGCTCCAAGCCATTGTCATCACAATGCTCCATTACATTTTTCATCAGAATATTCCATGACACTTGGCATCACAATGCTCCATGCCATTGTCATCAAAATGGGCCATTACATATGTGATCACAATGCTCCCTGACACTTGTCTTCGCAATACTGCATGACCTGGTCATCACAATGCTCCATGCCCTTGTGATCACAATGTGCCATTCCAACAGTCATCGCAATAATCCATGAAACTTAATGGAACAATTTTCCATGCCCTTGTTATCACAATGCTCCATGATTCCTGTCATCACAATGCTCCTTGACTCCATTCATCACAATGCTTCATGACCTTTGTCATCACAATGGTCCATGCCTTCGTCATCAACAGTCTCTGTGACTTTTTAACCACAATGCTCCATGAACTTTTCATCACAATGCTCTTTGACACTTGTCATCACAATGCTCTAAGCTTTTCTCAGCACAATGCTCCATGACCCTTTTCATCACAAAGCTCCATGCACTTGTCAGCACAATTCTCCATGACACATGTCATCATAATGCTCCATGACCCCTGTCATCACAATGCTCCGTGACTCCAGTCATCACAATGCTTCATAACGATTGTCATCACAAAGGTCCATGCCCGAGTCATCACAAGGCTCTGTGACCTTTGTAACCACAATGCTCCATGAACTTTTCATCACAATTCTCTGTGACGCTTGTCATAACAATGTTCTATGTCTTTGTCAGAACAATGCTCCATGACCATTGTCATCACAATGTGCCATGCCCTTTTCATCACAATGCACCATGCACACTCTCTTCACAATAATCTATGAAACTAGTCAGTCCAATGCTCCATGCCACTGTCATCACAATGCTCCATGCCCTTGTCATCACAATGCTCCATGACCCCTGTCATCACAATGCTCCGTGACTCCAGTCATCACAATGCTTCATAACGTTTGTCATCACAATGGTCCATGTCCACGTCTTCAAAAGGCTCTGTGACCTTTGTAACCACAATGCTCCATGAACATTTCATCACATTTCTCTGTGAAACTTGTCATCACAATGCTCCATGTCTTCGTCAGAACAATGCTCCATGACCATTGTCATCAAAATGTGCCATGCGCATTTCATCACAACGGTCCACAACCTTGTCATTGCAATGCTCCATAAAACTTGTAAGCACAATGCTCCATGCCCTTGTCATCACAGTGTGACATTCCAACTGTCATCGCAATACTCCATGAAACTTATTAGACCAATGTTCCATGCCCTTGTCATCACAATGCTCCATGCCCTTGTTATCACAATGCTCCTTGACCCCTGTCATCACAGTGCTCCGTGACTCCAGTCATCACAATGCTTCATGACCTTTGTCATCACAATGGTCCATGCCCTCGTCATCAACAATCTCTGTGACCTTTTTAACCACAATGCTCCATGAACTTTTCATCACAATGCTCTTTGACCCTTGTCATCACAATGCTCTATGCCTTTCTCAGCACAATGCTCCATGACCCTTGTCATCACAATGCTCCATGCACTTTTCATCAAAATGCTACATGACACATATCATCACAATGCACCATGCGATTGTCATCACAGTGCTCCACAACATTGTCATCACAATGCTTCATAAAATTTGTCATCACAGTGCTCCATGCACTTCTCATCAAAATGCTCTCTCACCACTGATATCACAATGCTACATCACTATTTGTCACAATACTCCCTCACCCCTGTCATCACAATGTTCCATGACTCCTGTCATCACAATGCTACATGCACATATCATCACAAAGTTCGATGACCACTGACATCACAATGTTCCATAACACTTGTCATCAAAATGTTCCATGACACCTTTCATCAAATTGCTCCAAGACCCTGTCATCACAGTGCTCCCTGCCCTTCTCATCACAATGCTCATCGCCCTTGCCATCAAAATGCTCCATGACATTGTCATCACAAAGATCCATGACCCTTTGCATAACAATGCTCCATGTCATTGTCATCACAATGCTCCATGAACGCTCTCATCACATTGCTCCATGCCCTTGTCTTCACATAGCTCCATGACACATGTCATCAGAATGCTCCATGGCCTTCTCATCACAATGCTCCATGCCCTTGCCATCACAATGCTCCATTACAACTGTCATAACAATGCTCCATGACCCTTGCCATAACGATGTTCCATGGCCTTGTCAATACAAGGCTCCATGACCCTTCTCATCACAATGCTCCAATAACACTGTAATCTCAGTGCTCTATGCCCATTTTCATCTCAATGATCCATGAACCCTATCATCACAATGCACAATGCCCATCATCATAATGCTTCATGCTATTGTCATAACAATGAAATCAAAATGTTCCATGACCTCTGTCATAACAATGCTCCAAACCCTTGTGATCACAATATTCTATAACATTTGTCATCACAATGCCCAATGATGCTCATCATCACAATTATCCATGGTCTTCTCATCACAATACTCCATGACCTTCGTCATCACAATGCTCAATACACTTGTCATCAACATGCTCCCTGACACTTGTTGTCTGTATGCTTCTTGAACCCTGTCATGACAAGGCTCCATGCCATTTTCATCACAATGATCCATGCCCTTTTCATCACAATGCTCCAAGTCCCATGTAATCACAATGGTCCATGCCAATGTCTTCACACACCTCAAAGACGCATGCCATCAGAAGGCTCCTTGGTCTTCTCCTCACCATGCTCCATGCCCTTGTCTTCACAATGTTCCAAGAGCCCTGTAATTACAATGATCCATGCCTATTTCATCAGTATGCTCCATGAGACTCTTCTTCACAAGGCTCCATGGTTTTATCATCACAATTCTCCAGTACATTGTCATCACAATGCTTCACGACCTTGTCATCAAAATTTTCAATGGCCTTTTTCATCATAATGCTCCCAGCCCTAATCATCACAATCCTCCATTACATTTGGTATCACAAAGCTCCATGCCATTGTCATCGCCATGGATCATGATATATGTCATAACAGTGCTCCCTGACACCTGTCTTCACAATACTCCATGACCTTATCATCACAATGCTCCATGCCCTTGTCATCACAATGCACCATGCCCACTCTCATCACAATAATCTATGAAAATTGTCAGACCAATGCCCCATGACACTGTCATCACTATGCTCCATGCCCTTGTCATCACAATGCTCCATGACGCCTGTCATCACAATGCTCCGTGACTACAGTCATCACAATGCTTCATAACGTTTGTCATCACAATGGTCCATGCCCGCGTCATCACAAGGCTCTGTGATCTTTGTAACCACAATGCTCCATGAACTTTTCATCACAATTCTCTGAGAAACTTGTCATCACAATGCACCATGTCCTTGTCATCAAAATGCTCCATGACTGGTCAGCAGAAAACTCCATGACCCCTGGCATCACAATGCTAAATGTCATTGTCATCACAATGCTCCATGAACCCTCTCATAACTTTGCTCAATGCTCTTGTCATCACAAAGCTCCATGACACTTGTCATCACAATGCTCGATGCCCTTCTCATCACAATGCTCCATGCCTTTGTCATTACAATCCTGCATGACGAATGTATCATAGTGTTCCGTACCCTTGTCATCACAATGCTCCATGCGCACTCTCATCACAAAAATTCATGAAACATTTCAGACCAATGTTCCATGCCCTTCTCATCACAATGCTCCATTACTTCCGTCATAAAAATGCACCATGAACCCTGCCATCACAATGTTCCACGGCCTCGTCTTCACAAGGTTCCATGACACTTGTCATTACAATGCTGAAAAACACTGTAATCACAATGCTCCATGCCCTTCTCATCACAAAGCTCCATGACGCATGTCATCAGAATGTTCCATGGCCTTCTCATCACAATTATCCATGCCCTTGTCATCATAATGCTCCAAGACCCTTGTAAAAACAATGCTCCATGCCCCATTTCATCTCAATGCTCCATGAACCCTGTCATCACAGTGCACGATGCCCATCATCATAATACTTCAGTCTATTGTCATCACAATGAAATCAGTATTCTCCATGACCTCTGACATCATAATGCTGAAAACCCTTGTGATCACAATGTTCCATAAAACTTATAATTACAGCACCCCTTGAGGCTCATCATCACAATTATCCATGGTCTTCTCATCACAATGCTCCATGATCTTTGTCATCACGATGCTCAATACACTTGTCATCACAATGCTCGCTGACACTTGTCGTCAGTATTCTCCTTGAACCCTGTCATGACAAGGCTCCATGCCTTTTTCATCACAATAATCCATGCCCTTTTCATCACAATGCTCCAAGATCCCTGTAATCACCATGCTTCATGGCCTTGTCATCAAAAAGCTCCATGAGGCATGTCATCAGACTGTTTCCTGGCATTCTCATCACAATGTGCCATGCCCTTGTCATCACAATGCTCCATGACCACTTTCATCACAATAATCCATGAACATTTTCAGCCCAATGCTCCACGACCTTCTCATCACAATGCACCATGCCCACTCTCTTCACAATAATCTATGAAACTAGTCAGACCAATGCTCCATGCCACTGTCATCACAATGCTCCATGCTCTTGTCATCACAATGCTCCATGACCCCTGTCATCACAATGCTCCGTGACTCCAGTCATCACAATGCTTCATAACCTTTGTCATCACAGTGGTCCATGCCCGCGTCATCACAAGGCTCTGTGATCTTTGAAACCACAATGCTCCATGAACTTTTCATCACAATTCTCTGAGAAACTTGTCATCACAATGCTCCATGTATTTGTCAGAACAATGCTCCAAGACCATTGTCATCACAATGTGCCACGAACATTTCATCACAACGTTCTAAACTTTGTCATTGCAATGCTCCATAAACCTTGTAATCACAATAGTCTATGCACTTCTCATCAAAATGTTCTCTCACCAGAGATATCACAATGTTCCAATACTAGTCATCACAATACACCCTCACCCTTGTAATCACAATGTTCCATGACCCTGTCATCACAATGCTACATCCCCTTATCATCACAATGTTCCATGACCCTTGCCATCACAATATTCCATAAACCCTGTCATCAAAATGCTCCATGACCCATTCCATACCAAAGCTCCAAGACCCCTGACATCACAATGTTCTATAACCCCTGCCATCAAAATGTTCCATTATACTTTTTATCAAATTGCTGCATGAGCTGGTCATCAAAATGCTCCCTGCCCTTCTCATCAAAATGTTCCATGCCTTGTCATCACAAAGCTCCAAGACACTTGGCATCACAATGCTCCATGTGATTGTCATCACAATGCTCCTTGAACCCTCTCATCACATTGCTCCATGCCCTTGTCATCACACAGCTCCATGACACTTGTCATCACAATGCTCGATGAGCTTCTCATCACAATGCTCCATGCCTTGTCATTACAGTCCTGCATGACCCATGTATCACAGTGTTCCGTGCCCTTGTCTTCACAATGCTCCATGCCTACTCTCATCACAATAATCCATGAAACATTTCAGACCAAAGTTCCATACCCTTTTCATCACAATTCTCCTTTACCCCTGTCATAACAATGCACCCTGACAACTGCCATCACAATGTTCCACGGCCTAGTCATCACAAGGTTCCATGATACTTTTTATCACAATACTCAAGACCTCTGAAATCACAATGCTCCATGCGCTTGTCATCACAAAGCTCCATGACGCATGTCATCAGAATGTTCCATGGCCTTCTCATCAAAATGCTCCATGCCCTTGTCATCACAATGCTCCAAGTCCCTTGTAGTCAAAATGCTCCATGCCCATTTTCATCTCAATGCTCCATGAAATCTGTCATCACAATGCTCCAAGACCCTTGTAATCACAATGCTCCATGCCCCTTTTCATCTTAGTGCTCCATGAACCCTGTCATCACAATGCACCATACCCATCATCATAATGCTTCACGCTGTTGTCATCACAATGAAATCAATATTCTGAATGACCTCTGTCATCATAATGCTCCAAACCCTTGTGATCACAATGTTGCATAACACATATCATCACAACACCCCATGACGCTCATCATCACAATTATCCATGGACTTCTCATCACAATGCTCCATGATCTTGTCATCACAATTCTCAATACATTTGTCATCACAAATGCTCCCTGACACTTGTCGTCAGTATGCTCCTTGAACCCTGTCATGACAAGTTTCCATGCCTTTTTCATCACAATGATCCATGACCATTTCATCATAATCCTCCAAGGTCCCTGTAATCACAATGCTCCATGCCCTTGTCATCACAAAACTCCATGACGCATGTCATCAGAATGCTCCATGACCTTCTCATCACAATGCTCTATGCCCTAGTCATCACAATGCTCCTAGACCCCTGTAAGCACAATGCTCCATGCCCCTTTTCATCAGAATGCTCCATGAGACTTGCCATCACAAGTCTCCATGGTCTTTTCTTCACAATGTTCCAGGAACTTTTCATCACCATGATCCATTCCCTTGTCATCACAATTCTTCATGATCCCTGTCATCACAGTAATCCATGAACATTTTCAGCCCTGTGCTCCACGACCTTCTCTTCACAATGCTCCATTGCCAATATCATCACAATGCACCATGACCACAGTCATCACAACACTCCATGACACCCGACAAAACAATGATCCGGGATTCTTGTCTTCACAATGCTCCGTTCCCTTGTCGTCACAATGTTCCATGACACCTGTAATCACAACTCTCCATGAACATTTTCAGCCCAGTGCTCCATGACCCTTGTCATCCCAATGCTCCATGACCCCTGTATTCACAATGCTCCTTGACGCTTGTCATCACAGTGCTCCATGACACATGTCATAACAATGCTCCATGCCTTTGTCAGCAAAATGCTACATGACCTTGTCATTACAATGCTCTATGCGCTTGTCATCACAATACTCCATTTCCATTGTCATCACAATCCTCCATGAACATTGGGATCACATTGCTTCATGCCCTTCTCATCAGAATGCTCCATGCTCCTTGAAATCAAAATGATCCATGACCTCTGTCATCACAATGCTCCAAACACTTGTGATCACAATGTTCCATAACACTTGTCTTCACAACGCTCCATGATGCCTGTCATCACAATACTCCATGCCCTTTTCATCACAATGCTCCATGAGTTTTGTCACCACAATTCTCAATACACTTGTCATCACAATGCTACCTGACACTTGTCATCAGAATGCTCCTTGAAACCTGTCACGAAAAGGCTCCATGCCTTTTTCATCACAATGCCCCATGCCGTTTTCATCACAATGCTCCATGCCATTGTCATCAAAATACTCCACAAGCTTTTCATCAGAATGCTCCATGACGCTTGTCATCACAATTCTCCATGCACTTCTCAGCACAATGCTCACTGACGCTTGTCATCACAATGCTCCAAGCCATTGTCATCACAAAGCTCCATTACCTTTGTCCTCAGAATCTTCCATGACACTTGCCATGACAATTCTCCATGACATCAACATCATAATGGGCCATTACATATGTGATCACAATGCTCCCTGACACCTGTCTTCACAATACTGCATGACCTGGTCATCACCATGCTCCATGCCCTTGTCATCACAATGCACCATTCCAACTGTCATCGCAACAATCCTTGAAACTTATTAGACTAATGTTCCATGCCCTTGTCATCACAATGCTCCATACCCTTGTTATCACAATGCTCCATGACCCCTGTCATCACAATGCTCCGTGACTCCAGTCATCACAATGCTTCATGACCTTTGTCATCACAGTGGTCCATGCCCTCATCATCAACAGTCTCTGTGACCATTTTAACCACAATGCTCCATGAACTTTTCATCACAATGCACTTTGACCCTTGTCATCACAATGCTCTATGCCTTTCTCAGCACAATGCTCCATGACCCTTGTTATCACAATGCTCCATGCGCTTGTCAGCACAATGCTCCATGACGCATGTCATCACAATGCACCATGCGCTTTTCATCACAGTGCTCCACAACCTTGTCATCACAATGCTCCATAAAATTTGTAGTCACAATGCTCCATGCACTTCTCATCAAATGCTCTCTCACCACTGATATCACAATTCTACATCATTATTTGTCAGAGTACTCTCTCACCCCTGTCAACACAATGATCCATGACTCCTGTCATCACAGTGCTACATGCACTTATCATCAAAATGTTCGTTGAACCCTGACATTACAATGTTCCATAACACCTGTCATCAAAATATTCCATGACACTTTTCATCAAATTGCTCCATGACCCTGTCATCAGAATAATCCCTGCCCTCCTCATCACAATGCACAACGCCGTTGCCATCAAAATGCTCCATGACCTTTGTCATCACAAAGATCCATGACCCTTGGCATCACAATGCTCCATGTCATTGTCATCACAATGCTCTATGAACGCTCTCATCACATTGCTCCATGCCCTTGTCTTCACATAGCTGCATGACACATGTCATCAGAATGCTCCATGGCCTTCTCATCACAATGCTCCATGCCCTTGCCATCACAATGCTCCATTACACCTGTCATAACAATGCTCCATGACCCCTGAAATCACGATGTTCCATGGCCTTGTCATCACAGGCTCCATGACCCTTCTCATCACAATGCTCCAAGAACACTGTAATCACAATGCTCTATGCCCCTTTTCATCTCAATGATCCATGAACACTGTCATCACAATGCACCATGCCCATCATCATAATGCTTCATGCTATTGTCATAACAATGAAATCAAAATATTCCATGACCTCTGTCATAACAATGCTCCAAACCCTTGTGATCTCAATATTCCATAACACTTGTCATCAAAATGCCCCATGACGCTCGTCATCACAATTAACCATGGCCTTCTCATCACATGCGCCATGACCTTCGTCATCACAATGCTCAATACACTTGTCATCAAACTGCTCCCTGACACTTGTTGTCTGTATGCTCCTTGAACCCTGTCATGACAAGGCTCCATGCCATTTTCATCACAATGCTCCAAGACCCCTGTAATCACAATGATCCATGCCCTTGTCATCACAAAGCTCAATGACGCATGACATCAGAGTGCTCCTTGGCCTTCTTCTCACAATGCTCCATGCCCTTGTCTTCACAATGTTCCAAGACCCCTGTAATCACAATGCTCCATGCCCCTGTTCATCAGTATGCACCATGATACTTGTCATCACAAGGCTCCATTGTTTTGTCATCACAATGCTCCATGCCCTTGTCATTACAATGCACAATTCCCACTCTCATCACAATAATCTATGCAACTTGTCAGACCAATGCTCCATGCCACTGTCATCAAAATGTTCCATGCCCTTGTCATCACAATGTTCCATGACCCCTGTCATCACAATGCTCGATGACTCCAGTCATCACAATGCTTCATAACGTTTTTCATCACTATGGTCCATCCCGCATCATCACAAGGCTCTGTGACCTTTGTAACCACAATTCTCCATGAACTTTTCATCACAATTGTCTGTGAAACTTGTCATCACAATGCTTCATGTCTTTGTCAGAACAATGCTCCATGACCACTGTCATCACAATGTGCCATGTGCATTTCATCACAACGGTCCACAACCTTGTCATTGCAATACGCCATAAACCTAGTAAGCACAATGGTCCATGCACTTCTCATCAAAATGCTCTCTCACCAGAGATATCACAATGTTCCATCACTAGTCATCACAATACTCCCTCACCCTTGTAATCACAATATTCCATGACGCTGTCATCACAATGCTACATCCCCTTATAATCACAGTGTTCCATGACCCCTGCCATCACAATGTTCCATAACCCCTGTCAACAAAATGCTCCATGACCCATTCCATCCCAAAGCTCCAAGACCCCTGACATCACAATGTTCTATAACCCCTGCCATCAAAATATTCCATTACACTTTTTATCAAATTGCTGCATGACCCGGTCATCAAAATGATCCCTGCAATTCTCACCACAATGCACCATGCCTTTGTCATCAAAATGCTCCATGACCTTTGTCATCACAAAGCTCCAAGACACTTGGAATCACAATGCTCCATGTCATTGACATCACAATGCTCCATGATCCCTCTCATCACATTGCTCCATGCCCTTGTCATCACAAAGCTCCATGACACTTGTCATCACAATGCTCGATGCCCTTCTCATCACAATGCTCCATGTCATTGTTATTACAGTCCTGCATGACCCATGTATCATAGTGTCCCGTGCCTTGGTCATCACAATGCTCCCTGCCCATTCTCATCACAATAATCCATGAAACAGTTCAGACCAAAGTTCCATATCCTTTTCATCACAATGCTCCATTACCCCTGTCATAACAATGCAAAATGACCCCTGCCATCACAATGTTCCACGGCCTAGTCATCACAAGGTTCCATGATACTTCTCATCACAATGCTCAAGACCCCTGAAATCACAGTGCTCCATGCTCTTGTCATCCCAATGCGCCATGACCCCTGTATTCACAATGCTCCTTGACGCTTGTCATCACAGTGCTCCACGACACATGTCTTCACAATGCTTCATGCCCTTGTCAGCAAAATTCTACATGACCTTGTCATTACAATCCTCTATGCGCTTGTCATCACAGTACTCCATTTCCATTGTCATCATAATCCTCCATGAACTTGGGTATCACATTTCTTCATGCCCTTCTTATCACAATACTCCATGCCCCTTGAAATAAAAATGATCCATGACCTGTGTCATCACAATGCTCCAAACCCTTGTGATCACAATGTTCCATAACACTGGTCATCACAAAGCTCCATGATGCCTGTCATCACAATACTCCTTGCCCTTTTCATCACAATGCTCCATGACCTTTGTCATCACAATTCTCAATACACTTGTCATCACAATGCTCCCTGACACTTGTCGTCAGAATGCTCCTTGAACACTGTCATGAAAAGGCTCCATGCCTTTTTCATCACAATGCCCCATGCCGTTTTCATCACAATGCTCCATGCCATTGTCATCAGAATACTGCACAAGCTTGTCATCAGGATGCTCCATGACCCTTGTCATCACAATTCTCCATGCACTTGTCAGCACAATGCTCCCTGACCCTTGTCATCACAATGCTCCATGCCCTTGTCATCACAATGCGCAATTCCAGCTGTCATCGCAATACTCCATGAAAGTTATTAGACCAATGTTCCATGCCCTTGTCATCACAATGCTCCATGCCATTGTTATCACAGTGCTCCATGTCCCCTGTCATCACAATGCTCCGTGACTCCAGTCATCACAATGCTTCATGACATTTGTCATCACAATGGTCGATGCCCTCATCATCAACAGTCTCTGTGACTTTTTAACCACAATGCTCCATGAATTTTTCATCACAATGCTCTTTGTCCCTTGTCATCACAATGCTCCATGCACTTGTCAGCACAATGCTCCATGACACATGTCATCACAATGCACCATGCGCTTGTCATTACAGTGCTCCACAATCTTGTCATCACAATGCTCCTTAAAATTTGTCATCACAATGCTCCTTGCACTTCTCATCAAAATGCTCTCTCACCACTGATATCACAATTCTAAATCACTATTTGTCACAATACTCCCACACCGCTGTCATCACAATGTTCCATGACTCCTGTCATCACAATGCTACATGCACTTATCATCAAAATGTTCAATGACCCCTGACATCACAATGTTCCATAACACCTGTCATCAAAATGTTCCATGACACTTTTCATCAAATTGCTCCATGACCCTGTTATCAGAATGCTCCCTGCCCTTCTCATCAAAATGCACAATGCCCTTGCCATCAAAATGCTCCATGACCTTTGTCATCACAAAGATCCTTGACCCTTGGCATCACAGTGCTCCATGTCATTTTCTTCACAATGCTCCATGAACGCTCTCATCACATTGCTCCATGCCCTTGTCTTCACAGAGCTCCATGTCACATGTCATAAGAATGCTCTATGGACTTCTCATCACAATGCGCCATGCCCTTGCCATCACGATATTCCATGGCCTTGTCATCACAAAGCTCCATGACCCTTCTCATCACAATGCTCCAAGAACCCTGTAATCACAATGTTCTATGCCCATTTTCATCTCAATGATCCATGAACCCTGTGATCACAATGCACCATGCCCATCATCATAATGCTTCATGCTATTGTCATCCCAATGAAATCAAAATGCTCCATGACCTCTGTCATAACAATGCTCCAAACCCTTGTGATCACAATATTCTATAACACTTGTCATCACAATGCCCCATGACGCTCATCATCACAATTATCCATGGTCTTCTCATCACAATGCTCCATGACCTTGTCATCACAAAGCTCCATGACACTTGTCATCACAATGCTCGATGCCCTTCTCATCACAATGCTCCATGCCATTGTCATTAAAATCCTGCATGACACATGTATCACAGTGTTCCTTGCCCTTGTCATCATAATGCTCCATGCCCACTCTCATCACAATAATTCATGAAACATTTCACACCAATGTTCCATGACCTTCTCATCAAAATGCTCCATTACCCCTGTCATAACAATGCACCATGACCCTTGCCATCACAGTGTTCCACGGCCTAGTCATCACAAGATTCCATGACAGTTGTCATCACAATGCTGAAGACCACTGTAATCACAATGCTCCATGCACTTTTCATCACAAAGCTCCATGACGCATGTCTTCAGAATGTTGCATGGCATTCTCATCACAATGCTCCATGCCCTTGTCATCACAATGCTCCACGCCCTTGTTATCACAATGTTCCAAGACCCCTGTAATCAGAATGCTCCATGCCCGTTTACATCATTATGCTCCATGAGACCTGTCATCACAAGGCTCCATGGATTTCTCAACACAATGCTCCAGGAAATTGTCATGACAATGCTTCACGACATTGTCATGGGAATTCTCAACGGCCCTTGTCATCATAATGCTCCTTGCCCTCGTCATCACAATACTCCATTATATTTGTCATCACAATACTCCCTTACATTTGGAATCACAATGCTACATGCCATTGTCATCGCAACGGACCATGACATATGTCATCACAATGCTCCCTGACACCTGTCTTCACAATAATCCATGCCCTTGTCATCACAATGCTCCATGCCCTTGTCATCACAATGCACCATGTCCACTGTCATCACAATAATCTGTGAAACTTTTCAGACGAATGCTCCATGACCCTGTCATCACAATGCTCCATGCCCTTGTCATCACAAAGCTCCATGACGCATGTGATCAGAATGTTCCATGGCCTTCACATCACAATGCTCCATACCCTAGTCATCATAATGCTCTAAGACCCCTGTAAACACAATGCTCTATGCCACTTTTCATCTCAATGCTCCATGAACCCTGTCATCACAATGCGCCATGCCCATCATCATAATGCTTCAGGCTATTGTCATCACAATGAAATCAATATTCTCCATGACCTCTGTCATCATAATGCTCCAAACCCTTGTGATCACAATGTTCCATAACACGTATCATCACAACACCCCATGACGCACATCATCACAATTATCCATGGCCTTCTCATCACAATGCTCCATGATCTTTGTCATCACAATGCTCAATACACTTGTCATCACAATGCTCCCTGACACTTGTCGTCAGTATGCTCCTTGAACCCTGTCATGACAAGGCTCCATGCCTTTTTCATCACAATAATCCATGCCCTTTTCATCACAATGCTCCAAGATCCCTGTAATCACAATGCTCCAAGCCCTTGTCATCAAGAACTCCATAACGCATGTCATCAGAATGCTTCATGGCCTTCTCATCACAATGCTCCATTCCCTTCTCATCACAGTGCACCAAGACCCCTGTAATCACAATGCTCCATGCCCCTTTTCATCAGAATGCTCCATGAGACTTGTCATCTCAAGTCTCCATGGTCTTCTCATCACAATGCTCCACGACCTTGTCATCACCATGCTCCGTTCCGTTGTCATCAGAATGCTCCATGGCCCCTGTCATCACAATAATCCATGAATACTTTCAGTCCAATGCTCCACGACATTCTCATCACAATGCTCCATGGCCAATATCATCACAATGCTCCATGACCACTGTCATCACAACACTCCATGACACCTGACAACAAAATGATCCAGGACTCTTGTCATCACAATGCTCCATTCCCTAGTCATCACAATGTTCCATGACCCCTGTCATCACAACACTTTATGAACATATTCAGCACAGTGCTCCATGACCCATGTCATCACAATGATCCATGACCTTGTCATCCCAATGCTCCATGACCCATGTATTCACAATGCTCTGTGACGCTTGTCATCACAGTGCTCCATGACACATGTCATCACAATGCTCCATGCCATTGTCTGCAAAATGGTACATGAACTTGTCATTACAATGCTCTATGCGCTTGTCATCACAATACTCCATTAACATTGTCATCACAATCCTCCATGAACCTTGGGATCACATTGATCCATGCCCTGGTCATCACACTGCTCCATGCTCCTTGAAATCAAAATGATCCATGACCTCTGTCATCACAATGCTCCAAACACTTGTGATCACAGTGTTCCATAACACTTGTTATCACAACGCTCCATGATGCCTGTCATCACAATACTCCATGCCGTTTTCATCACAATGCTCCATGACCTTTGTCATCACAATTCTCAATACACTTGTCATCAAAATGCTCCCTGACATTTGTCATCAGAATGCTCCTTGAAACCTGTCACGAAAAGGCTCTATGGTTTTTCATCACAGTGCCCCATGCCATTTTCATCCCAATGTTCCATGCCATTGTCATCAAAATACTCCTCAAGCTTGTCATCAGAATGCTCCATGACCCTTGTCATCACAATTCTCCATGCACTTGTCAGCACAATGCTCCCTGACCCTTGTCATCACAATGCTCCAAGCCATTGTCTTCACAATGCACCATTACCTTTGTCATCAGAATCCTCCATGATACTTGGCATCACAATGCTCCATGCCATTGTCATCACAATGGGCCATAACATATGTCATCACCATGCTCCCTGACACCTGTCTTCACAATACTGCATGACCTGGTCATCACTACGCTCCATGCCCTTTTCATCACTATGCGCCATTCCAACTGTCATCGCAATAATCCATGAAACATATTAGACCAATGCTCCATGCCCTTGTCATCACAATGCTCCATGCCCTTGTTCTCACAATGTTCCAAGACCCCTGTAATCAGAATGCTTCATGCCCCTTTTCATCAGTATGCTCCATGAGACTTGTCATCACAAGGCTCCATGGTTTTCTCATCACAGTGCTCCAGGAACTTGTCATCACATTGCTTCACGACCTTATCATGAAACTCTCAATGGCCCTTGTCATCATAATGTTCCAAGCCCTAGTCATCCCAATGCTCCATTATATTGTCATCACAATCCTCCATTACATTTGGCATCACAATGCTCCATGCCATTGTCATCGCAATGGACCATGACATATGTCATCACAATGCTCCCTGACACCTGTCTTCACAATAATCCATGACCTTGTCATCACAATGCACCATGTACACTGTCATGACAATAATCTATGAAACTTGTCAGACCAATGCTCCATGACCCTTTCATCACATTGCTCCATGCCCTTGTCATCACAATGCTTCATGACCCCTGTCATCACAATGCTCCTTGACTCCAGTCATCACAATGCTTCATAACATTTGTCATCACAACGGTACATGCCCGCATCATCACAAGGCTCTGTGACCTATGTAACCACAATGCTCCATGAACTTTTAATCACAATGTTCCGTGACACTTGTCATCACAATGCTCCATGCCTTTGTCAGAACAACCTCCATGACCCCTGTCATCAGAATGCTCCGTGACCCCAGTCATCACAATGCTTCATAACGTTTCTCAACACAACGGTCCATGCCCGCGTCATCGCAAATCTCTGTGACCTTTGTAACCACAATGCTCCATGAATTTTTGATCACAATGCTCCATGACCCTTGTCATCACAATGTGCCATGCGCTTTTCATCACAATGATCCACAACCTTGTCATCGCTATGCTCCATAAACCTTGTAATCACAATGCTCCATGCACTTCTCATCCAAATGCTCTCTCACATGAGATATCACAATGTTCCATCACTAGTCATCACAATCCTCCCTCACCCCTGTTATCGCAATGTTCCATGACCCCTGTCATCACAGTGCTACATCCCCTTATCAGCACAATGTTCCATGAACCCTGACATCACAATTTTCCATAACCCCTGTCATCAAAATGCTCCATGACCCTTTTCATCCCAAAGCTCCATGACCCCTGGCATCACAATGTTCTATAACGTCTGTCATCAAAATGTTCCATGACACTTTTCATCAAATTACTACATGACCCTGTCATCAAAAGGCTCCCTGCCCTTCTCATCACAATGCACCACACCCTTGTCATCAAAATGCTTCATGACCATTGTCATCACAAAGCTCCATGACCCTTGGCATCACAATGCTCCATGTCATTGACATCACAACGCTCCATGAACACTCTCATCACATTGCTCCATGCCCTTGTCATCACAAAGCTCCATGACACTTATCATCACAATGCTCGATGCCCTTGTCATTACAATCCTCCATGACCCATGTATCACAGTGCACCGTGCCCTTGTCATCAAAATGCTCCATGCCCACTCTCATCACAATAATCCATGAAACATTTCAGACCAATGCACAATGCCCTTCTCATTACAATGCTCCATTACCTCTGTCATAACAATGCTCCATGACCCCTGCCATCAAAATGTTCCAGGGCCTTGTCATCACAAGGCTTCATGACCCTTGTCATCACAATGCTCCAAGACCCATGTAATCACAATGCTCCATGCCCTTGTCATCACAAAGCTCCATGACGCATGTCATTCGAATGTTCCATGGCCTTCTCTTCACAATGCTCCATGCCCTTGTCATCACAATACTCCAAGACCCCTGTAATCACAGTGCTCCATGCCCCTTTTCAACAGAATGCTCCATGAGACTTGTCATCACATGTCTCCATTGTCATCTAATCACAATGCTCCAAGACCTTGTCATCACCATGCTCCATTCCCTTGTCATCACAATGCTCCATGACCCATGTCATCACAGTACTCCATGAACATTTTCAGCCCAATGCTCCATGACCTTCTCATGACAGTGCTCCATGACCAATATCATCACAATGCTCCATGACCACTGTCATCACAACACTCCATAACACCTGACAACACAATGATCCGGGACTCTTGTAATCACAATGCTCCAAGACCCCTGTCATCACATACTCCATGAACATTTTCAGCCCAGTGTTCCATGCTCCTTTTCATCACAATGCTCCATGAACCCTGTCATCACAATGAACCATGCCCATCATCATAATGCTTCAGGCTATTGTCATCACAATGAAATCAAAATGCTCCATGACCTCTGTCATCACAATGCTCCAAACCCTGGTGATCACAATGTTGCATAACACTTATCATCACAAAACCCCATGACGCTAATCATCACTATTATCCATGGTCTTCTCATCACAAGGCTCCATGACCTTTGTCATCACAATTCTCAATACTCTTTTCATCACAATGCTCCCTGACACTTGTCGTCAGTATGCTCCATGAACTCTGTCATGACAAGGCTCCATGCCTTTTTCATCACAATGATCCATGCCCTTTTCATCACAGTGCTCCAAGACCCCTGTAATCATAATGCTCCTTGCCCTTGTCATCACAAAGCTCCATGATGCATATCATCAGAATGTTCCATGCACTTCTCATCACAATGCTCCATGCCCTTGTCATCACAATGCTCCAAGACCCCTGTAATCACAATGCTCCATGCCCCTTTTCATCTCAATGCTCCATGAACACTGTCATAACAATGCACCATGCCCATCATCATAATGCTTCAGGCTATTGTCATCACAGTGAAATCAAAATGCTCCATGACCTCTGTCATCACAATGCTCCGAACCCTGGTGATCACAATGTTGCAAAACACTTATCATCACAACACCCCATGACGCTCATCATCACAATTATCCATGGTCTTCTCATCACAATGCTCCATGACCTTTGTGATCACAATTCTCAATACACTTGTCATCACAATGCTCCTTGACACTTGTCGTCAGAATGCACCTTGAACCCTGTGACGAAAAGGCTCCATGCCTTTTTCATCACAAAGCCCCATGCTGTTTTCATACCAATGCTCCATGCCATTGTCATCAAAATACTACACAAGCTTGTCATCAGAGTGCTCCATGACCCTTGTCATCACAATTCTCCATGCACTTGTCAGCACAATGCTCCCTGACCCTTGTCATCACAATGATCCAAGCCATTGTCATCACAATGCTCCATTACCTTTGTCATTAGAATCCCCCATGACACTTGGAAACACAATGCTCCAAGCCATTGTCATCACAATGGGCCATTACATATGTAATCACAATGCTCCCTGACACCTCTCTTCACAATACTGTATGAACTGGTCATCAGAATGCTCCATGCTCTTGTCTTCATAATGTGCCATTCCAACTGTCATCACAATAATCCATGAAACTTATTAGACCAATGCTCCATGCCCTTGTCATCACATTGCTCCATGCTCTTGTTATCACAATGTTCCAAGACCCCTGTAATCAGAATGCCCCATGCCCCTTTTCATCAGTATGCTCCATGAGACTTGTCATCGCAAGGCTCCATGGTTTTCTCATCACAATGCTCCAGGACATTGACATCATAATGGTTCACGACATTGTCATGAAAATTCTCAATGGCCCTTGTCTTCATAATGCTCCAAGCCCTAGTCATCACAGTGCTCCATTATATTTGTCATCACAATCCTCCCTTGCATTTGGCATCACTATGCTATATGCTATTGTCATCGCAATGGACCATGACATATTTCATCACAATGCCCCCTGACACCTGTCTTCACAATACTCCATGCCCTTGTCATCACAATGCTCTATGCCCTTGTCATCACAATGCACCATGTCCACTGTCATCACAATAATCTATGAAACTTGTCAGACCAATGCTCCATGCCCCTGTCATAACTATGCTCCATGCCCTTGTCATCACAATGCTCCATGACCCCTGTCATCACAATACTCCATGAACATTTTCAACCCAGTGCTCCATGACCCTTGTCATCACAATGATCCATGCACTTGTCATCCCAATGTTCCATGACGCTTGTAATCACAGTGCTCCATGACATCTGTCATCACAATGCTCCATGCCTTTGTCAGCAAAATGCTACATGACCTTGTCATTACAATGCTCTATGCGCATGTCATCACAATACTCCATTACCATTGTCATCACAATCCTCCAGGAACCTTGGGATCACATTGCTTCAGGCCCTTGTCATCACAATGCTCCATGCTCCTTGAAATCAAAATGATCTATGACCTCTGTCATCACAATGCTCCAAACCCTTGTGATCACAATGTTCAATAACACTTGTCCTCACAACGCTCCATGATGCCTGTCATCACAATACTCCATGCCCTTTTCATCACAATGCTCCATGAACTTTTTCATCACAATTCTCCATACACTTGTCATCAAAATGCTCCCTGACACTTGTCGTCAGAATGCTCCTTGAACTGTGTCACGAAAAGGCTCCATGCCATTTTCATCACAAATCCACATGCCGTTTTCATCCCAGTGCTCCATGCCATTGTCATCAAAATACTCCACAAGCTTGTCATCAGAATGCTCCATGACGCTTGTCATCACAATTCTCCGTGCACTTGTCAGCAAAATGCTCCCTGACCCTCATCATCACAATGCTCCATGCCATTGTCATCACAATGGGCCATTACATATGTCATCACAATGCTCCCTGACACCTCTCTTCACAATACTGCATGATCTGGTCATCACAATGCTCCATGCTCTTGTCTTCATAATGCGCCATTCCAACTGTCATCACAATAATCCATGAAACTTATTAGACCAATGGTCCATGCCCTTGTCATCACATTGCTCCATGCTCTTGTTATCACAATGTTTAAGACCCCTGTAATCAGAATGCCCCATGCCCCTTTTCATCAGTATGCTCCATGAGACTTGTCATCGCAAGGCTCCATGGTTTTCTCATCACAATGCTCCAGGACCTTGTCATCACAATGGTTCACGACATTGTCATGAAAATTCTCAATGGCCCTTGTCTTCATAATGCTCCAAGCCCTAGTCATCACAGTGCTCCATTATATTTGTCATCACAATCTTCCCTTGCATTTGGCATCACTATGCTCCATGCTATTGTCATCGCAATGGACCATGACATATTTCATCACAATGCCCCCTGACACCTGTCTTCACAATACTCCAGTCCCTTGTCATCACAATGCTCCATGCCCTGGTCATCACAATGCACCATGTCCACTGTCATCACAATAATCTATGAAACTTGTAAGACCAATGCTCCATGCCCCTGTCATAACAATGCTCCATGACCTTGTCATCACAATGCTCCATGACCCCTGTCATCACAATACTCCATGTACATTTTCAGCCCAGTGCTCCATGACCCTTGTCATCACAATGATCCATGCACTTGTCATCCCAATGTTCCATGACGCTTGTAATCACAGTGCTCCATGACATCTGTCATCACAGTGCTCCATGCCTTTGTCAGCAAAATGCTACATGACCTTGTCATTACAATGCTCTATGCGATTGTCATCACAATACTCCATTACCATTGTCATCACAATCCTCCAGGAACCTTGGGATCACATTGCTTCAGGCACTTGTCATCAAAATGCTCCATGCTCCTTGAAATCAAAATGATCCATGACCTCTGTCATCACAATGCTCCAAACCCTTGTGATCAAAATGTTCAATAACACTTGTCCTCACAACGCTCCATGATGCCTGTCATCACAATACTCCATGCCCTTTTCATCACAATGCTCCATGAACTTTGTGATCACAATTCTCCATACACTTGTCATCAAAATGCTCCCTGACACTTGTCGTCAGAATGCTCCTTGAACTGTGTCACGAAAAGGCTCCATGCGATTTTCAACACAAATCCACATGCCGTTTTCATCCCAGTGCTCCATGCCATTGTCATCAAAATACTCCACAAGCTTGTCCTCAGAATGCTCCATGACGCTTGTCATCACAATTCTCCGTGCACTTGTCAGCAAAATGCTCCCTGACCCTTATCATCACAATGTTCCAAGCCATTGTCATCACAATGCTCCATTACCTTTGTCATCAGAATCCTCCATGACACTTGGCATCACAATGCTCCATGCCATTGTCATCACAATGGGCCATTACATATGTCATCACAATGCTCCCTGACACCTCTCTTCACAATACTGCATAACCTGGTCATCACAATGCTCCATGCCCTTGTCATCACAATGTGCCATTCCAACTCTCATCACAATAATCCATGAAACTTATTAGACCAATGCTCCTTGCCCTTGTTATCACAATGTTCCAAGACCCCTGTAATCAGAATGCTCCATGCCCCTTTTCATCAGAATGCTCCTTGAGACATGTCATCAGAAGGCTCCATGGATTTCTCATCACAATGCTCCATGACCTTTGTCATCACAATGCTCCAAGACCTATGTAATCACAATGCTTCATGCCCCTGTCATCGCAATGGACCATGGCATTTGGCATCACAATGCTCCATGCCATTGTCTTTGAAATTGACCATGACATATGTCATCACAATGCCCCCTTACACCTGTTTTCACAATACTCCATGCCCTTGTCATCACAATGCTCCATGTCCTTGTCATCACAATGCACCATGTCCAATGTCATCACAATAATCTATTAAACTGGTCAGACCAATGCTCCATGCCCCTGTCATCACAATGATCCATGCTCTTATCATCACAATGCTCCATGACCCTTGTCATCACAATGCTCCGTGACTCCAGTCGTCACAATGCTTCATAACGTTTGTCATCACAACGGTCCATGCCTGCGTCATCGCAAGGCTCTGGGACTTTTGTAACCACAATGCTCCATGAAAATTTCATCACAATTCTCCGTGACCCTTGTCATCACAATGCTCCATGCCTTTGTCAGAACAATGCTCCATGACCCTTGTCATCACAATGTGCCATGTGCTTTTCATCACAATGATCCACAACCTTGTCATCGCTATGCTCCATAAACCTTGTAATCACAATGCTCCATGCACTTCTCATCCAAATGCTCTCTCACATGAGATATCACAATGTTCCATCACTTGTCATCACAATCCTCCCTCACCCCTGTTATCACAATGTTCCATGACCCCTGTCATCACAATGCTACATCCCCTTATCAGCACAATTTTCCATGACCCCTGACATCACAATGTTCCATAACCCCTGTCATCAAAATGCTCCATGACCATTTTCACCCCAAAGCCCTATGACCCCTGGCATCACAATGTTCTATAACCCCTGTCATCAAAATATTACATTACACTTTTCATCAAATTGCTGCATGACCCTGTCATCAAAATGCTCCCTGCCCTTCTCATCACAATGCACCACACACGTGTCATCAAAATGCTCCATGACCATGGTCATCACTAAGCTCCATGACCCTTGGCATCACAATGCTCCATGCCATGGACATCACAATGCTCCATGAACCCTCTCATCATATTGCTCCATGCACTTGTCATCACAAACCTCCATGACACTTGTCATCACAATGCTCGATGCCCTTCTCATCACAATGCTCCATGTCCTTGTCATTACAATCCTCCATCACCCATGTATCACAGTGTACCGTGGCCTTGTCATCAAAATGCGCCATGCCCACTGTCATCACAATAATCCATGAAACATTTCAGACCAATGCTCAATGCACTTCTCATCACAATGCTCCATTACCACTGTCAACAATGCTCCATGACCCCTGCCATCACAATGTTCCACGGCCTTGTGATCACAAGACTAAATGACCATTGTCATCACAATGCTCCAAGACCCATGTAATCACAATGCTCCATGCCCTTGTCATCACAGAGCTCCATGATGCATGTCATCAGAATGTTCCATTGCCTTCTCCTCACAATGCTCCATGCCCTTGTCATCACAATGCTCCAAGACACTCGTAATCACAATGCTCCATGCCCCTTTTCATCAGAAGGCTCCATGATATTTGTCATCACAAGTCTCCATGGTCAACTCATCACAATGCTCCAAGACCTTGTCATCACCATGCTCCATTCCCTTGTCATCACAATGCTCCATTACTCCTGTCATCACAATACTCCATGAATATTTTCAGCCCAATGCTCCATGACCTTCTCATCACAATGCTCCATGACCAATATCATCACAATGCTCCATGACCACTGTCATCACAACACTCCATGACACCTGACAACACAATGATCTGGGACTCTTGTCATCACAATGCTCCAAGACCCCTGTAATCACAATGCTCCATGACCCCTGTCATCACAATACTCCATGAACATTTTCAGCCCAATGCTCCATGACCCTTGTCATCACAATGATCCATGCCCTTGTCATCCCAATGTTCCATGACCCCTGTATTCACAGTGCTCCGTGACGCTTGTCATCACAGTGCTCCATGACACCTGTCATCACAATGCTCCATGCCTTTGTCAGCAAAATGCTATATAACTTTGTCATTACAATGCTCTATGCGATTGTCATCACAATACTCGATTACCATTGTCATCACAATCCTCCATGAACCTTGGGATCACATTGCTTCATGCCCTTGTCATCACAATGCTACATGCTCCTTGAAATCAAAATGATCCATGACCTCTGTCATCACAATGCTCCAAACCCTTGTGATCACAATGTTCCATAACACTTGTCCTCACAACGCTCCAAGATGCCTGTCATCACAATATTCCATACACTTTTCATGACAATTCTCCATGACATTTGTCATCACAATTCTCAATACACTTTTCATCACAGTGCTCCCTGACACTTGTCGTCAATATACTCCATGAACCCTGTCATGACAAGGCTCCATGCCTTTTTCATCACAATGATCCATGCCCTTTTCATCACAATGCTCCAAGACCCCTGTAATCACAATGCTCCATGCCCTTGCCATCCAAAGCTCCATGACGCATGTCATCAGAATGTTCCATGGACTTCTCATCACAATGCTCCCTGCTCTTGTCATCACAAAGCACTAAGACCCCTGTAATCACAATGCTCCATGCCCCTTTTCATCTCAATGCTCTTATGAACCCTGTCAGCACAATGAACAATGCCCATCATCATAATGCTTCAGGCAATTGTCATCACAATCAAATCAAAATGCTCCATGACCTCTGTCATCACAATGCTCAAAATCCTGGTGATCACAATGTTGCATAACTCTTATCATCACAACACCCCATGACGCTCATCATCACAATGATCCATGGTCGTCTCATCACAAGGCTCCATGACTTTTGTCATCAAAATTCTCAATAAACTTGTCATCACAATGCTCGCTGACACTTGTCGTCAGAATGCTTCATGAACCCTGTCACAAAAAGGCTCCATGTCTTTTTCATCACAAAGCCACATGCCGTTTTCATCCCAATGCTGCATGCCATTGTCATCAAAATACACCACAGGCTTGTTATCAGAATGCTCCATGACCCTTGTCATCACAATTCTCCATGCACTTGTCAGCACAATGCTCCCTGACCCTTATCATCACAATGCTCCAAGACCTTGTCATCACCATGCTCCATTCCCTTGTCATCACAATGCTCCATGACCCATGTCATCACAGTACTCCATGAACATTTTCAGCCCAATGCTCCATGACCTTCTCATGACAGTGCTCCATGACCAATATCATCACAATGCTCCATGACCACTGTCATCACAACACTCCATAACACCTGACAACACAATGATCCGGGACTCTTGTAATCACAATGCTCCAAGACCCCTGTCATCACATACTCCATGAACATTTTCAGCCCAGTGTTCCATGCTCCTTTTCATCACAATGCTCCATGAACCCTGTCATCACAATGAACCATGCCCATCATCATAATGCTTCAGGCTATTGTCATCACAATGAAATCAAAATGCTCCATGACCTCTGTCATCACAATGCTCCAAACCCTGGTGATCACAATGTTGCATAACACTTATCATCACAAAACCCCATGACGCTAATCATCACTATTATCCATGGTCTTCTCATCACAAGGCTCCATGACCTTTGTCATCACAATTCTCAATACTCTTTTCATCACAATGCTCCCTGACACTTGTCGTCAGTATGCTCCATGAACTCTGTCATGACAAGGCTCCATGCCTTTTTCATCACAATGATCCATGCCCTTTTCATCACAGTGCTCCAAGACCCCTGTAATCATAATGCTCCTTGCCCTTGTCATCACAAAGCTCCATGATGCATATCATCAGAATGTTCCATGCACTTCTCATCACAATGCTCCATGCCCTTGTCATCACAATGCTCCAAGACCCCTGTAATCACAATGCTCCATGCCCCTTTTCATCTCAATGCTCCATGAACACTGTCATAACAATGCACCATGCCCATCATCATAATGCTTCAGGCTATTGTCATCACAGTGAAATCAAAATGCTCCATGACCTCTGTCATCACAATGCTCCGAACCCTGGTGATCACAATGTTGCAAAACACTTATCATCACAACACCCCATGACGCTCATCATCACAATTATCCATGGTCTTCTCATCACAATGCTCCATGACCTTTGTGATCACAATTCTCAATACACTTGTCATCACAATGCTCCTTGACACTTGTCGTCAGAATGCACCTTGAACCCTGTGACGAAAAGGCTCCATGCCTTTTTCATCACAAAGCCCCATGCTGTTTTCATACCAATGCTCCATGCCATTGTCATCAAAATACTACACAAGCTTGTCATCAGAGTGCTCCATGACCCTTGTCATCACAATTCTCCATGCACTTGTCAGCACAATGCTCCCTGACCCTTGTCATCACAATGATCCAAGCCCTTGTCATCACAATGCTCCATTACCTTTGTCATTAGAATCCCCCATGACACTTGGAAACACAATGCTCCAAGCCATTGTCATCACAATGGGCCATTACATATGTAATCACAATGCTCCCTGACACCTCTCTTCACAATACTGTATGAACTGGTCATCAGAATGCTCCATGCTCTTGTCTTCATAATGTGCCATTCCAACTGTCATCACAATAATCCATGAAACTTATTAGACCAATGCTCCATGCCCTTGTCATCACATTGCTCCATGCTCTTGTTATCACAATGTTCCAAGACCCCTGTAATCAGAATGCCCCATGCCCCTTTTCATCAGTATGCTCCATGAGACTTGTCATCGCAAGGCTCCATGGTTTTCTCATCACAATGCTCCAGGACATTGACATCATAATGGTTCACGACATTGTCATGAAAATTCTCAATGGCCCTTGTCTTCATAATGCTCCAAGCCCTAGTCATCACAGTGCTCCATTATATTTGTCATCACAATCCTCCCTTGCATTTGGCATCACTATGCTATATGCTATTGTCATCGCAATGGACCATGACATATTTCATCACAATGCCCCCTGACACCTGTCTTCACAATACTCCATGCCCTTGTCATCACAATGCTCTATGCCCTTGTCATCACAATGCACCATGTCCACTGTCATCACAATAATCTATGAAACTTGTCAGACCAATGCTCCATGCCCCTGTCATAACTATGCTCCATGCCCTTGTCATCACAATGCTCCATGACCCCTGTCATCACAATACTCCATGAACATTTTCAACCCAGTGCTCCATGACCCTTGTCATCACAATGATCCATGCACTTGTCATCCCAATGTTCCATGACGCTTGTAATCACAGTGCTCCATGACATCTGTCATCACAATGCTCCATGCCTTTGTCAGCAAAATGCTACATGACCTTGTCATTACAATGCTCTATGCGCATGTCATCACAATACTCCATTACCATTGTCATCACAATCCTCCAGGAACCTTGGGATCACATTGCTTCAGGCCCTTGTCATCACAATGCTCCATGCTCCTTGAAATCAAAATGATCTATGACCTCTGTCATCACAATGCTCCAAACCCTTGTGATCACAATGTTCAATAACACTTGTCCTCACAACGCTCCATGATGCCTGTCATCACAATACTCCATGCCCTTTTCATCACAATGCTCCATGAACTTTTTCATCACAATTCTCCATACACTTGTCATCAAAATGCTCCCTGACACTTGTCGTCAGAATGCTCCTTGAACTGTGTCACGAAAAGGCTCCATGCCATTTTCATCACAAATCCACATGCCGTTTTCATCCCAGTGCTCCATGCCATTGTCATCAAAATACTCCACAAGCTTGTCATCAGAATGCTCCATGACGCTTGTCATCACAATTCTCCGTGCACTTGTCAGCAAAATGCTCCCTGACCCTCATCATCACAATGCTCCATGCCATTGTCATCACAATGGGCCATTACATATGTCATCACAATGCTCCCTGACACCTCTCTTCACAATACTGCATGATCTGGTCATCACAATGCTCCATGCTCTTGTCTTCATAATGCGCCATTCCAACTGTCATCACAATAATCCATGAAACTTATTAGACCAATGGTCCATGCCCTTGTCATCACATTGCTCCATGCTCTTGTTATCACAATGTTTAAGACCCCTGTAATCAGAATGCCCCATGCCCCTTTTCATCAGTATGCTCCATGAGACTTGTCATCGCAAGGCTCCATGGTTTTCTCATCACAATGCTCCAGGACCTTGTCATCACAATGGTTCACGACATTGTCATGAAAATTCTCAATGGCCCTTGTCTTCATAATGCTCCAAGCCCTAGTCATCACAGTGCTCCATTATATTTGTCATCACAATCTTCCCTTGCATTTGGCATCACTATGCTCCATGCTATTGTCATCGCAATGGACCATGACATATTTCATCACAATGCCCCCTGACACCTGTCTTCACAATACTCCAGTCCCTTGTCATCACAATGCTCCATGCCCTGGTCATCACAATGCACCATGTCCACTGTCATCACAATAATCTATGAAACTTGTAAGACCAATGCTCCATGCCCCTGTCATAACAATGCTCCATGACCTTGTCATCACAATGCTCCATGACCCCTGTCATCACAATACTCCATGTACATTTTCAGCCCAGTGCTCCATGACCCTTGTCATCACAATGATCCATGCACTTGTCATCCCAATGTTCCATGACGCTTGTAATCACAGTGCTCCATGACATCTGTCATCACAGTGCTCCATGCCTTTGTCAGCAAAATGCTACATGACCTTGTCATTACAATGCTCTATGCGATTGTCATCACAATACTCCATTACCATTGTCATCACAATCCTCCAGGAACCTTGGGATCACATTGCTTCAGGCACTTGTCATCAAAATGCTCCATGCTCCTTGAAATCAAAATGATCCATGACCTCTGTCATCACAGTGCTCCAAACCCTTGTGATCAAAATGTTCAATAACACTTGTCCTCACAACGCTCCATGATGCCTGTCATCACAATACTCCATGCCCTTTTCATCACAATGCTCCATGAACTTTGTGATCACAATTCTCCATACACTTGTCATCAAAATGCTCCCTGACACTTGTCGTCAGAATGCTCCTTGAACTGTGTCACGAAAAGGCTCCATGCGATTTTCAACACAAATCCACATGCCGTTTTCATCCCAGTGCTCCATGCCATTGTCATCAAAATACTCCACAAGCTTGTCCTCAGAATGCTCCATGACGCTTGTCATCACAATTCTCCGTGCACTTGTCAGCAAAATGCTCCCTGACCCTTATCATCACAATGTTCCAAGCCATTGTCATCACAATGCTCCATTACCTTTGTCATCAGAATCCTCCATGACACTTGGCATCACAATGCTCCATGCCATTGTCATCACAATGGGCCATTACATATGTCATCACAATGCTCCCTGACACCTCTCTTCACAATACTGCATAACCTGGTCATCACAATGCTCCATGCCCTTGTCATCACAATGTGCCATTCCAACTCTCATCACAATAATCCATGAAACTTATTAGACCAATGCTCCTTGCCCTTGTTATCACAATGTTCCAAGACCCCTGTAATCAGAATGCTCCATGCCCCTTTTCATCAGAATGCTCCTTGAGACATGTCATCAGAAGGCTCCATGGATTTCTCATCACAATGCTCCATGACCTTTGTCATCACAATGCTCCAAGACCTATGTAATCACAATGCTTCATGCCCCTGTCATCGCAATGGACCATGGCATTTGGCATCACAATGCTCCATGCCATTGTCTTTGAAATTGACCATGACATATGTCATCACAATGCCCCCTTACACCTGTTTTCACAATACTCCATGCCCTTGTCATCACAATGCTCCATGTCCTTGTCATCACAATGCACCATGTCCAATGTCATCACAATAATCTATTAAACTGGTCAGACCAATGCTCCATGCCCCTGTCATCACAATGATCCATGCTCTTATCATCACAATGCTCCATGACCCTTGTCATCACAATGCTCCGTGACTCCAGTCGTCACAATGCTTCATAACGTTTGTCATCACAACGGTCCATGCCTGCGTCATCGCAAGGCTCTGGGACTTTTGTAACCACAATGCTCCATGAAAATTTCATCACAATTCTCCGTGACCCTTGTCATCACAATGCTCCATGCCTTTGTCAGAACAATGCTCCATGACCCTTGTCATCACAATGTGCCATGTGCTTTTCATCACAATGATCCACAACCTTGTCATCGCTATGCTCCATAAACCTTGTAATCACAATGCTCCATGCACTTCTCATCCAAATGCTCTCTCACATGAGATATCACAATGTTCCATCACTTGTCATCACAATCCTCCCTCACCCCTGTTATCACAATGTTCCATGACCCCTGTCATCACAATGCTACATCCCCTTATCAGCACAATTTTCCATGACCCCTGACATCACAATGTTCCATAACCCCTGTCATCAAAATGCTCCATGACCATTTTCACCCCAAAGCCCTATGACCCCTGGCATCACAATGTTCTATAACCCCTGTCATCAAAATATTACATTACACTTTTCATCAAATTGCTGCATGACCCTGTCATCAAAATGCTCCCTGCCCTTCTCATCACAATGCACCACACACGTGTCATCAAAATGCTCCATGACCATGGTCATCACTAAGCTCCATGACCCTTGGCATCACAATGCTCCATGCCATGGACATCACAATGCTCCATGAACCCTCTCATCATATTGCTCCATGCACTTGTCATCACAAACCTCCATGACACTTGTCATCACAATGCTCGATGCCCTTCTCATCACAATGCTCCATGTCCTTGTCATTACAATCCTCCATCACCCATGTATCACAGTGTACCGTGGCCTTGTCATCAAAATGCGCCATGCCCACTGTCATCACAATAATCCATGAAACATTTCAGACCAATGCTCAATGCACTTCTCATCACAATGCTCCATTACCACTGTCAACAATGCTCCATGACCCCTGCCATCACAATGTTCCACGGCCTTGTGATCACAAGACTAAATGACCATTGTCATCACAATGCTCCAAGACCCATGTAATCACAATGCTCCATGCCCTTGTCATCACAGAGCTCCATGATGCATGTCATCAGAATGTTCCATTGCCTTCTCCTCACAATGCTCCATGCCCTTGTCATCACAATGCTCCAAGACACTCGTAATCACAATGCTCCATGCCCCTTTTCATCAGAAGGCTCCATGATATTTGTCATCACAAGTCTCCATGGTCAACTCATCACAATGCTCCAAGACCTTGTCATCACCATGCTCCATTCCCTTGTCATCACAATGCTCCATTACTCCTGTCATCACAATACTCCATGAATATTTTCAGCCCAATGCTCCATGACCTTCTCATCACAATGCTCCATGACCAATATCATCACAATGCTCCATGACCACTGTCATCACAACACTCCATGACACCTGACAACACAATGATCTGGGACTCTTGTCATCACAATGCTCCAAGACCCCTGTAATCACAATGCTCCATGACCCCTGTCATCACAATACTCCATGAACATTTTCAGCCCAATGCTCCATGACCCTTGTCATCACAATGATCCATGCCCTTGTCATCCCAATGTTCCATGACCCCTGTATTCACAGTGCTCCGTGACGCTTGTCATCACAGTGCTCCATGACACCTGTCATCACAATGCTCCATGCCTTTGTCAGCAAAATGCTATATAACTTTGTCATTACAATGCTCTATGCGATTGTCATCACAATACTCGATTACCATTGTCATCACAATCCTCCATGAACCTTGGGATCACATTGCTTCATGCCCTTGTCATCACAATGCTACATGCTCCTTGAAATCAAAATGATCCATGACCTCTGTCATCACAATGCTCCAAACCCTTGTGATCACAATGTTCCATAACACTTGTCCTCACAACGCTCCAAGATGCCTGTCATCACAATATTCCATACACTTTTCATGACAATTCTCCATGACATTTGTCATCACAATTCTCAATACACTTTTCATCACAGTGCTCCCTGACACTTGTCGTCAATATACTCCATGAACCCTGTCATGACAAGGCTCCATGCCTTTTTCATCACAATGATCCATGCCCTTTTCATCACAATGCTCCAAGACCCCTGTAATCACAATGCTCCATGCCCTTGCCATCCAAAGCTCCATGACGCATGTCATCAGAATGTTCCATGGACTTCTCATCACAATGCTCCCTGCTCTTGTCATCACAAAGCACTAAGACCCCTGTAATCACAATGCTCCATGCCCCTTTTCATCTCAATGCTCTTATGAACCCTGTCAGCACAATGAACAATGCCCATCATCATAATGCTTCAGGCAATTGTCATCACAATCAAATCAAAATGCTCCATGACCTCTGTCATCACAATGCTCAAAATCCTGGTGATCACAATGTTGCATAACTCTTATCATCACAACACCCCATGACGCTCATCATCACAATGATCCATGGTCGTCTCATCACAAGGCTCCATGACTTTTGTCATCAAAATTCTCAATAAACTTGTCATCACAATGCTCGCTGACACTTGTCGTCAGAATGCTTCATGAACCCTGTCACAAAAAGGCTCCATGTCTTTTTCATCACAAAGCCACATGCCGTTTTCATCCCAATGCTGCATGCCATTGTCATCAAAATACACCACAGGCTTGTTATCAGAATGCTCCATGACCCTTGTCATCACAATTCTCCATGCACTTGTCAGCACAATGCTCCCTGACCCTTATCATCACAATGCTCCAAGCCATTGTCATCACAATGCTCCATTACCATTGTCATCAGAATCCCCCATGACACTTGGCATCACAATGCTTAATGCCATTGTCATCACAATGCTCCATGTCTTTGTCAGCAAAATGCTAAATGACCTTGTCATTACAATCCTCTATGCGCTTGTCATCACAATACTCCATTTCCATTGTCATCACAATCCTCCATCAACCTTGGGATCACATTGCTTCATGCCCTTGTCATCACAATGCTCCATGCTCCTTGAAATCAAAATTATCCATGAGCTCTGTCATCACAATGCTCCAAACCCTTGTGATCACATTGTTCCATAACACTTGTCATCACAACGCTCCATGATGCCTGTCATCACAATACTCCATGCCCTTTTCATCACAATGCTCCATGACCTTTGTCATCACAATTCTCAATACACTTGTGATCACAATGCTCCCTGACACTTGTCATCAGAATGCTCCTTGAAACCCATCACGAAAAGGCTCCATGCTTTTTTCATCACAATGCCCCATGCCATTTTCATCACAATGTTCCATACCATTGTCATCAAAATACTCCACAAGCTTGTCATCAGAATGCTCCTGGACCCTTGTCATCACAATGCTCCATTACCTTTCTCATCAGAATCCTCCATGACACTTGGCATCACAGTGCTACATGCCATTGTCATCACAATGGGCCATTACATATGTCATCACAATGCTCCCTGACACTTATCTTCACAATACTGCATGACCTGGTCATCACAATGCTCCATGCCCTTGTTATCACAATAGGCCATTCCAACTGTCATCGCAACAAACCATGAAAGTTATTAGACCAATGTTCCATGCCCTTGTCATCACAATGCTCCATGCCCTTGTTATCACAATGCTCCATGACCCCTGTCATCACAATGCTCCGTTACTCCAGTCATCACAATGCTTCATGAACTTTGTCATCACAGTGGTCCATGCCCTCACCATCAACAGTCTCTGTGACCTTTTTAACCCCAATGCTCCATGAACTTTTCATCACAATGCTCTTTGACCCTTGTCATCACAATGCTCTATGCCTTTCTCAGCACAATGCTCCATGACCCTGGTCATCACAATGCTCCATGCCCCTTTTCATCTCAATGCTCCCTGAACCCTGTCATCACAGTGCACGATGCCCATCATCATAATACTTCAGTCTATTGTCATCACAATGAAATTAATATTCTCCATGACCTCTGATATCATAATGCTACAAACCCTTGTGATCACAATGTTCCATAAAACTTATCATCACAGCACCCCATGACGCTCATCATCACAATTATCCATGGTCTTATCATCACAATGCTCCATGATCTTTGTCATCACGATGCTCAATACACTTTTCATCACAATGCTCACTGACACTTGTCGTCAGTATGCTCCATGAACCCTGTCATGACAAGGCTCCATGCCTTTATCATCACAATGATCCATGCCTTTTCATCGCAATGCTCCAAGACCCCTGCAATCACAATGCTCCATGCACTTCTCATCCAAATGCTCTCTCACATGAGATATCACAATGTTCCATCACTAGTCATCACATTCCTCCCTCAACCCTGTTATCACAATGTTCCATGACCCCTGTTATCACAATGCTACATCCCCTTATCAGCAGAATGTTCCATGACCCCTGACATCACAATGTTCCATAACCACTGTCATCAAAATGCTCCATGACCCTTTTCATCCCAAAGCTCCATGACCCCTGGAATCACAGTGTTCTATAACCACTGTCATCAAAATGTTCCATTGCACTTTTCATCAAATTGCTGCATGACCCTGTCATCAAAATGCTCCCTGCCCTACTCATAACAATGCACCACACGCTGGTCATCAAAATGCTCCATGACCTTTGTCATCACAAAGCTCCATGACCCTTGGCATCACAATGCTCCATGTCATTGTCATCACAATGCTCCATGAAACCTCTCTTCACATTGCTCCATGTCCTTGTCATCACAAATCTCCATGACACTTGTCATCACAATGCTCGATGCCCTTCTCATCATAATGCTCCATGTCCTTGTCATTACAATCCTCCATGACCCATGTATCACAGTGTACCGTGCCCTTGTCATCACAATGCTCCATGCCCACTCTCATCACAATAATCCATGAAACATTTCAGACCAATGCTCAATGCCCTTCTCATCACAATGCTCCATTACCTCTATCAACAATGCTCCATGACCCCTGCTATCACAATGTTCCACGGCCTTGTGATCACAAGGCTCCAAGACCATTGTCATCACAATGCTCCAAGAGCCATGTAATCACAATGCTCCATGCCCTTGTCATCACAAAGCTCCATGACACATGTCATCAGAATGTTCCATGGCCTTCTCCTCACAATGCTCGGTGCCCTTATCATCACAATGCTCCATACCCTTGTAATCACAATGCTCCATGCCCCTTTTCATCAGAATGCTCCATGAGACTTGTCATCACAAGTCTCCATGGTCATCTCATCACAATGCTCCAAGACCTTGTCATCACCATGCTCCATTCCCTGGTCATCACAATGCTCCATGACCCCTGTCATCACAAGGCTCCATGACCCTTCTCATCACAATGCTCCAAACCCCTGTAATCACAATGCTCCATGCCCCTTTTCATCACAATGCTCCATGAACCCTGTCATCACAATGAACCATGCCCATCATCATAATGCTTCAGGCTATTGTCATCACAATGAAATCAAAATGCTCCATGACCTCTGTCATCACAATGCTCCAAACCCTGGTGATCACAATGTTGCATAACACTTATCATCACAAAACCCCATGACACTAATCATCACTTTTATCCATGGTCTTCTCATCACAAGGCTCCATGACCTATGTCATCACAATTCTCAATACTCTTTTCATCACAATGCTCCCTGACACTTGTCGTCAGTATGCTCCATGAACTCTGTCATGACAAGGCTCCATGCCTTTTTCATCACAATGATCCATGCCCTTTTCATCACAGTGCTCCAAGACCACTGTAATCATAATGCTCCTTGCCCTTGTCATCAGAAAGCTCCATGATGCATATCATCAGAATGTTCCATGCACTTCTCATCACAATGCTCCATGCCCTTGTCATCACAATGCTCCAAGACCCCTGTAATCACAATGCTCCATGCCCCTTTTCATCTCAATGCTCCATGAACACTGTCATAACAATGCACCATGCCCATCATCATAATGCTTCAGGCTATTGTCATCACAGTGAAATCAAAATGCTCCATGACATCTGTCATCACAATGCTCCAAACCCTGGTGATCACAATGTTGCAAAACACTTATCATCACAACACCCCATGACGCTCATCATCACAATTATCCATGGTCTTCTCATCACAATGCTCCATGACCTTTGTCATCACAATTCTCAATACACTTGTCATCACAATGCTCCCTGACACTTGTCGTCAGAATGCACCTTGAACCCTGTGACGAAAAGGCTTCATGCCTTTTTCATCACAAAGCCCCATGCTGTTTTCATCCCAAAGCTCCATGCCATTGTCATCAAAATACTACACAAGCTTGTCATCAGAATGCTCCATGACCCTTGTCATCACAATTCTCCATGCACTTGTCAGCACAATGCTCCCTGACCCTTGTCATCACAATGCTCCAAGCCATTGTCATCACAATGCTCCATTATCATTGTCATCAGAATCCTCCATAACACTTGGCATCACAATGCTCCATGCCATTGTCATCACAATGCTCCATGTCTTTGTCAGCAAAATGCTAAATGACCTTGTCATTACAATCCTCTATGCGCTTGTCATCACAATACTCCATTTCCATTGTCATCACAATCCTCCATCAACCTTGGGATCACATTGCTTCATGCCCTTGTCTTCACAATGCTCCATGCTCCTTGAAATCAAAATGATCCATGACCTCTGTCATCACAATGCTCCAAACACTTGTGATCACATTGTTCCATAACACTTGTCATCACAACGCTCCATGATGCCTGTCATCACAATACTCCATGCCCTTTTCATCACAATGCTCCATGACCTTTGTCATCACAATTCTCAATACACTTGTGATCACAATGCTCCCTGACACTTGTCATCAGAATGCTCCTTGAAACCCATCACGAAAAGGCTCCATGCTTTTTTCATCACAATGCCCCATGCCATTTTCATCACAATGTTCCATACCATTGTCATCAAAATACTCCACAAGCTTGTCATCAGAATGCTCCCGGACCCTTGTCATCACAATGCTCCATTACCTTTCTCATCAGAATCCTCCATGACACTTGGCATCACAGTGCTACATGCCATTGTCATCACAATGGGCCATTACATATGTCATCACAATGCTCCCTGACACTTATCTTCACAATACTGCATGACCTGGTCATCACAATGCTCCATGCCCTTGTTATCACAATAGGCCATTCCAACTGTCATCGCAACAAACCATGAAAGTTATTAGACCAATGTTCCATGCCCTTGTCATGACAATGCTCCATGCCCTTGTTATCACAATGCTCCATGACCCCTGTCATCACAATGCTCCGTTACTCCAGTCATCACAATGCTTCATGAACTTTGTCATCACAGTGGTCCATGCCCTCACCATCAACAGTCTCTGTGACCTTTTTAACCCCAATGCTCCATGAACTTTTCATCACAATGCTCTTTGACCCTTGTCATCACAATGCTCTATGCCTTTCTCAGCACAATGCTCCATGACACTGGTCATCACAATGCTCCATGCCCCTTTTCATCTCAATGCGCCCTGAACCCTGTCATCACAGTGCACGATGCCCATCATCATAATACTTCAGTCTATTGTCATCACAATGAAATTAATATTCTACATGACCTCTGACATCATAATGCTACAAAACCTTGTGATCACAATGTTCCATAAAACTTATCATCACAGCACCCAAAGACGCTCATCATCACAATTATCCATGGTCTTATCATCACAATGCTCCATGATCTTTGTCATCATGATGCTCAATACACTTTTCTTCACAATGCTCCCTGACACTTGTCGTCAGTATGCTCCATGAACCCTGTCATGACAAGGCTCCATGCCTTTATCATCACAATGATCCATGCCTTTTCATCGCAATGCTCCAAGACCCCTGCAATCACAATGCTCCATGCACTTCTCATCCAAATGCTCTCTCACATGAGATATCACAATGTTCCATCACTAGTCATCACATTCCTCCCTCAACCCTGTTATCACAATGTTCCATGACCCCTGTTATCACAATGCTACATCCCCTTATCAGCACAATGTTCCATAACCCCTGACATCACAATGTTCCATAACCACTGTCATCAAAATGCTCCATGACCCTTTTCATCCCAAAGCTCCATGACCCCTGGAATCACAGTGTTCTATAACCACTGTCATCAAAATGTTTCATTGCACTTTTCATCAAATTGCTGCATGACCCTGTCATCAAAATGCTCCCTGCCCTACTCATAACAATGCACCACACGCTGGTCATCAAAATGCTCCATGACCTTTGTCATCACAAAGCTCCATGACCCTTGGCATCACAATGCTCCATGTCATTGTCATCACAATGCTCCATGAAACCTCTCTTCACATTGCTCCATGCCCTTGTCATCACAAATCTCCATGACACTTGTCATCACAATGCTCGATGCCCTTCTCATCATAATGCTCCATGTCCTTGTCATTACAATCCTCCATGACCCATGTATCACAGTGTACCGTGCCCTTGTCATCACAATGCTCCATGCCCACTCTCATCAAAATAATCCATGAAACATTTCAGACCAATGCTCAATGCCCTTCTCATCACAATGCTCCATTACCTCTATCAACAATGCTCCATGCCCCCTGCCATCACAATGTTCCACGGCCTTGTGATCACAAGGCTCCATGACCATTGTCATCACAATGCTCCAAGACCCATGTAATCACAATGCTCCATGCCCTTGTCATCACAAAGCTCCATGACACATGTCATCAGAATGTTCCCTGGCCATCTCCTCACAATGTTCCATGCCCTTGTCATCACAATGCTCCAAGACACTCGTAATCACAATGCTCCATGCCCCTTTTCATCAGAAGGCTCCATGATATTTGTCATCACAAGTCTCCATGGTCAACTCATCACAATGCTCCAAGACCTTGTCATCACCATGCTCCATTCCCTTGTCATCACAATGCTCCATTACTCCTGTCATCACAATACTCCATGAATATTTTCAGCCCAATGCTCCATGACCTTCTCATCACAATGCTCCATGACCAATATCATCACAATGCTCCATGACCACTGTCATCACAACACTCCATGACACCTGACAACACAATGATCTGGGACTCTTGTCATCACAATGCTCCAAGACCCCTGTAATCACAATGCTCCATGACCCCTGTCATCACAATACTCCATGAACATTTTCAGCCCAATGCTCCATGACCCTTGTCATCACAATGATCCATGCCCTTGTCATCCCAATGTTCCATGACCCCTGTATTCACAGTGCTCCGTGACGCTTGTCATCACAGTGCTCCATGACACCTGTCATCACAATGCTCCATGCCTTTGTCAGCAAAATGCTATATAACTTTGTCATTACAATGCTCTATGCGATTGTCATCACAATACTCGATTACCATTGTCATCACAATCCTCCATGAACCTTGGGATCACATTGCTTCATGCCCTTGTCATCACAATGCTACATGCTCCTTGAAATCAAAATGATCCATGACCTCTGTCATCACAATGCTCCAAACCCTTGTGATCACAATGTTCCATAACACTTGTCCTCACAACGCTCCAAGATGCCTGTCATCACAATATTCCATACACTTTTCATGACAATTCTCCATGACATTTGTCATCACAATTCTCAATACACTTTTCATCACAGTGCTCCCTGACACTTGTCGTCAATATACTCCATGAACCCTGTCATGACAAGGCTCCATGCCTTTTTCATCACAATGATCCATGCCCTTTTCATCACAATGCTCCAAGACCCCTGTAATCACAATGCTCCATGCCCTTGCCATCCAAAGCTCCATGACGCATGTCATCAGAATGTTCCATGGACTTCTCATCACAATGCTCCCTGCTCTTGTCATCACAAAGCACTAAGACCCCTGTAATCACAATGCTCCATGCCCCTTTTCATCTCAATGCTCTTATGAACCCTGTCAGCACAATGAACAATGCCCATCATCATAATGCTTCAGGCAATTGTCATCACAATCAAATCAAAATGCTCCATGACCTCTGTCATCACAATGCTCAAAATCCTGGTGATCACAATGTTGCATAACTCTTATCATCACAACACCCCATGACGCTCATCATCACAATGATCCATGGTCGTCTCATCACAAGGCTCCATGACTTTTGTCATCAAAATTCTCAATAAACTTGTCATCACAATGCTCGCTGACACTTGTCGTCAGAATGCTTCATGAACCCTGTCACAAAAAGGCTCCATGTCTTTTTCATCACAAAGCCACATGCCGTTTTCATCCCAATGCTGCATGCCATTGTCATCAAAATACACCACAGGCTTGTTATCAGAATGCTCCATGACCCTTGTCATCACAATTCTCCATGCACTTGTCAGCACAATGCTCCCTGACCCTTATCATCACAATGCTCCAAGCCATTGTCATCACAATGCTCCATTACCATTGTCATCAGAATCCCCCATGACACTTGGCATCACAATGCTTAATGCCATTGTCATCACAATGCTCCATGTCTTTGTCAGCAAAATGCTAAATGACCTTGTCATTACAATCCTCTATGCGCTTGTCATCACAATACTCCATTTCCATTGTCATCACAATCCTCCATCAACCTTGGGATCACATTGCTTCATGCCCTTGTCATCACAATGCTCCATGCTCCTTGAAATCAAAATTATCCATGAGCTCTGTCATCACAATGCTCCAAACCCTTGTGATCACATTGTTCCATAACACTTGTCATCACAACGCTCCATGATGCCTGTCATCACAATACTCCATGCCCTTTTCATCACAATGCTCCATGACCTTTGTCATCACAATTCTCAATACACTTGTGATCACAATGCTCCCTGACACTTGTCATCAGAATGCTCCTTGAAACCCATCACGAAAAGGCTCCATGCTTTTTTCATCACAATGCCCCATGCCATTTTCATCACAATGTTCCATACCATTGTCATCAAAATACTCCACAAGCTTGTCATCAGAATGCTCCTGGACCCTTGTCATCACAATGCTCCATTACCTTTCTCATCAGAATCCTCCATGACACTTGGCATCACAGTGCTACATGCCATTGTCATCACAATGGGCCATTACATATGTCATCACAATGCTCCCTGACACTTATCTTCACAATACTGCATGACCTGGTCATCACAATGCTCCATGCCCTTGTTATCACAATAGGCCATTCCAACTGTCATCGCAACAAACCATGAAAGTTATTAGACCAATGTTCCATGCCCTTGTCATCACAATGCTCCATGCCCTTGTTATCACAATGCTCCATGACCCCTGTCATCACAATGCTCCGTTACTCCAGTCATCACAATGCTTCATGAACTTTGTCATCACAGTGGTCCATGCCCTCACCATCAACAGTCTCTGTGACCTTTTTAACCCCAATGCTCCATGAACTTTTCATCACAATGCTCTTTGACCCTTGTCATCACAATGCTCTATGCCTTTCTCAGCACAATCCTCCATGACCCTGGTCATCACAAGGCTCCATGCCCCTTTTCATCTCAATGCTCCCTGAACCCTGTCATCACAGTGCACGATGCCCATCATCATAATACTTCAGTCTATTGTCATCACAATGAAATTAATATTCTCCATGACCTCTGATATCATAATGCTACAAACCCTTGTGATCACAATGTTCCATAAAACTTATCATCACAGCACCCCATGACGCTCATCATCACAATTATCCATGGTCTTATCATCACAATGCTCCATGATCTTTGTCATCACGATGCTCAATACACTTTTCATCACAATGCTCACTGACACTTGTCGTCAGTATGCTCCATGAACCCTGTCATGACAAGGCTCCATGCCTTTATCATCACAATGATCCATGCCTTTTCATCGCAATGCTCCAAGACCCCTGCAATCACAATGCTCCATGCACTTCTCATCCAAATGCTCTCTCACATGAGATATCACAATGTTCCATCACTAGTCATCACATTCCTCCCTCAACCCTGTTATCACAATGTTCCATGACCCCTGTTATCACAATGCTACATCCCCTTATCAGCAGAATGTTCCATGACCCCTGACATCACAATGTTCCATAACCACTGTCATCAAAATGCTCCATGACCCTTTTCATCCCAAAGCTCCATGACCCCTGGAATCACAGTGTTCTATAACCACTGTCATCAAAATGTTCCATTGCACTTTTCATCAAATTGCTGCATGACCCTGTCATCAAAATGCTCCCTGCCCTACTCATAACAATGCACCACACGCTGGTCATCAAAATGCTCCATGACCTTTGTCATCACAAAGCTCCATGACCCTTGGCATCACAATGCTCCATGTCATTGTCATCACAATGCTCCATGAAACCTCTCTTCACATTGCTCCATGTCCTTGTCATCACAAATCTCCATGACACTTGTCATCACAATGCTCGATGCCCTTCTCATCATAATGCTCCATGTCCTTGTCATTACAATCCTCCATGACCCATGTATCACAGTGTACCGTGCCCTTGTCATCACAATGCTCCATGCCCACTCTCATCACAATAATCCATGAAACATTTCAGACCAATGCTCAATGCCCTTCTCATCACAATGCTCCATTACCTCTATCAACAATGCTCCATGACCCCTGCTATCACAATGTTCCACGGCCTTGTGATCACAAGGCTCCATGACCATTGTCATCACAATGCTCCAAGAGCCATGTAATCACAATGCTCCATGCCCTTGTCATCACAAAGCTCCATGACACATGTCATCAGAATGTTCCATGGCCTTCTCCTCACAATGCTCGGTGCCCTTATCATCACAATGCTCCATACCCTTGTAATCACAATGCTCCATGCCCCTTTTCATCAGAATGCTCCATGAGACTTGTCATCACAAGTCTCCATGGTCATCTCATCACAATGCTCCAAGACCTTGTCATCACCATGCTCCATTCCCTGGTCATCACAATGCTCCATGACCCCTGTCATCACAAGGCTCCATGACCCTTCTCATCACAATGCTCCAAACCCCTGTAATCACAATGCTCCATGCCCCTTTTCATCACAATGCTCCATGAACCCTGTCATCACAATGAACCATGCCCATCATCATAATGCTTCAGGCTATTGTCATCACAATGAAATCAAAATGCTCCATGACCTCTGTCATCACAATGCTCCAAACCCTGGTGATCACAATGTTGCATAACACTTATCATCACAAAACCCCATGACACTAATCATCACTTTTATCCATGGTCTTCTCATCACAAGGCTCCATGACCTATGTCATCACAATTCTCAATACTCTTTTCATCACAATGCTCCCTGACACTTGTCGTCAGTATGCTCCATGAACTCTGTCATGACAAGGCTCCATGCCTTTTTCATCACAATGATCCATGCCCTTTTCATCACAGTGCTCCAAGACCACTGTAATCATAATGCTCCTTGCCCTTGTCATCAGAAAGCTCCATGATGCATATCATCAGAATGTTCCATGCACTTCTCATCACAATGCTCCATGCCCTTGTCATCACAATGCTCCAAGACCCCTGTAATCACAATGCTCCATGCCCCTTTTCATCTCAATGCTCCATGAACACTGTCATAACAATGCACCATGCCCATCATCATAATGCTTCAGGCTATTGTCATCACAGTGAAATCAAAATGCTCCATGACATCTGTCATCACAATGCTCCAAACCCTGGTGATCACAATGTTGCAAAACACTTATCATCACAACACCCCATGACGCTCATCATCACAATTATCCATGGTCTTCTCATCACAATGCTCCATGACCTTTGTCATCACAATTCTCAATACACTTGTCATCACAATGCTCCCTGACACTTGTCGTCAGAATGCACCTTGAACCCTGTGACGAAAAGGCTTCATGCCTTTTTCATCACAAAGCCCCATGCTGTTTTCATCCCAAAGCTCCATGCCATTGTCATCAAAATACTACACAAGCTTGTCATCAGAATGCTCCATGACCCTTGTCATCACAATTCTCCATGCACTTGTCAGCACAATGCTCCCTGACCCTTGTCATCACAATGCTCCAAGCCATTGTCATCACAATGCTCCATTATCATTGTCATCAGAATCCTCCATAACACTTGGCATCACAATGCTCCATGCCATTGTCATCACAATGCTCCATGTCTTTGTCAGCAAAATGCTAAATGACCTTGTCATTACAATCCTCTATGCGCTTGTCATCACAATACTCCATTTCCATTGTCATCACAATCCTCCATCAACCTTGGGATCACATTGCTTCATGCCCTTGTCTTCACAATGCTCCATGCTCCTTGAAATCAAAATGATCCATGACCTCTGTCATCACAATGCTCCAAACCCTTGTGATCACATTGTTCCATAACACTTGTCATCACAACGCTCCATGATGCCTGTCATCACAATACTCCATGCCCTTTTCATCACAATGCTCCATGACCTTTGTCATCACAATTCTCAATACACTTGTGATCACAATGCTCCCTGACACTTGTCATCAGAATGCTCCTTGAAACCCATCACGAAAAGGCTCCATGCTTTTTTCATCACAATGCCCCATGCCATTTTCATCACAATGTTCCATACCATTGTCATCAAAATACTCCACAAGCTTGTCATCAGAATGCTCCCGGACCCTTGTCATCACAATGCTCCATTACCTTTCTCATCAGAATCCTCCATGACACTTGGCATCACAGTGCTACATGCCATTGTCATCACAATGGGCCATTACATATGTCATCACAATGCTCCCTGACACTTATCTTCACAATACTGCATGACCTGGTCATCACAATGCTCCATGCCCTTGTTATCACAATAGGCCATTCCAACTGTCATCGCAACAAACCATGAAAGTTATTAGACCAATGTTCCATGCCCTTGTCATGACAATGCTCCATGCCCTTGTTATCACAATGCTCCATGACCCCTGTCATCACAATGCTCCGTTACTCCAGTCATCACAATGCTTCATGAACTTTGTCATCACAGTGGTCCATGCCCTCACCATCAACAGTCTCTGTGACCTTTTTAACCCCAATGCTCCATGAACTTTTCATCACAATGCTCTTTGACCCTTGTCATCACAATGCTCTATGCCTTTCTCAGCACAATGCTCCATGACACTGGTCATCACAATGCTCCATGCCCCTTTTCATCTCAATGCGCCCTGAACCCTGTCATCACAGTGCACGATGCCCATCATCATAATACTTCAGTCTATTGTCATCACAATGAAATTAATATTCTACATGACCTCTGACATCATAATGCTACAAAACCTTGTGATCACAATGTTCCATAAAACTTATCATCACAGCACCCAAAGACGCTCATCATCACAATTATCCATGGTCTTATCATCACAATGCTCCATGATCTTTGTCATCATGATGCTCAGTACACTTTTCTTCACAATGCTCCCTGACACTTGTCGTCAGTATGCTCCATGAACCCTGTCATGACAAGGCTCCATGCCTTTATCATCACAATGATCCATGCCTTTTCATCGCAATGCTCCAAGACCCCTGCAATCACAATGCTCCATGCACTTCTCATCCAAATGCTCTCTCACATGAGATATCACAATGTTCCATCACTAGTCATCACATTCCTCCCTCAACCCTGTTATCACAATGTTCCATGACCCCTGTTATCACAATGCTACATCCCCTTATCAGCACAATGTTCCATAACCCCTGACATCACAATGTTCCATAACCACTGTCATCAAAATGCTCCATGACCCTTTTCATCCCAAAGCTCCATGACCCCTGGAATCACAGTGTTCTATAACCACTGTCATCAAAATGTTTCATTGCACTTTTCATCAAATTGCTGCATGACCCTGTCATCAAAATGCTCCCTGCCCTACTCATAACAATGCACCACACGCTGGTCATCAAAATGCTCCATGACCTTTGTCATCACAAAGCTCCATGACCCTTGGCATCACAATGCTCCATGTCATTGTCATCACAATGCTCCATGAAACCTCTCTTCACATTGCTCCATGCCCTTGTCATCACAAATCTCCATGACACTTGTCATCACAATGCTCGATGCCCTTCTCATCATAATGCTCCATGTCCTTGTCATTACAATCCTCCATGACCCATGTATCACAGTGTACCGTGCCCTTGTCATCACAATGCTCCATGCCCACTCTCATCAAAATAATCCATGAAACATTTCAGACCAATGCTCAATGCCCTTCTCATCACAATGCTCCATTACCTCTATCAACAATGCTCCATGCCCCCTGCCATCACAATGTTCCACGGCCTTGTGATCACAAGGCTCCATGACCATTGTCATCACAATGCTCCAAGACCCATGTAATCACAATGCTCCATGCCCTTGTCATCACAAAGCTCCATGACACATGTCATCAGAATGTTCCATGGCCATCTCCTCACAATGTTCCATGCCCTTGTCATCACAATGCTCCAAGACACTCGTAATCACAATGCTCCATGCCCCTTTTCATCAGAAGGCTCCATGATATTTGTCATCACAAGTCTCCATGGTCAACTCATCACAATGCTCCAAGACCTTGTCATCACCATGCTCCATTCCCTTGTCATCACAATGCTCCCTGACACTTGTCGTCAGTATGCTCCATGAACTCTGTCATGACAAGGCTCCATGCCTTTTTCATCACAATGATCCATGCCCTTTTCATCACAGTTCCCCAAGACCACTGTACTCATAATGCTCCTTGCCCTTGTCATCACAAAGCTCCATGATGCATATCATCAGAATGTTCTATGCACTTCTCATCACAATGCTCCATGCCCTTGTCATCACAATGCTCCAAGACCCCTGTAATCACAATGCTCCATGCCCCTTTTCATCTCAATGCTCCATGAACACTGTCATAACAATGCACCATGCCCATCATCATACTGCTTCAGGCTATTGTCATCACAGTGAAATCAAAATGCTCCATGACCTTTGTCATCACAAAGCTCCATGACCCTTGGCATCACAATGCTCCATGTCATTGTCATCACAATGCTCCATGAAACCTCTCTTCACATTGCTCCATGCCCTTGTCATCACAAATCTCCATGACACTTGTCATCACAATGCTCGATGCCCTTCTCATCATAATGCTCCATGTCCTTGTCATTACAATCCTCCATGACCCATGTATCACAGTGTACCGTGCCCTTGTCATCACAATGCTCCATGCCCACTCTCATCACAATAATCCATGAAACATTTCAGACCAATGCTCAATGCCCTTCTCATCACAATGCTCCATTACCTCTATCAACAATGCTCCATGACCCCTGCTATCACAATGTTCCACGGCCTTGTGATCACAAGGCTCCATGACCATTGTCATCACAATGCTCCAAGAGCCATGTAATCACAATGCTCCATGCCCTTGTCATCACAAAGCTCCATGACACATGTCATCAGAATGTTCCATGGCCTTCTCCTCACAATGCTCGGTGCCCTTATCATCACAATGCTCCATACCCTTGTAATCACAATGCTCCATGCCCCTTTTCATCAGAATGCTCCATGAGACTTGTCATCACAAGTCTCCATGGTCATCTCATCACAATGCTCCAAGACCTTGTCATCACCATGCTCCATTCCCTGGTCATCACAATGCTCCATGACCCCTGTCATCACAAGGCTCCATGACCCTTCTCATCACTATGCTCCAAACCCCTGTAATCACAATGCTCCATGCCCCTTTTCATCACAATGCTCCATGAACCCTGTCATCACAATGAACCATGCCCATCATCATAATGCTTCAGGCTATTGTCATCACAATGAAATCAAAATGCTCCATGACCTCTGTCATCACAATGCTCCAAACCCTGGTGATCACAATGTTGCATAACACTTATCATCACAAAACCCCATGACGCTAATCATCACTTTTATCCATGGTCTTCTCATCACAAGGCTCCATGACCTATGTCATCACAATTCTCAATACTCTTTTCATCACAATGCTCCCTGACACTTGTCGTCAGTATGCTCCATGAACTCTGTCATGACAAGGCTCCATGCCTTTTTCATCACAATGATCCATGCCCTTTTCATCACAGTGCTCCAAGACCACTGTAATCATAATGCTCCTTGCCCTTGTCATCAGAAAGCTCCATGATGCATATCATCAGAATGTTCCATGCACTTCTCATCACAATGCTCCATGCCCTTGTCATCACAATGCTCCAAGACCCCTGTAATCACAATGCTCCATGCCCCTTTTCATCTCAATGCTCCATGAACACTGTCATAACAATGCACCATGCCCATCATCATAATGCTTCAGGCTATTGTCATCACAGTGAAATCAAAATGCTCCATGACATCTGTCATCACAATGCTCCAAACCCTGGTGATCACAATGTTGCAAAACACTTATCATCACAACACCCCATGACGCTCATCATCACAATTATCCATGGTCTTCTCATCACAATGCTCCATGACCTTTGTCATCACAATTCTCAATACACTTGTCATCACAATGCTCCCTGACACTTGTCGTCAGAATGCACCTTGAACCCTGTGACGAAAAGGCTTCATGCCTTTTTCATCACAAAGCCCCATGCGGTTTTCATCCCAAAGCTCCATGCAATTGTCATCAAAATACTACACAAGCTTGTCATCAGAATGCTCCATGACCCTTGTCATCACAATTCTCCATGCACTTGTCAGCACAATGCTCCCTGACCCTTGTCATCACAATGCTCCAAGCCATTGTCATCACAATGCTCCATTATCATTGTCATCAGAATCCTCCATAACACTTGGCATCACAATGCTCCATGCCATTGTCATCACAATGCTCCATGTCTTTGTCAGCAAAATGCTAAATGACCTTGTCATTACAATCCTCTATGCGCTTGTCATCACAATACTCCATTTCCATTGTCATCACAATCCTCCATCAACCTTGGGATCACATTGCTTCATGCCCTTGTCTTCACAATGCTCCATGCTCCTTGAAATCAAAATGATCCATGACCTCTGTCATCACAATGCTCCAAACCCTTGTGATCACATTGTTCCATAACACTTGTCATCACAACGCTCCATGATGCCTGTCATCACAATACTCCATGCCCTTTTCATCACAATGCTCCATGACCTTTGTCATCACAATTCTCAATACACTTGTGATCACAATGCTCCCTGACACTTGTCATCAGAATGCTCCTTGAAACCCATCACGAAAAGGCTCCATGCTTTTTTCATCACAATGCCCCATGCCATTTTCATCACAATGTTCCATACCATTGTCATCAAAATACTCCACAAGCTTGTCATCAGAATGCTCCCGGACCCTTGTCATCACAATGCTCCATTACCTTTCTCATCAGAATCCTCCATGACACTTGGCATCACAGTGCTACATGCCATTGTCATCACAATGGGCCATTACATATGTCATCACAATGCTCCCTGACACTTATCTTCACAATACTGCATGACCTGGTCATCACAATGCTCCATGCCCTTGTTATCACAATAGGCCATTCCAACTGTCATCGCAACAAACCATGAAAGTTATTAGACCAATGTTCCATGCCCTTGTCATGACAATGCTCCATGCCCTTGTTATCACAATGCTCCATGACCCCTGTCATCACAATGCTCCGTTACTCCAGTCATCACAATGCTTCATGAACTTTGTCATCACAGTGGTCCATGCCCTCACCATCAACAGTCTCTGTGACCTTTTTAACCCCAATGCTCCATGAACTTTTCATCACAATGCTCTTTGACCCTTGTCATCACAATGCTCTATGCCTTTCTCAGCACAATGCTCCATGACACTGGTCATCACAATGCTTCATGCCCCTTTTCATCTCAATGCGCCCTGAACCCTGTCATCACAGTGCACGATGCCCATCATCATAATACTTCAGTCTATTGTCATCACAATGAAATTAATATTCTACATGACCTCTGACATCATAATGCTACAAAACCTTGTGATCACAATGTTCCATAAAACTTATCATCACAGCACCCAAAGACGCTCATCATCACAATTTTCCATGGTCTTATCATCACAATGCTCCATGATCTTTGTCATCATGATGCTCAATACACTTTTCTTCACAATGCTCCCTGACACTTGTCGTCAGTATGCTCCATGAACCCTGTCATGACAAGGCTCCATGCCTTTATCATCACAATGATCCATGCCTTTTCATCGCAATGCTCCAAGACCCCTGCAATCACAATGCTCCATGCACTTCTCATCCAAATGCTCTCTCACATGAGATATCACAATGTTCCATCACTAGTCATCACATTCCTCCCTCAACCCTGTTATCACAATGTTCCATGACCCCTGTTATCACAATGCTACATCCCCTTATCAGCACAATGTTCCATAACCCCTGACATCACAATGTTCCATAACCACTGTCATCAAAATGCTCCATGACCCTTTTCATCCCAAAGCTCCATGACCCCTGGAATCACAGTGTTCTATAACCACTGTCATCAAAATGTTCCATTGCACTTTTCATCAAATTGCTGCATGACCCTGTCATCAAAATGCTCCCTGCCCTACTCATAACAATGCACCACACGCTGGTCATCAAAATGCTCCATGACATTTGTCATCACAAAGCTCCATGACCCTTGGCATCACAATGCTCCATGTCATTGTCATCACAATGCTCCATGAAACCTCTCTTCACATTGCTCCATGCCCTTGTCATCACAAATCTCCATGACACTTGTCATCACAATGCTCGATGCCCTTCTCATCATAATGCTCCATGTCCTTGTCATTACAATCCTCCATGACCCATGTATCATAGTGTACCGTGCCCTTGTCATCACAATGCTCCATGCCCACTCTCATCAAAATAATCCATGAAACATTTCAGACCAATGCTCAATGCCCTTCTCATCACAATGCTCCATTACCTCTATCAACAATGCTCCATGCCCCCTGCCATCACAATGTTCCACGGCCTTGTGATCACAAGGCTCCATGACCATTGTCATCACAATGCTCCAAGACCCATGTAATCACAATGCTCCATGCCCTTGTCATCACAAAGCTCCATGACACATGTCATCAGAATGTTCCATGGCCATCTCCTCACAATGTTCCATGCCCTTGTCATCACAATGCTCCAAGACACTCGTAATCACAATGCTCCATGCCCCTTTTCATCAGAAGGCTCCATGATATTTGTCATCACAAGTCTCCATGGTCAACTCATCACAATGCTCCAAGACCTTGTCATCACCATGCTCCATTCCCTTGTCATCACAATGCTCCCTGACACTTGTCGTCAGTATGCTCCAAGAACTCTGTCATGACAAGGCTCCATGCCTTTTTCATCACAATGATCCATGCCCTTTTCATCACAGTTCTCCAAGACCACTGTAATCATAATGCTCCTTGCCCTTGTCATCACAAAGCTCCATGATGCATATCATCAGAATGTTCCATGCACTTCTCATCACAATGCTCCATGCCCTTGTCATCACAATGCTCCAAGAACCCTGTAATCACAATGCTCCATGCCCCTTTTCATCTCAATGCTCCATGAACACTGTCATAACAATGCACCATGCCCATCATCATAATGCTTCAGGCTATTGTCATCACAGTGAAATCAAAATGCTCCATGACCTTTGTCATCACAAAGCTCCATGACCCTTGGCCTCACAATGCTCCATGTCATTGTCATCACAATGCTCCATGAAACCTCTCTTCACATTGCTCCATGCCCTTGTCATCACAAATCTCCATGACACTTGTCATCACAATGCTCGATGCCCTTCTCATCATAATGCTCCATGTCCTTGTCATTACAATCCTCCATGACCCATGTATCACAGTGTACCGTGCCCTTGTCATCACAATGCTCCATGCCCACTCTCATCACAATAATCCATGAAACATTTCAGACCAATGCTCAATGCCCTTCTCATCACAATGCTCCATTACCTCTATCAACAATGCTCCATGACCCCTGCTATCACAATGTTCCACGGCCTTGTGATCACAAGGCTCCATGACCATTGTCATCACAATGCTCCAAGAGCCATGTAATCACAATGCTCCATGCCCTTGTCATCACAAAGCTCCATGACACATGTCATCAGAATGTTCCATGGCCTTCTCCTCACAATGCTCGATGCCCTTGTCATCACAATGCTCCATACCCTTGTAATCACAATGCTCCATGCCCCTTTTCATCAGAATGCTCCATGAGACTTGTCATCACAAGTCTCCATGGTCATCTCATCACAATGCTCCAAGACCTTGTCATCACCATGCTCCATTCCCTGGTCATCACAATGCTCCATGACCCCTGTCATCACAAGGCTCCATGACCCTTCTCATCACAATACTCCAAAACCCTGTAATCACAATGCTCCATGCCCCTTTTCATCACAATGCTCCATGAACCCTGTCATCACAATGAACCATGCCCATCATCATAATGCTTCAGGCTATTGTCATCACAATGAAATCAAAATGCTCCATGACCTCTGTCATCACAATGCTCCAAACCCTGGTGATCACAATGTTGCATAACACTTATCATCACAAAACCCCATGAGGCTAATCACCACTATTATCCATGGTCTTCTCATCACAAGGCTCCATGACCTTTGTCATCACAATTCTCAATACTCTTTTCATCACAATGCTCCCTGACACTTGTCATCAGTATGCTCCATGAACTCTGTCATGACAAGGCTCCATGCCTTTTTCATCACAATGATCCATGCCCTTTTCATCACAGTGCTCCAAGACCACTGTAATCATAATGCTCCTTGCCCTTGTCATCACATAGCTCCATGATGCATATCATCAGAATGTTCCATGCACTTCTCATCACAATGCTCCATGCCCTTGTCATCACAATGCTCCAAGACCCCTGTAATCACAATGCTCCATGCCCCTTTTCATCTGAATGCTCCATGAACACTGTCATAACAATGCACCATGCCCATCATCATAATGCTTCAGGCTATTTTCATCACAGTGAAATCAAAATGCTCCATGACCTTTGTCATCACAAAGCTCCATGACCCTTGGCATCACAATGCTCCATGTCATTGTCATCACAATGCTCCATAAAACCTCTCTTCACATTGCTCCATGTCCTTGTCATCACAAATCTCCATGACACTTGTCATCACAATGCTCGATGCCCTTCTCATCATAATGCTCCATGTCCTTGTCATTACAATCCTCCATGACCCATGTATCACAGTGTACCGTGCCCTTGTCATCACAATGCTCCATGCCCACTCTCATCACAATAATCCATGAAACATTTCAGACCAATGCTCAATGCCCTTCTCATCACAATGCTCCATTACCTCTATCAACAATGCTCCATGACCCCTGCTATCACAATGTTCCACGGCCTTGTGATCACAAGGCTCCATGACCATTGTCATCACAATGCTCCAAGAGCCAAGTAATCACAATGCTCCATGCCCTTGTCATCACAAAGCTCCATGACACATGTCATCAGAATGTTCCATGGCCTTCTCCTCACAATGCTCGATGCCCTTGTCATCACAATGCTCCATACCCTTGTAATCACAATGCTCCATGCCCCTTTTCATCAGAATGCTCCATGAGACTTGTCATCACAAGTCTCCATGGTCATCTCATCACAATGCTCCAAGACCTTGTCATCACCATGCTCCATTCCCTGGTCATCACAATGCTCCATGACCCCTGTCATCACAAGGCTCCATGACCCTTCTCATCACAATGCTCCAAACCCCTGTAATCACAATGCTCCATGCCCCTTTTCATCACAATGCTCCATGAACCCTGTCATCACAATGAACCATGCCCATCATCATAATGCTTCAGGCTATTGTCATCACAATGAAATCAAAATGCTCCATGACCTCTGTCATCACAATGCTCCAAACCCTGGTGATCACAATGTTGCATAACACTTATCATCACAAAACCCCATGATGCTAATCACCACTATTATCCATGGTCTTCTCATCACAAGGCTCCATGACCTTTGTCATCACAATTCTCAATACTCTTTTCATCACAATGCTCCCTGACACTTGTCGTCAGTATGCTCCATGAACTCTGTCATGACAAGGCTCCATGCCTTTTTCATCACAATGATCCATGCCCTTTTCATCACAGTGCTCCAAGACCACTGTAATCATAATGCTCCTTGCCCTTGTCATCACAAAGCTCCATGATGCATATCATCAGAATGTTCCATGCACTTCTCATCACAATGCTCCATGCCCTTGTCATCACAATGCTCCAAGACCCCTGTAATCACAATGCTCCATGCCCCTTTTCATCTCAATGCTCCATGAACACTGTCATAACAATGCACCATGCCCATCATCATAATGCTTCAGGCTATTGTCATCACAGTGAAATCAAAATGCTCCATGACCTTTGTCATCACAAAGCTCCATGACCCTTGGCATCACAATGCTCCATGTCATTGTCATCACAATGCTCCATAAAACCTCTCTTCACATTGCTCCATGTCCTTGTCATCACAAATCTCCATGACACTTGTCATCACAATGCTCGATGCCCTTCTCATCATAATGCTCCATGTCCTTGTCATTACAATCCTCCATGACCCATGTATCACAGTGTACCGTGCCCTTGTCATCACAATGCTCCATGCCCACTCTCATCACAATAATCCATGAAACATTTCAGACCAATGCTCAATGCCCTTCTCATCACAATGCTCCATTACCTCTATCAACAATGCTCCATGACCCCTGCTATCACAATGTTCCACGGCCTTGTGATCACAAGGCTCCATGACCATTGTCATCACAATGCTCCAAGAGCCAAGTAATCACAATGCTCCATGCCCTTGTCATCACAAAGCTCCATGACACATGTCATCAGAATGTTCCATGGCCTTCTCCTCACAATGCTCGATGCCCTTGTCATCACAATGCTCCATACCCTTGTAATCACAATGCTCCATGCCCCTTTTCATCAGAATGCTCCATGAGACTTGTCATCACAAGTCTCCATGGTCATCTCATCACAATGCTCCAAGACCTTGTCATCACCATGCTCCATTCCCTGGTCATCACAATGCTCCATGACCCCTGTCATCACAAGGCTCCATGACCCTTCTCATCACAATGCTCCAAACCCCTGTAATCACAATGCTCCATGCCCCTTTTCATCACAATGCTCCATGAACCCTGTCATCACAATGAACCATGCCCATCATCATAATGCTTCAGGCTATTGTCATCACAATGAAATCAAAATGCTCCATGACCTCTGTCATCACAATGCTCCAAACCCTGGTGATCACAATGTTGCATAACACTTATCATCACAAAACCCCATGATGCTAATCACCACTATTATCCATGGTCTTCTCATCACAAGGCTCCATGACCTTTGTCATCACAATTCTCAATACTCTTTTCATCACAATGCTCCCTGACACTTGTCGTCAGTATGCTCCATGATCTCTGTCATGACAAGGCTCCATGCCTTTTTCATCACAATGATCCATGCCCTTTTCATCACAGTGCTCCAAGACCACTGTAATCATAATGCTCCTTGCCCTTGTCATCACAAAGCTCCATGATGCATATCATCAGAATGTTCCATGCACTTCTCATCACAATGCTCCATGCCCTTGTCATCACAATGCTCCAAGACCCCTGTAATCACAATGCTCCATGCCCCTTTTCATCTCAATGCTCCATGAACACTGTCATAACAATGCACCTTGCCCATCATCATAATGCTTCAGGCTATTGTCATCACAGTGAAATCAAAATGCTCCATGACCTTTGTCATCACAAAGCTCCATGACCCTTGGCATCACAATGCTCCATGTCATTGTCATCACAATGCTCCATGAAACCTCTCTTCACATTGCTCCATGTCCTTGTCATCACAAATCTCCATTACACTTGTCATCACAATGCTCGATGCCCTTCTCATCATAATGCTCCATGTCTTTGTCATTACAATCCTCCATGACCCATGTATCACAGTGTACCGTGCCCTTGTCATCACAATGCTCCATGCCCACTCTCATCACAATAATCCATGAAACATTTCAGACCAATGCTCAATGCCCTTCTCATCACAATGCTCCATTACCTCTATCAACAATGCTCCATGACCCCTGCTATCACAATGTTCCACGGCCTTGTGATCACAAGGCTCCATGACCATTGTCATCACAATGCTCCAAGAGCCAAGTAATCACAATGCTCCATGCCCTTGTCATCACAAAGCTCCATGACACATGTCATCAGAATGTTCCATGGCCTTCTCCTCACAATGCTCGATGCCCTTGTCATCACAATGCTCCATACCCTTGTAATCACAATGCTCCATGCCCCTTTTCATCAGAATGCTCCATGAGACTTGTCATCACAAGTCTCCATGGTCATCTCATCACAATGCTCCAAGACCTTGTCATCACCATGCTCCATTCCCTGGTCATCACAATGCTCCATGACCCCTGTCATCACAAGGCTCCATGACCCTTCTCATCACAATGCTCCAAACCCCTGTAATCACAATGCTCCATGCCCCTTTTCATCACAATGCTCCATGAACCCTGTCATCACAATGAACCATGCCCATCATCATAATGCTTCAGGCTATTGTCATCACAATGAAATCAAAATGCTCCATGACCTCTGTCATCACAATGCTCCAAACCCTGGTGATCACAATGTTGCATAACACTTATCATCACAAAACCCCATGATGCTAATCACCACTATTATCCATGGTCTTCTCATCACAAGGCTCCATGACCTTTGTCATCACAATTCTCAATACTCTTTTCATCACAATGCTCCCTGACACTTGTCGTCAGTATGCTCCATGAACTCTGTCATGACAAGGCTCCATGCCTTTTTCATCACAATGATCCATGCCCTTTTCATCACAGTGCTCCAAGACCACTGTAATCATAATGCTCCTTGCCCTTGTCATCACAAAGCTCCATGATGCATATCATCAGAATGTTCCATGCACTTCTCATCACAATGCTCCATGCCCTTGTCATCACAATGCTCCAAGACCCCTGTAATCACAATGCTCCATGCCCCTTTTCATCTCAATGCTCCATGAACACTGTCATAACAATGCACCATGCCCATCATCATAATGCTTCAGGCTATTGTCATCACAGTGAAATCAAAATGCTCCATGACCTTTGTCATCACAAAGCTCCATGACCCTTGGCATCACAATGCTCCATGTCATTGTCATCACAATGCTCCATGAAACCTCTCTTCACATTGCTCCATGTCCTTGTCATCACAAATCTCCATGACACTTGTCATCACAATGCTCGATGCCCTTCTCATCATAATGCTCCATGTCCTTGTCATTACAATCCTCCATGACCCATGTATCACAGTGTACCGTGCCCTTGTCATCACAATGCTCCATGCCCACTCTCATCACAATAATCCATGAAACATTTCAGACCAATGCTCAATGCCCTTCTCATCACAATGCTCCATTACCTCTATCAACAATGCTCCATGACCCCTGCTATCACAATGTTCCACGGCCTTGTGATCACAAGGCTCCATGACCATTGTCATCACAATGCTCCAAGAGCCAAGTAATCACAATGCTCCATGCCCTTGTCATCACAAAGCTCCATGACACATGTCATCAGAATGTTCCATGGCCTTCTCCTCACAATGCTCGATGCCCTTGTCATCACAATGCTCCATACCCTTGTAATCACAATGCTCCATGACCCTTTTCATCAGAATGCTCCATGAGACTTGTCATCACAAGTCTCCATGGTCATCTCATCACAATGCTCCAAGACCTTGTCATCACCATGCTCCATTCCCTGGTCATCACAATGCTCCATGACCCCTGTCATCACAAGGCTCCATGACCCTTCTCATCACAATGCTCCAAACCCCTGTAATCACAATGCTCCATGCCCCTTTTCATCACAATGCTCCATGAACCCTGTCATCACAATGAACCAGGCCCATCATCATAATGCTTCAGGCTATTGTCATCACAATGAAATCAAAATGCTCCATGACCTCTGTCATCACAATGCTCCAAACCCTGGTGATCACAATGTTGCATAACACTTATCATCACAAAACCCCATGATGCTAATCACCACTTTTATCCATGGTCTTCTCATCACAAGGCTCCATGACCTTTGTCATCACAATTCTCAATACTCTTTTCATCACAATGCTCCCTGACACTTGTCGTCAGTATGCTCCATGAACTCTGTCATGACAAGGCTCCATGCCTTTTTCATCACAATGATCCATGCCCTTTTCATCACAGTGCTCCAAGACCACTGTAATCATAATGCTCCTTGCCCTTGTCATCACAAAGCTCCATGATGCATATCATCAGAATGTTCCATGCACTTCTCATCACAATGCTCCATGCCCTTGTCATCACAATGCTCCAAGACCCCTGTAATCACAATGCTCCATGCCCCTTTTCATCTCAATGCTCCATGAACACTGTCATAACAATGCACCATGCCCATCATCATAATGCTTCAGGCTATTGTCATCACAGTGAAATCAAAATGCTCCATGACCTTTGTCATCACAAAGCTCCATGACCCTTGGCATCACAATGCTCCATGTCATTGTCATCACAATGCTCCATGAAACCTCTCTTCACATTGCTCCATGTCCTTGTCATCACAAATCTCCATGACACTTGTCATCACAATGCTCGATGCCCTTCTCATCATAATGCTCCATGTCCTTGTCATTACCATCCTCCATGACCCATGTATCACAGTGTACCGTGCCCTTGTCATCACAATGCTCCATGCCCACTCTCATCACAATAATCCATGAAACATTTCAGACCAATGCTCAATGCCCTTCTCATCACAATGCTCCATTACCTCTATCAACAATGCTCCATGACCCCTGCTATCACAATGTTCCACGGCCTTGTGATCACAAGGCTCCATGACCATTGTCATCACAATGCTCCAAGAGCCAAGTAATCACAGTGCTCCATGCCCTTGTCATCACAAAGCTCCATGACACATGTCATCAGAATGTTCCATGGCCTTCTCCTCACAATGCTCGATGCCCTTGTCATCACAATGCTCCATACCCTTGTAATCACAATGCTCCATGACCCTTTTCATCAGAATGCTCCATGAGACTTGTCATCACAAGTCTCCATGGTCATCTCATCACAATGCTCCAAGACCTTGTCATCACCATGCTCCATTCCCTGGTCATCACAATGCTCCATGACCCCTGTCATCACAAGGCTCCATGACCCTTCTCATCACAATGCTCCAAACCCCTGTAATCACAATGCTCCATGCCCCTTTTCATCACAATGCTCCATGAACCCTGTCATCACAATGAACCATGCCCATTATCATAATGCTTCAGGCTATTGTCATCACAATGAAATCAAAATGCTCCATGACCTCTGTCATCACAATGCTCCAAACCCTGGTGATCACAATGTTGCATAACACTTATCATCACAAAACCCCATGACGCTAATCATCACTATTATCCATGGTCTTCTCATCACAAGGCTCCATGACCTTTGTCATCACAATTCTCAATACTCTTTTCATCACAATGCTCCCTGACACTTGTCGTCAGTATGCTCCATGAACTCTGTCATGACACGGCTCCATGCCTTTTTCATCACAATGGTCCATGCCCTTTTCATCACAGTGCTCCAAGACCACTGTAATCATAATGCTCCATGCCCTTGTCATCACAAAGCTCCATGATGCATATCATCAGAATGTTCCATGCACTTCTCATCACAATGCTCCATGCCCTTGTCATCACAATGCTCCAAGACCCCTGTAATCACAATGCTCCATGCCCCTTTTCATCTCAATGCTCCATGAACACTGTCATAACAATGCACCATGCCCATCATCATAATGCTACAGGCTATTGTCATCACAGTGAAATCAAAATGCTCCATGACCTCTGTCATCACAATGCTCCAAACCCTGGTGATCACAATGTTGCAAAACACTTATCATCACAACACCCCATGACGCTCATCATCACAATTATCCATGGTCTTCTCATCACAATGCTCCATGACCTTTGTCATCACAATTCTCAATACACTTGTCATCACAATGCTCCCTGACACTTGTCGTCAGAATGCACCTTGAACACTGTGACGAAAAGGTTTCATGCCTTTTTCATCACAAAGCCCCATGCTGTTTTCATCCCAAAGCTCCATGCCATTGTCATCAAAATACTACACAAGCTTGTCATCAGAATGCTCCATGACCCTTGTCATCACAATTCTCCATGCACTTGTCAGCACAATGCTCCCTGACTCTTGTCATCACAATGCTCCAAGCCATTGTCATCACAATGCTCCATTACCATTGTCATCAGAATCCCCCACGACACTTGGCATCACAATGCTCCATGCCATTGTCATCACAATGCTCCATGTCTTTGTCAGCAAAATGCTAAATGACCTTGTCATTACAATCCTCTATGCGCTTGTCATCACAATACTCCATTTCCATTGTCATCACAATCCTCCATCAACCTTGGGATCACATTGCTTCATGCCCTTGTCATCACAATGCTCCATGCTCCTTGAAATCAAAATTATCCATGACCTCTGTCATCACAATGCTCCAAACCCTTGTGATCACATTGTTCCATAACACTTGTCATCACAACGCCCCATGATGCCTGTCATCACAATACTCCATGCCCTTTTCATCACAATGCTCCATGACCTTTGTCATCACAATTCTCAATACACTTGTGATCACAATGCTCCCTGACACTTGTCATCAGTATGCTCCTTGAAACCCATCACGAAAAGGCTCCATGCTTTTTTCATCACAATGCCCCATGCCATTTTCATCACAATGTTCCATACCATTGTCATCAAAATACTCCACAAGCTTGTCATCAGAATGCTCCCGGACCCTTGTCATCACAATGCTCCATTACCTTTCTCATCAGAATCCTCCATGACACTTGGCATCACAGTGCTACATGCCATTGTCATCACAATGGGCCATTACATATGTCATCACAATGCTCCTTGACACTTATCTTCACAATACTGCATGACCTGGTCATCACAATGCTCCATGCCCTTGTTATCACAATAGGCCATTCCAACTGTCATCTCAACAAACCATGAAAGTTATTAGACCAATGTTCCATGCCCTTGTCATCACAATGCTCCATGCCCTTGTTATCACAATGCTCCATGACCCCTGTCATCCCTATGCTCCGTTAATCCAGTCATCACAATGCTTCATGAACTTTGTCATCACAGTGGTCCATGCCCTCACCATCAACAGTCTCTGTGACCTTTTTAACCCCAATGCTCCATGAACTTTTCATCACAATGCTCTTTGACCCTTGTCATCACAATGCTCTATGCCTTTCTCAGCACAATGCTCCATGACCCTGGTCATCACAATGCTCCATGCCCCTTTTCATCTCAATGCTCCCTGAACCCTGTCATCACAGTGCACGATGCCCATCATCATAATACTTCAGTCTATTGTCATCACAATGAAATTAATATTCTCCATGACCTCTGACATCATAATGCTACAAACCCTTGTGATCACAATGTTCCATAAAACTTATCATCACAGCACCCCATGACGCTCATCATCACAATTATCCATGGTCTTATCATCACAGTGCTCCATGATCTTTGTCATCACGATGCTCAATACACTTTTCATCACAATGCTCCCTGACACTTGTCGTCAGTATGCTCCATGAAACCTGTCATGACAAGGCTCCATGCCTTTATCATCACAATGATCCATGCCTTTTCATCGCAATGCTCCAAGACCCCTGCAATCACAATGCTCCATGCACTTCTCATCCAAATGCTCTCTCACATGAGATATCACAATGTTCCATCACTAGTCATCACATTCCTCCCTCAACCCTGTTATCACAATGTTCCATGACCCCTGTTATCACAATGATACATCCCCTTATCAGCACAATGTTCCATGACCCCTGACATCACAATGTTCCATAACCACTGTCATCAAAATGCTCCATGACCCTTTTCATCCCAAAGCTCCATGACCCCTGGAATCACAGTGTTCTATAACCACTGTCATCAAAATGTTCCATTGCACTTTTCATCAAATTGCTGCATGACCCTGTCATCAAAATGCTCCCTGCCCTACTCATAACAATGCACCACACGCTGGTCATCAAAATGCTCCATGACCTTTGTCATCACAAAGCTCCATGACCCTTGGCATCACAATGCTCCATGTCATTGTCATCACAATGCTCCATGAAACCTCTCTTCACATTGCTCCATGCCCTTGTCATCACAAATCTCCATGACACTTGTCATCACAATGCTCGATGCCCTTCTCATCACAATGCTCCATGACCCCTGTCATCACAAGGCTCCATGACCCTTCTCATCACAATGCTCCAAACCCCTGTAATCACAATGCTCCATGCCCCTTTTCATCACAATGCTCCATGAACCCTGTCATCACAATGAACCATGCCCATCATCATAATGCTTCAGGCTATTGTCATCACAATGAAATCAAAATGCTCCATGACCTCTGTCATCACAATGCTCCAAACCCTGGTGATCACAATGTTGCATAACACTTATCATCACAAAACCCCATGACGCTAATCATCACTATTATCCATGGTCTTCTCATCACAAGGCTCCATGACCTTTGTCATCACAATTCTCAATACTCTTTTCATCACAATGCTCCCTCACACTTGTCGTCAGTATGCTCCATGAACTCTGTCATGACAAGGCTCCATGCCTTTTTCATCACAATGATCCATGCCATTTTCATCACAGTGCTCCAAGACCACTGTAATCATAATGCTCCTTGCCCTTGTCATCACAAAGCTCCATGATGCATATCATCAGAATGTTCCATGCACTTCTCATCACAATGCTCCATGCCCTTGTCATCACAATGCTCCAAGACCCCTGTAATCACAATGCTCCATGCCCCTTTTCATCTCAATGCTCCATGAACACTGTCATAACAATGCACCATGCCCATCATCATAATGCTTCAGGCTATTGTCATCACAGTGAAATCAAAATGCTCCAAGACCTTTGTCATCACAAAGCTCCATGACCCTTGGCATCACAATGCTCCATGTCATTGTCATCACAATGCTCCATGAAACCTCTCTTCACATTGCTCCATGTCCTTGTCATCACAAATCTCCATGACACTTGTCATCACAATGCTCGATGCCCTTCTCATCATAATGCTCCATGTCCTTGTCATTACAATCCTCCATGACCCATGTATCACAGTGTACCGTGCCCTTGTCATCACAATGCTCCATGCCCACTCTCATCACAATAATCCATGAAACATTTCAGACCAATGCTCAATGCCCTTCTCATCACAATGCTCCATTACCTCTATCAACAATGCTCCATGACCCCTGCTATCACAATGTTCCACGGCCTTGTGATCACAAGGCTCCATGACCATTGTCATCACAATGCTCCAAGAGCCATGTAATCACAATGCTCCATGCCCTTGTCATCACAAAGCTCCATGACACATGTCATCAGAATGTTCCATGGCCTTCTCCTCACAATGCTCGATGCCCTTGTCATCACAATGCTCCATACCCTTGTAATCACAATGCTCCATGCCCCTTTTCATCAGAATGCTACATGAGACTTGTCATCACATGTCTCCATGGTCATCTCATCACAATGCTCCAAGACCTTGTCATCACCATGCTCCATTCCCTGGTCATCACAATGCTCCATGACCCCTGTCATCACAAGGCTCCATGACCCTTCTCATCACAATGCTCCAAACCCCTGTAATCACAATGCTCCATGCCCCTTTTCATCACAATGCTCCATGAACCCTGTCATCACAATGAACCATGCCCATCATCATAATGCTTCAGGCTATTGTCATCACAATGAAATCAAAATGCTCCATGACCTCTGTCATCACAATGCTCCAAACCCTGGTGATCACAATGCTGCATAACACTTATCATCACAAAACCCCATGACGCTAATCATCACTATTATCCATGGTCTTCTCATCACAAGGCTCCATGACCTTTGTCATCACAATTCTCAATACTCTTTTCATCACAATGCTCCCTGACACTTGTCGTCAGTATGCTCCATGAACTCTGTCATGACACGGCTCCATGCCTTTTTCATCACAATGATCCATGCCCTTTTCATCACAGTGCTCCAAGACCACTGTAATCATAATGCTCCATGCCCTTGTCATCACAAAGCTCCATGATGCATATCATCAGAATGTTCCATGCACTTCTCATCACAATGCTCCATGCCCTTGTCATCACAATGCTCCAAGACCCCTGTAATCACAATGCTCCATGCCCCTTTTCATCTCAATGCTCCATGAACACTGTCATAACAATGCACCATGCCCATCATCATAATGCTTCAGGCTATTGTCATCACAGTGAAATCAAAATGCTCCATGACCTCTGTCATCACAATGCTCCAAACCCTGGTTATCACAATGTTGCAAAACACTTATCATCACAACACCCCATGACGCTTATCATCACAATTATCCATGGTCTTCTCATCACAATGCTCCATGACCTTTGTCATCACAATTCTCAATACACTTGTCATCACAATGCTCCCTGACACTTGTCGTCAGAATGCACCTTGAACCCTGTGACGAAAAGGCTCCATGCCTTTTTCATCACAAAGCCCCATGCTGTTTTCATCCCAAAGATCCATGCCATTGTCATCAAAATACTACACAAGCTTGTCATCAGAATGCTCCATGACCCTTGTCATCACAATTCTCCATGCACTTGTCAGCACAATGCTCCCTGACCCTTGTCATCACAATGCTCCAAGCCATTGTCATCACAATGCTCCATTACCTTTGTCATCAGAATCCTCCATGACACTTGGCATCACAATGCTCCATGCCATTGTCATCACAATGCTCCATGTCTTTGTCAGCAAAATGCTAAATGACCTTGTCATTACAATCCTCTATGCGCTTGTCATCACAATACTCCATTTCCATTATCATCACAGTCCTCCATCAACCTTGGGATCACATTGCTTCATGCCCTTGTCATCACAATGCTCCATGCTCCTTGAAATCAAAATTATCCATGACCTCTGTCATCACAATGCTCCAAACCCTTGTGATCACATTGTTCCATAACACTTGTCATCACAATGCCCCATGATGCCTGTCATCACAATACTCCATGCCCTTTTCATCACAATGCTCCATGACCTTTGTCATCACAATTCTCAATACACTTGTGATCACAATGCTCCCTGACACTTGTCATCAGAATGCTCCTTGAAACCCATCACGAAAAGGCTCCATGCTTTTTTCATCACAATGCCCCATGCCATTTTCATCACAATGTTCCATACCATTGTCATCAAAATACTCCACAAGCTTGTCATCAGAATGCTCCTGGACCCTTGTCATCACAATGCTCCATTACCTTTCTCATCAGAATCCTCCATGACACTTGGCATCACAGTGCTACATGCCATTGTCATCACAATGGGCCATTACATATGTCATCACAATGCTCCTTGACACTTATCTTCACAATACTGCATGACCTGGTCATCACAATGCTCCATGCCCTTGTTATCACAATAGGCCATTCCAACTGTCATCGCAACAAACCATGAAAGTTATTAGACCAATGTTCCATGCCCTTGTCATCACAATGCTCCATGCCCTTGTTATCACAATGCTCCATGACCCCTGTCATCACTATGCTCCGTTAATCCAGTCATCACAATGCTTCATGAACTTTGTCATCACAGTGGTCCATGCCCTCACCATCAACAGTCTCTGTGACCTTTTTAACCCCAATGCTCCATGAACTTTTCATCACAATGCTCTTTGACCCTTGTCATCACAATGCTCTATGCCTTTCTCAGCACAATGCTCCATGACCCTGGTCATCACAATGCTCCATGCCCCTTTTCATCTCAATGCTCCCTGAACCCTGTCATCACAGTGCACGATGCCCATCATCATAATACTTCAGTCTATTGTCATCACAATGAAATTAATATTCTCCATGACCTCTGACATCATAATGCTACAAACCCTTGTGATCACAATGTTCCATAAAACTTATCATCACAGCACCCCATGACGCTCATCATCACAATTATCCATGGTCTTATCATCACAATGCTCCATGATCTTTGTCATCACGATGCTCAATACACTTTTCTTCACAATGCTCCCTGACACTTGTCGTCAGTATGCTCCATGAACCCTGTCATGACAAGGCTCCATGCCTTTATCATCACAATGATCCATGCCTTTTCATCGCAATGCTCCAAGACCCCTGCAATCACAATGCTCCATGCACTTCTCATCCAAATGCTCTCTCACATGAGATATCACAATGTTCCATCACTAGTCATCACATTCCTCCCTCAACCCTGTTATCACAATGTTCCATGACCCCTGTTATCACAATGATACATCCCCTTATCAGCACAATGTTCCATGACCCCTGACATCACAATGTTCCATAACCACTGTCATCAAAATGCTCCATGACCCTTTTCATCCCAAAGCTCCATGACCCCTGGAATCACAGTGTTCTATAACCACTGTCATCAAAATGTTCCATTGCACTTTTCATCAAATTGCTGCATGACCCTGTCATCAAAATGCTCCCTGCCCTACTCATAACAATGCACCACACGCTGGTCATCAAAATGCTCCATGACCTTTGTCATCACAAAGCTCCATGACCCTTGGCATCACAATGCTCCATGTCATTGTCATCACAATGCTCCATGAAACCTCTCTTCACATTGCTCCATGCCCTTGTCATCACAAATCTCCATGACACTTGTCATCACAATGTTCGATGCCCTTCTCATCATAATGCTCCATGTCCTTGTCATTACAATCCTCCATGACCCATGTATCACAGTGTACCGTGCCCTTGTCATCACAATGCTCCATGCCCACTCTCATCAAAATAATCCATGAAACATTTCAGACCAATGCTCAATGCCCTTCTCATCACAATGCTCCATTACCTCTATCAACAATGCTCCATGCCCCCTGCCATCACAATGTTCCACGGCCTTGTGATCACAAGGCTCCATGACCATTGTCATCACAATGCTCCAAGACCCATGTAATCACAATGCTCCATGCCCTTGTCATCACAAAGCTCCATGACACATGTCATCAGAATGTTCCATGGCCATCTCCTCACAATGTTCCATGCCCTTGTCATCACAGTGCTCCAAGACACTCGTAATCACAATGCTCCATGCCCCTTTTCATCAGAAGGCTCCATGATATTTGTCATCACAAGTCTCCATGGTCAACTCATCACAATGCTCCAAGACCTTGTCATCACCATGCTCCATTCCCTTGTCATCACAATGCTCCCTGACACTTGTCGTCAGTATGCTCCATGAACTCTGTCATGACAAGGCTCCATGCCTTTTTCATCACAATGATCCATGCCCTTTTCATCACAGTTCCCCAAGACCACTGTAATCATAATGCTCCTTGCACTTGTCATCACAAAGCTCCATGATGCATATCATCAGAATGTTCCATGCACTTCTCATTACAATGCTCCATGCCCTTGTCATCACAATGCTCCAAGACCCCTGTAATCACAATGCTCCATGCCCCTTTTCATCTCAATGCTCCATGAACACTGTCATAACAATGTACCATGCCCATCATCATAATGCTTCAGGCTATTGTCGTCACAGTGAAATCAAAATGCTCCATGACCTTTGTCATCACAAAGCTCCATGACCCTTGGCATCACAATGCTCCATGTCATTGTCATCACAATGCTCCATGAAACCTCTCTTCACATTGCTCCATGTCCTTGTCATCACAAATCTCCATGACACTTGTCATCACAATGCTCGATGCCCTTCTCATCATAATGCTCCATGTCCTTGTCATTACAATCCTCCATGACCCATGTATCACAGTGTACCGTGCCCTTGTCATCACAATGCTCCATGCCCACTCTCATCACAATAATCCATGAAACATTTCAGACCAATGCTCAATGCCCTTCTCATCACAATGCTCCATTACCTCTATCAACAATGCTCCATGACCCCTGCTATCACAATGTTCCACGGCCTTGTGATCACAAGGCTCCATGACCATTGTCATCACAATGCTCCAAGAGCCATGTAATCACAATGCTCCATGCCCTTGTCATCACAAAGCTCCATGACACATGTCATCAGAATGTTCCATGGCCTTCTCCTCACAATGCTCGATGCCCTTGTCATCACAATGCTCCATACCCTTGTAATCACAATGCTCCATGCCCCTTTTCATCAGAATGCTCCATGAGACTTGTCATCACAAGTCTCCATGGTCATCTCATCACAATGCTCCAAGACCTTGTCATCACCATGCTCCATTCCCTGGTCATCACAATGCTCCATGACCCCTGTCATCACAAGGCTCCATGACCCTTCTCATCACAATGCTCCAAACCCCTGTAATCACAATGCTCCATGCCCCTTTTCATCACAATGCTCCATGAACCCTGTCATCACAATGAACCATGCCCATCATCATAATGCTTCAGGCTATTGTCATCACAATGAAATCAAAATGCTCCATGACCTCTGTCATCACAATGCTCCAAACCCTGGTGATCACAATGTTCCATAACACTTATCATCACAAAACCCCATGACGCTAATCATCACTATTATCCATGGTCTTCTCATCACAAGGCTCCATGACCTTTGTCATCACAATTCTCAATACTCTTTTCATCACAATGCTCCCTGACACTTGTCGTCAGTATGCTCCATGAACTCTGTCATGACAAGGCTCCATGCCTTTTTCATCACAATGATCCATGCCCTTTTCATCACAGTGCTCCAAGACCACTGTAATCATAATGCTCCTTGCCCTTGTCATCACAAAGCTCCATGATGCATATCATCAGAATGTTCCATGCACTTCTCATCACAATGCTCCATGCCCTTGTCATCACAATGCTCCAAGACCCCTGTAATCACAATGCTCCATGCCCCTTTTCATCTCAATGCTCCATGAACACTGTCATAACAATGCACCATGCCCATCATCATAATGCTTCAGGCTCTTGTCATCACAGTGAAATCAAAATGCTCCATGACATCTGTCATCACAATGCTCCAAACCCTGGTGATCACAATGTTGCAAAACACTTATCATCACAACACCCCATGACGCTCATCATCACAATTATCCATGGTCTTCTCATCACAATGCTCCATGACCTTTGTCATCACAATTCTCAATACACTTGTCATCACAATGCTCCCTGACACTTGTCGTCAGAATGCACCTTGAACCCTGTGACGAAAAGGCTCCATGCCTTTTTCATCACAAAGCCCCATGCTGTTTTCATCCCAAAGATCCATGCCATTGTCATCAAAATACTACACAAGCTTGTCATCAGAATGCTCCATGACCCATGTCATCACAATTCTCCATGCACTTGTCAGCACAATGCTCCCTGACCCTTGTCATCACAATGCTCCAAGCCATTGTCATCACAATGCTCCATTACCATTGTCATCAGAATCCTCCATGACACTTGGCATCACAATGCTCCATGCCATTGTCATCACAATGCTCCATGTCTTTGTCAGCAAAATGCTAAATGACCTTGTCATTACAATCCTCTATGCGCTTGTCATCACAATACTCCATTTCCATTGTCATCACAATCCTCCATCAACCTTGGGATCACATTGCTTCATGCCCTTGTCATCACAATGCTCCATGCTCCTTGAAATCAAAATTATTCATGACCTCTGTCATCACAATGCTCCAAACCCTTGTGATCACATTGTTCCATAACACTTGTCATCACAATGCTCCATGATGCCTGTCATCACAATACTCCATGCCCTTTTCATCACAATGCTCCATGACCTTTGTCATCACAATTCTCAATACACTTGTGATCACAATGCTCCCTGACACTTGTCATCAGAATGCTCCTTGAAACCCATCACGAAAAGGCTCCATGCTTTTTTCATCACAATGCCCCATGCCATTTTCATCACAATGTTCCATACCATTGTCATCAAAATACTCCACAAGCTTGTCATCAGAATGCTCCCGGACCCTTGTCATCACAATGCTCCATTACCTTTCTCATCAGAATCCTCCATGACACTTGGCATCACAGTGCTACATGCCATTGTCATCACAATGGGCCATTACATATGTCATCACAATGCTCCCTGACACTTATCTTCACAATACTGCATGACCTGGTCATCACAATGCTCCATGCCCTTGTTATCACAATAGGCCATTCCAACTGTCATCGCAACAAACCATGAAAGTTATTAGACCAATGTTCCATGCCCTTGTCATCACAATGCTCCATGCCCTTGTTATCACAATGCTCCATGACCCCTGTCATCACAATGCTCCGTTACTCCAGTCATCACAGTGCTTCATGAACTTTGTCATCACAGTGGTCCATGCCCTCACCATCAACAGTCTCTGTGACCTTTTTAACCCCAATGCTCCATGAACTTTTCATCACAATGCTCTTTGACCCTTGTCATCACAATGCTCTATGCCTTTCTCAGCACAATGCTCCATGACCCTGGTCATCACAATGCTCCATGCCCCTTTTCATCTCAATGCTCCCTGAACCCTGTCATCACAGTGCACGATGCCCATCATCATAATACTTCAGTCTATTGTCATCACAATGAAATTTATATTCTCCATGACCTCTGACATCATAATGCTACAAACCCTTGTGATCACCATGTTCCATAAAACTTATCATCACAGCACCCCATGACGCTCATCATCACAATTATCCATGGTCTTATCATCACAATGCTCCATGATCTTTGTCATCACGATGCTCAATACACTTTTCTTCACAATGCTCCCTGACACTTGTCGTCAGTATGCTCCATGAACCCTGTCATGACAAGGCTCCATGCCTTTATCATCACAATGATCCTTGCCTTTTCATCGCAATGCTCCAAGACCCCTGCAATCACAATGCTCCATGCACTTCTCATCCAAATGCTCTCTCACATGAGATATCACAATGTTCCATCACTAGTCATCACATTCCTCCCTCAACCCTGTTATCACAATGTTCCATGACCCCTGTTATCACAATGCTACATCCCCTTATCAGCACAATGTTCCATAACCCCTGACATCACAATGTTCCATAACCACTGTCATCAAAATGCTCCATGACCCTTTTCATCCCAAAGCTCCATGACCCCTGGAATCACAGTGTTCTATAACCACTGTCATCAAAATGTTCCATTGCACTTTTCATCAAATTGCTGCATGACCCTGTCATCAAAATGCTCCCTGCCCTACTCATAACAATGCACCACACGCTGGTCATCAAAATGCTCCATGACCTTTGTCATCACAAAGCTCCATGACCCTTGGCATCACAATGCTCCATGTCATTGTCATCACAATGCTCCATGAAACCTCTCTTCACATTGCTCCATGCCCTTGTCATCACAAATCTCCATGACACTTGTCATCACAATGCTCGATGCCCTTCTCATCATAATGCTCCATGTCCTTGTCATTACAATCCTCCATGACCCATGTATCACAGTGTACCGTGCCCTTGTCATCACAATGCTCCATGCCCACTCTCATCAAAATAATCCATGAAACATTTCAGACCAAATTTCTATACCCTTTTCATCACAATGCTCCATTACCCCTGTCATAACAGTGCACCGTGACACCTGCCATCACAATGCACCATGACACCTGCCATCACAATGTTCCACGGCCTTGTGATCACAAGGCTCCATGACCATTGTCATCACAATGCTCCAAGACCCATGTAATCACAATGCTCCATGCCCTTGTCATCACAAAGCTCCATGACACATGTCATCAGAATGTTCCATGGCCATCTCCTCACAATGTTCCATGCCCTTGTCATCACAGTGCTCCAAGACACTCGTAATCACAATGCTCCATGCCCCATTTCATCAGAAGGCTCCATGATATTTGTCATCACAAGTCTCCATGGTCAACTCATCACAATGCTCCAAGACCTTGTCATCACCATGCTCCATTCCCTTGTCATCACAATGCTCCCTGACACTTGTCGTCAGTATGCTCCATGAACTCTGTCATGACAAGGCTCCATGCCTTTTTCATCACAATGATCCATGCCCTTTTCATCACAGTTCTCCAAGACCACTGTAATCATAATGCTCCTTGCCTTTGTCATCACAAAGCTCCATGATGCATATCATCACAATGCTCCATGCCCTTGTCATCACAATGCTCCAAGACCCCTCTAATCACAATGCTCCATGCCCCTTTTCATCTCAATGCTCCATGAACACTGTCATAACAATGCACCATGCCCATCATCATAATGCTTCAGGCTATTGTCATCACAGTGAAATCAAAATGCTCCATGCCCTTGTCATCACAAAGCTCCATGACACATGTCATCAGAATGTTCCATGGCCTTCTCCTCACAATGCTCGATGCCCTTGTCATCACAATGCTCCATACCCTTGTAATCACAATGCTCCATGCCCCTTTTCATCAGAATGCTCCATGAGACTTGTCATCACATGTCTCCATGGTCATCTCATCACAATGCTCCAAGACCTTGTCATCACCATGCTCCATTCCCTGGTCATCACAATGCTCCATGACCCCTGTCATCACAAGGCTCCATGACCCTTCTCATCACAATGCTCCAAACCCCTGTAATCACAATGCTCCATGCCCCTTTTCATCACAATGCTCCATGAACCCTGTCATCACAATGAACCATGCCCATCATCATAATGCTTTAGGCTATTGTCATCACAATGAAATCAAAATGCTCCATGACCTCTGTCATCACAATGCTCCAAACCCTGGTGATCACAATGTTGCATAACACTTATCATCACAAAACCCCATGACGCTAATCATCACTATTATCCATGGTCTTCTCATCACAAGGCTCCATGACCTTTGTCATCACAATTCTCAATACTCTTTTCATCACAATGCTCCCTGACACTTGTCGTCAGTATGCTCCATGAACTCTGTCATGACAAGGCTCCATGCCTTTTTCATCACAATGATCCATGCCCTTTTCATCACAGTGCTCCAAGACCACTGTAATCATAATGCTCCTTGCCCTTGTCATCACAAAGCTCCATGATGCATATCATCAGAATGTTCCATGCACTTCTCATCACAATGCTCCATGCCCTTGTCATCACAATGCTCCAAGACCCCTGTAATCACAATGCTCCATGCCCCTTTTCATCTCAATGCTCCATGAACACTGTCATAACAATGCACCATGCCCATCATCATAATGCTTCAGGCTATTGTCATCACAGTGAAATCAAAATGCTCCATGACCTTTGTCATCACAAAGCTCCATGACCCTTGGCATCACAATGCTCCATGTCATTGTCATCACAATGCTCCATGAAACCTCTCTTCACATTTCTCCATGTCCTTGTCATCACAAATCTCCATGACACTTGTCATCACAATGCTCGATGCCCTTCTCATCATAATGCTCCATGTCCTTGTCATTACAATCCTCCATGACCCATGTATCACAGTGTACCGTGCCCTTGTCATCACAATGCTCCATGCCCACTCTCATCACAATAATCCATGAAACATTTCAGACCAATGCTCAATGCCCTTCTCATCACAATGCTCCATTACCTCTATCAACAATGCTCCATGACCCCTGCTATCACAATGTTCCACGGCCTTGTGATCACAAGGCTCCATGACCATTGTCATCACAATGCTCCAAGAGCCAAGTAATCACAATGTTCCATGCCCTTGTCATCACAAAGCTCCATGACACATGTCATCAGAATGTTCCATGGTCTTCTCCTCACAATGCTCGATGCCCTTGTCATCACAATGATCCATACCCTTGTAATCACAATGCTCCATGCCCCTTTTCATCAGAATGCTCCATGAGACTTGTCATCACAAGTCTCCATGGTCATCTCATCACAATGCTCCAAGACCTTGTCATCACCATGCTCCATTCCCTGGTCATCACAATGCTCCATGACACCTGTCATCACAAGGCTCCATGACCCTTCTCATCACAATGCTCCAAACCCCTGTAATCACAATGCTCCATGCCCCTTTTCATCTCAATGCTCCATGAACACTGTCATAACAATGCACCATGCCCATCATCATAATGCTTCAGGCTATTGTCATCACAGTGAAATCAAAATGCTCCATGACCTCTGTCATCACAATGCTCCAAACCCTGGTGATCACAATGTTCCAAAACACTTATCATCACAACACCCCATGACGCTCATCATCACAATTATCCATGGTCTTCTCATCACAATGCTCCATGACCTTTGTCATCACAATTCTCAATACACTTGTCATCACAATGCTCCCTGACACTTGTCGTCAGAATGCACCTTGAACCCTGTGACGAAAAGGCTCCATGCCTTTTACATCACAAAGCCCCATGCTGTTTTCATCCCAAAGATCCATGCCATTGTCATCAAAATACTACACAAGCTTGTCATCAGAATGCTCCATGACCCTTGTCATCACAATTCTCCATGCACTTGTCAGCACAATGCTCCCTGACCCTTGTCATCACAATGCTCCAAGACATTGTCATCACAATGCTCCATTACCATTGTCATCAGAATCCTCCATGACACTTGGCATCACAATGCTCCATGCCATTGTCATCACAATGCTCCATTTCTTTGTCAGCAAAATGCTAAATGACCTTGTCATTACAATCCTCTATGCGCTTGTCATCACAATACTCCATTTCCATTATCATCACAGTCCTCCATCAACCTTGGGATCACATTGCTTCATGCCCTTGTCATCACAATGCTCCATGCTCCTTGAAATCAAAATGATCCATGACCTCTGTCATCACAATGCTCCAAACCCTTGTGATCACATTGTTCCATAACACTTGTCATCACAACGCTCCATGATGCCTGTCATCACAATACTCCATGCCCTTTTCATCACAATGCTCCATGACCTTTGTCATCACAATTCTCAATACACTTGTGATCACAATGCTCCCTGACACTTGTCATCAGAATGCTCCTTGAAACCCATCACGAAAAGGCTCCATGCTTTTTTCATCACAATGCCCCATGCCATTTTCATCACAATGTTCCATACCATTGTCATCAAAATACTCCACAAGCTTGTCATCAGAATGCTCCCGGACCCTTGTCATCACAATGCTCCATTACCTTTCTCATCAGAATCCTCCATGACACTTGGCATCACAGTGCTACATGCCATTGTCATCACAATGGGCCATTACATATGTCATCACAATGCTCCTTGACACTTATCTTCACAATACTGCATGACCTGGTCATCACAATGCTCCATGCCCTTGTTATCACAATAGGCCATTCCAACTGTCATCTCAACCAACCATGAAAGTTATTAGACCAATGTTCCATGCCCTTGTCATCACAATGCTCCATGCCCTTGTTATCACAATGCTCCATGACCCCTGTCATCACTATGCTCCGTTACTCCAGTCATCACAATGCTTCATAAACTTTGTCATCACAGTGGTCCATGCCCTCACCATCAACAGTCTCTGTGACCTTTTTAACCCCAATGCTCCATGAACTTTTCATCACAATGCTCTTTGACCCTTGTCATCACAATGCTCTATGCCTTTCTCAGCACAATGCTCCATGACCCTGGTCATCACAATGCTCCATGCCCCTTTTCATCTCAATGCTCCCTGAACCCTGTCATCACAGTGCACGATGCCCATCATCATAATACTTCAGTCTATTGTCATCACAATGAAATTAATATTCTCCATGACCTCTGACATCATAATGCTACAAACCCTTGTGATCACAATGTTCCATAAAACATATCATTACAGCACCCCATGACGCTCATCATCACAATTATCCATGGTCTTATCATCACAATGCTCCATGATCTTTGTCATCACGATGCTCAATACACTTTTCATCACAATGCTCCCTGACACTTGTCGTCAGTATGCTCCATGAACCCTGTCATGACAAGGCTCCATGCCTTTATCATCACAATGATCCATGCCTTTTCATCGCAATGCTCCAAGACCCCTGCAATCACAATGCTCCATGCACTTCTCATCCAAATGCTCTCTCACATGAGATATCACAATGTTCCATCACTAGTCATCACATTCCTCCCTCAACCCTGTTATCACAATGTTCCATGACCCCTGTTATCACAATGATACATCCCCTTATCAGCACAATGTTCCATGACCCCTGACATCACAATGTTCCATAACCACTGTCATCAAAATGCTCCATGACCCTTTTCATCCCAAAGCTCCATGACCCCTGGAATCACAGTGTTCTATAACCACTGTCATCAAAATGTTCCATTGCACTTTTCATCAAATTGCTGCATGACCCTGTCATCAAAATGCTCCCTGCCCTACTCATAACAATGCACCACACGCTGGTCATCAAAATGCTCCATGACCTTTGTCATCACAAAGCTCCATGACCCTTGGCATCACAATGCTCCATGTCATTGTCATCACAATGCTCCATGAAACCTCTCTTCACATTGCTCCATGCCCTTGTCATCACAAATCTCCATGACACTTGTCATCACAATGCTCGATGCCCTTCTCATCATAATGCTCCATGTCCTTGTCATTACAATCCTCCATGACCCATGTATCACAGTGTACCGTGCCCTTGTCATCACAATGCTCCATGCCCACTCTCATCACAATAATCCATGAAACATTTCAGACCAATGCTCAATGCCCTTCTCATCACAATGCTCCATTACCTCTATCAACAATGCTCCATGCCCCCTGCCATCACAATGTTCCACGGCCTTGTGATCACAAGGCTCCATGACCATTGTCATCACAATGCTCCAAGACCCATGTAATCACAATGCTCCATGCCCTTGTCATCACAAAGCTCCATGACACATGTCATCAGAATGTTCCATGGCCATCTCCTCACAATGTTCCATGCCCTTGTCATCACAGTGCTCCAAGACACTCGTAATCACAATGCTCCATGCCCCTTTTCATCAGAAGGCTCCATGATATTTGTCATCACAAGTCTCCATGGTCAACTCACCACAATGCTCCAAGACCTTGTCATCACCATGCTCCATTCCCTTGTCATCACAATGCTCCCTGACACTTGTCGTCAGTATGCTCCATGAACTCTGTCATGACAAGGCTCCATGCCTTTTTCATCACAATGATCCATGCCCTTTTCATCACAGTGCTCCAAGACCACTGTAATCATAATGCTCCTTGCCCTTGTCATCACAAAGCTCCATGATGCATATCATCAGAATGTTCCATGCACTTCTCATCACAATGCTCGATGCCCTTGTCATCACAATGCTCCATACCCTTGTAATCACAATGCTCCATGACCCTTTTCATCAGAATGCTCCATGAGACTTGTCATCACATGTCTCCATGGTCATCTCATCACAATGCTCCAAGACCTTGTCATCACCATGCTCCATTCCCTGGTCATCACAATGCTCCATGACCCCTGTCATCACAAGGCTCCATGACCCTTCTCATCACAATGCTCCAAACCCCTGTAATCACAATGCTCCATGCCCCTTTTCATCACAATGCTCCATGAACCCTGTCATCACAATGAACCATGCCCATCATCATAATGCTTCAGGCTATTGTCATCACAATGAAATCAAAATGCTCCATGACCTCTGTCATCACAATGCTCCAAACCCTGGTGATCACAATGTTGCATAACACTTATCATCACAAAACCCCATGACGCTAATCATCACTATTATCCATGGTCTTCTCATCACAAGGCTCCATGACCTTTGTCATCACAATTCTCAATACTCTTTTCATCACAATGCTCCCTGACACTTGTCGTCAGTATGCTCCATGAACTCTGTCATGACAAGGCTCCATGCCTTTTTCATCACAATGATCCATGCCCTTTTCATCACAGTGCTCCAAGACCACTGTAATCATAATGCTCCTTGCCCTTGTCATCACAAAGCTCCATGATGCATATCATCAGAATGTTCCATGCACTTCTCATCACAATGCTCCATGCCCTTGTCATCACAATGCTCCAAGACCCCTGTAATCACAATGCTCCATGCCCCTTTTCATCTCAATGCTCCATGAACACTGTCATAACAATGCCCCATGCCCATCATCATAATGCTTCAGGCTATTGTCATCACAGTGAAATCAAAATGCTCCATGACCTTTGTCATCACAAAGCTCCATGACCCTTGGCATCACAATGCTCCATGTCATTGTCATCACAATGCTCCATGAAACATCTCTTCACATTTCTCCATGTCCTTGTCATCACAAATCTCCATGACACTTGTCATCACAATGCTCGATGCCCTTCTCATCATAATGCTCCATGTCCTTGTCATTACAATCCTCCATGACCCATGTATCACAGTGTACCGTGCCCTTGTCATCACAATGCTCCATGCCCACTCTCATCACAATAATCCATGAAACATTTCAGACCAATGCTCAATGCCCTTCTCATCACAATGCTCCATTACCTCTATCAACAATGCTCCATGACCCCTGCTATCACAATGTTCCACGGCCTTGTGATCACAAGGCTCCATGACCATTGTCATCACAATGCTCCAAGAGCCAAGTAATCACAATGCTCCATGCCCTTGTCATCACAAAGCTCCATGACACATGTCATCAGAATGTTCCATGGCCTTCTCCTCACAATGCTCGATGCCCTTGTCATCACAATGCTCCATACCCTTGTAATCACAATGCTCCATGCCCCTTTTCATCAGAATGCTCCATGAGACTTGTCATCACAAGTCTCCATGGTCATCTCATCACAATGCTCCAAGACCTTGTCATCACCATGCTCCATTCCATGGTCATCACAATGCTCCATGACCCCTGTCATCACAAGGCTCCATGACCCTTCTCATCACAATGCTCCAAACCCCTGTAATCACAATGCTCCATGCCCCTTTTCATCTCAATGCTCCATGAACACTGTCATAACAATGCACCATGCCCATCATCATAATGCTTCAGGCTATTGTCATCTCAGTGAAATCAAAATGCTCCATGACCTCTGTCATCACAATGCTCCAAACCCTGGTGATCACAATGTTGCAAAACACTTATCATCACAACACCCCATGACGCTCATCATCACAATTATCCATGGTCTTCTCATCACAATGCTCCATGACCTTTGTCATCACAATTCTCAATACACTTGTCATCACAATGCTCCCTGACACTTGTCGTCAGAATGCACCTTGAACACTGTGACGAAAAGGCTCCATGCCTTTTTCATCACAAAGCCCCATGCTGTTTTCATCCCAAAGCTCCATGCCATTGTCATCAAAATACTACACAAGCTTGTCATCAGAATGCTCCATGACCCTTGTCATCACAATTCTCCATGCACTTGTCAGCACAATGCTCCCTGACCCTTGTCATCAAAATGCTCCAAGCCATTGTCATCACAATGCTCCATTACCATTGTCATCAGAATCCCCCACGACACTTGGCATCACAATGCTCCATGCCATTGTCATCACAATGCTCCATGTCTTTGTCAGCAAAATGCTAAATGACCTTGTCATTACAATCCTCTATGCGCTTGTCATCACAATACTCCATTTCCATTGTCATCACAATCCTCCATCAACCTTGGGATCACATTGTTTCATGCCCTTGTCATCACAATGCTCCATGCTCCTTGAAATCAAAATTATCCATGACCTCTGTCATCACAATGCTCCAAACCCTTGTGATCACATTGTTCCATAACACTTGTCATCACAACGCCCCATGATGCCTGTCATCACAATACTCCATGCCCTTTTCATCACAATGCTCCATGACCTTTGTCATCACAATTCTCAATACACTTGTGATCACAATGCTCCCTGACACTTGTCATCAGAATGCTCCTTGAAACCCATCACGAAAAGGCTCCATGCTTTTTTCATCACAATGCCCCATGCCATTTTCATCACAATGTTCCATACCATTGTCATCAAAATACTCCACAAGCTTGTCATCAGAATGCTCCCGGACCCTTGTCATCACAATGCTCCATTACCTTTCTCATCAGAATCCTCCATGACACTTGGCATCACAGTGCTACATGTCATTGTCATCACAATGGGCCATTACATATGTCATCACAATGCTCCCTGACACTTATCTTCACAATACTGCATGACCTGGTCATCACAATGCTCCATGCCCTTGTTATCACAATAGGCCATTCCAACTGTCATCGCAACAAACCATGAAAGTTATTAGACCAATGTTCCATGCCCTTGTCATCACAATGCTCCATGCCCTTGTTATCACAATGCTCCATGACCCCTGTCATCACAATGCTCCGTTACTCCAGTCATCACAATGCTTCATGAACTTTGTCATCACAGTGGTCCATGCCCTCACCATCAACAGTCTCTGTGACCTTTTTAACCCCAATGCTCCATGAACTTTTCATCACAATGCTCTTTGACTCTTGTCATCACAATGCTCTATGCCTTTCTCAGCACAATGCTCCATGACCCTGGTCATCACAATGCTCCATGCCCCTTTTCATCTCAATGATCCCTGAACCCTGTCATCACAGTGCACGATGCCCATCATCATAATACTTCAGTCTATTGTCATCACAATGAAATTAATATTCTCCATGACCTCTGACATCATAATGCTACAAACCCTTGTGATCACAATGTTCCATAAAACTTATCATCACAGCACCCCATGACGCTCATCATCACAATTATCCATGGTCTTATCATCACAATGCTCCATGATCTTTGTCATCACGATGCTCAATACACTTTTCTTCACAATGCTCCCTGACACTTGTCGTCAGTATGCTCCATGAACCCTGTCATGACAAGGCTCCATGCCTTTATCATCACAATGATCCATGCCTTTTCATCGCAATGCTCCAAGACCCCTGCAATCACAATGCTCCATGCACTTCTCATCCAAATGCTCTCTCACATGAGATATCACAATGTTCCATCACTAGTCATCACATTCCTCCCTCAACCCTGTTATCACAATGTTCCATGACCCCTGTTATCACAATGATACATCCCCTTATCAGCACAATGTTCCATGACCCCTGACATCACAATGTTCCATAACCACTGTCATCAAAATGCTCCATGACCCTTTTCATCCCAAAGCTCCATGACCCCTGGAATCACAGTGTTCTATAACCACTGTCATCAAAATGTTCCATTGCACTTTTCATCAAATTGCTGCATGACCCTGTCATCAAAATGCTCCCTGCCCTACTCATAACAATGCACCACACGCTGGTCATCAAAATGCTCCATGACCTTTGTCATCACAAAGCTCCATGACCCTTGGCATCACAATGCTCCATGTCATTGTCATCACAATGCTCCATGAAGCCTCTCTTCACATTGCTCCATGCCCTTGTCATCACAAATCTCCATGACACTTGTCATCACAATGCTCGATGCCCTTCTCATCATAATGCTCCATGTCCTTGTCATTACAATCCTCCATGACCCATGTATCACAGTGTACCGTGCCCTTGTCATCACAATGCTCCATGCCCACTCTCATCACAATAATCCATGAAACATTTCAGACCAATGCTCAATGCCCTTCTCATCACAATGCTCCATTACCTCTATCAACAATGCTCCATGCCCCCTGCCATCACAATGTTCCACGGCCTTGTGATCACAAGGCTCCATGACCATTGTCATCACAATGCTCCAAGACCCATGTAATCACAATGCTCCATGCCCTTGTCATTACAAAGTTCCATGACACATGTCATCAGAATGTTCCATGGCCATCTCCTCACAATGTTCCATGCCCTTGTCATCACAGTGCTCCAAGACACTCGTAATCACAATGCTCCATGCCCCTTTTCATCAGAAGGCTCCATGATATTTGTCATCACAAGTCTCCATGGTCAACTCATCACAATGCTCCAAGACCTTGTCATCACCATGCTCCATTCCCTTGTCATCACAATGCTCCCTGACACTTGTCGTCAGTATGCTCCATGAACTCTGTCATGACAAGGCTCCATGCCTTTTTCATCACAATGATCCATGCCCTTTTCATCACAGTTCCCCAAGACCACTGTAATCATAATGCTCCTTGCACTTGTCATCACAAAGCTCCATGATGCATATCATCAGAATGTTCCATGCACTTCTCATCACAATGCTCCATGCCCTTGTTATCACAATGCTCCAAGACCCCTGTAATCACAATGCTCCATGCCCCTTTTCATCTCAATGCTCCATGAACACTGTCATAACAATGTACCATGCCCATCATCATAATGCTTCAGGCTATTGTCATCACAGTGAAATCAAAATGCTCCATGACCTTTGTCATCACAAAGCTCCATGACCCTTGGCATCACAATGCTCCATGTCATTGTCATCACAATGCTCCATGAAACCTCTCTTCACATTGCTCCATGTCCTTGTCATCACAAATCTCCATGACACTTGTCATCACAATGCTCGATGCCCTTCTCATCATAATGCTCCATGTCCTTGTCATTACAATCCTCCATGACCCATGTATCACAGTGTACCGTGCCCTTGTCATCACAATGCTCCATGCCCACTCTCATCACAATAATCCATGAAACATTTCAGACCAATGCTCAATGCCCTTCTCATCACAATGCTCCATTACCTCTATCAACAATGCTCCATGACCCCTGCTATCACAATGTTCCACGGCCTTGTGATCACAAGGCTCCATGACCATTGTCATCACAATGCTCCAAGAGCCATGTAATCACAATGCTCCATGCCCTTGTCATCACAAAGCTCCATGACACATGTCATCAGAATGTTCCATGGCCTTCTCCTCACAATGCTCGATGCCCTTGTCATCACAATGCTCCATACCCTTGTAATCACAATGCTCCATGCCCCTTTTCATCAGAATGCTCCATGAGACTTGTCATCACAAGTCTCCATGGTCATCTCATCACAATGCTCCAAGACCTTGTCATCACCATGCTCCATTCCCTGGTCATCACAATGCTCCATGACCCCTGTCATCACAAGGCTCCATGACCCTTCTCATCACAATGCTCCAAACCCCTGTAATCACAATGCTCCATGCCCCTTTTCATCACAATGCTCCATGAACCCTGTCATCACAATGAACCATGCCCATCATCATAATGCTTCAGGCTATTGTCATCACAATGAAATCAAAATGCTCCATGACCTCTGTCATCACAATGCTCCAAACCCTGGTGATCACAATGTTGCATAACACTTATCATCACAAAACCCCATGACGCTAATCATCACTATTATCCATGGTCTTCTCATCACAAGGCTCCATGACCTTTGTCATCACAATTCTCAATACTCTTTTCATCACAATGCTCCCTGACACTTGTCGTCAGTATGCTCCATGAACTCTGTCATGACAAGGCTCCATGCCTTTTTCATCACAATGATCCATGCCCTTTTCATCACAGTGCTCCAAGACCACTGTAATCATAATGCTCCTTGCCCTTGTCATCACAAAGCTCCATGATGCATATCATCAGAAAGTTCCATGCACTTCTCATCACAATGCTCCATGCCCTTGTCATCACAATGCTCCAAGACCCCTGTAATCACAATGCTCCATGCCCCTTTTCATCTCAATGCTCCATGAACACTGTCATAACAATGCACCATGCCCATCATCATAATGCTTCAGGCTATTGTCATCACAGTGAAATCAAAATGCTCCATGACATCTGTCATCACAATGCTCCAAACCCTGGTGATCACAATGTTGCAAAACACTTATCATCACAACACCCCATGACGCTCATCATCACAATTATCCATGGTCGTCTCATCACAATGCTCCATGACCTTTGTCATCACAATTCTCAATACACTTGTCATCACAATGCTCCCTGACACTTGTCGTCAGAATGCACCTTGAACCCTGTGACGAAAAGGCTCCATGCCTTTTTCATCACAAAGCCCCATGCTGTTTTCATCCCAAAGATCCTTGCCATTGTCATCAAAATACTACACAAGCTTGTCATCAGAATGCTCCATGACCCTTGTCATCACAATTCTCCATGCACTTGTCAGCACAATGCTCCCTGACCCTTGTCATCACAATGCTCCAAGCCATTGTCATCACAATGCTCCATTACCATTGTCATCAGAATCCTCCATGACACTTGGCATCACAATGCTCCATGCCATTGTCATCACAATGCTCCATGTCTTTGTCAGCAAAATGCTAAATGACCTTGTCATTACAATCCTCTATGCGCTTGTCATCACAATACTCCATTTCCATTGTCATCACAATCCTCCATCAACCTTGGATCACATTGCTTCATGCCCTTGTCATCACAATGCTCCATGCTCCTTGAAATCAAAATGATCCATGACCTCTGTCATCACAATGCTCCAAACCCTTGTGATCACATTGTTCCATAACACTAGTCATCACAATGCTCCATGATGCCTGTCATCACAATACTCCATGCCCTTTTCATCACAATGCTCCATGACCTTTGTCATCACAATTCTCAATACACTTGTGATCACAATGCTCCCTGACACTTGTCATAAGAATGCTCCTTGAAACCCATCACGAAAAGGCTCCATGCTTTTTTCATCACAATGCCCCATGCCATTTTCATCACAATGTTCCATACCATTGTCATCAAAATACTCCACAAGCTTGTCATCAGAATGCTCCCGGACCCTTGTCATCACAATGCTCCATTACCTTTCTCATCAGAATCCTCCATGACACTTGGCATCACAGTGCTACAAGCCATTGTCATCACAATGGGCCATTACATATGTCATCACAATGCTCCCTGACACTTATCTTCACAATACTGCATGACCTGGTCATCACAATGCTCCATGCCCTTGTTATCACAATAGGCCATTCCAACTGTCATCGCAACAAACCATGAAAGTTATTAGACCAATGTTCCATGCCCTTGTCATCACAATGCTCCATGCCCTTGTTATCACAATGCTCCATGACCCCTGTCATCACAATGCTCCGTTACTCCAGTCATCACAATGCTTCATGAACTTTGTCATCACAGTGGTCCATGCCCTCACCATCAACAGTCTCTGTGACCTTTTTAACCCCAATGCTCCATGAACTTTTCATCACAATGCTCTTTGACCCTTGTCATCACAATGCTCTATGCCTTTCTCAGCACAATGCTCCATGACCCCTGTCATCACAAGGCTCCATGACCCTTCTCATCACAATGCTCCAAACCCCTGTAATCACAATGCTCCATGCCCCTTTTCATCACAATGCTCCATGAACCCTGTCATCACAATGAACCATGCCCATCATCATAATGCTTCAGGCTATTGTCATCACAATGAAATCAAAATGCTCCATGACCTCTGTCATCACAATGCTCCAAACCCTGGTGATCACAATGCTGCATAACACTTATCATCACAAAACCCCATGACGCTAATCATCACTATTATCCATGGTCTTCTCATCACAAGGCTCCATGACCTTTGTCATCACAATTCTCAATACTCTTTTCATCACAATGCTCCCTGACACTTGTCGTCAGTATGCTCCATGAACTCTGTCATGACACGGCTCCATGCCTTTTTCATCACAATGATCCATGCCCTTTTCATCACAGTGCTCCAAGACCACTGTAATCATAATGCTCCATGCCCTTGTCATCACAAAGCTCCATGATGCATATCATCAGAATGTTCCATGCACTTCTCATCACAATGCTCCATGCCCTTGTCATCACAATGCTCCAAGACCCCTGTAATCACAATGCTCCATGCCCCTTTTCATCTCAATGCTCCATGAACACTGTCATAACAATGCACCATGCCCATCATCATAATGCTTCAGGCTATTGTCATCACAGTGAAATCAAAATGCTCCATGACCTCTGTCATCACAATGCTCCAAACCCTGGTTATCACAATGTTGCAAAACACTTATCATCACAACACCCCATGACGCTTATCATCACAATTATCCATGGTCTTCTCATCACAATGCTCCATGACCTTTGTCATCACAATTCTCAATACACTTGTCATCACAATGCTCCCTGACACTTGTCGTCAGAATGCACCTTGAACCCTGTGACGAAAAGGCTCCATGCCTTTTTCATCACAAAGCCCCATGCTGTTTTCATCCCAAAGATCCATGCCATTGTCATCAAAATACTACACAAGCTTGTCATCAGAATGCTCCATGACCCTTGTCATCACAATTCTCCATGCACTTGTCAGCACAATGCTCCCTGACCCTTGTCATCACAATGCTCCAAGCCATTGTCATCACAATGCTCCATTACCATTGTCATCAGAATCCTCCATGACACTTGGCATCACAATGCTCCATGCCATTGTCATCACAATGCTCCATGTCTTTGTCAGCAAAATGCTAAATGACCTTGTCATTACAATCCTCTATGCGCTTGTCATCACAATACTCCATTTCCATTATCATCACAGTCCTCCATCAACCTTGGGATCACATTGCTTCATGCCCTTGTCATCACAATGCTCCATGCTCCTTGAAATCAAAATTATCCATGACCTCTGTCATCACAATGCTCCAAACCCTTGTGATCACATTGTTCCATAACACTTGTCATCACAATGCCCCATGATGCCTGTCATCACAATACTCCATGCCCTTTTCATCACAATGCTCCATGACCTTTGTCATCACAATTCTCAATACACTTGTGATCACAATGCTCCCTGACACTTGTCATCAGAATGCTCCTTGAAACCCATCACGAAAAGGCTCCATGCTTTTTTCATCACAATGCCCCATGCCATTTTCATCACAATGTTCCATACCATTGTCATCAAAATACTCCACAAGCTTGTCATCAGAATGCTCCTGGACCCTTGTCATCACAATGCTCCATTACCTTTCTCATCAGAATCCTCCATGACACTTGGCATCACAGTGCTACATGCCATTGTCATCACAATGGGCCATTACATATGTCATCACAATGCTCCTTGACACTTATCTTCACAATACTGCATGACCTGGTCATCACAATGCTCCATGCCCTTGTTATCACAATAGGCCATTCCAACTGTCATCGCAACAAACCATGAAAGTTATTAGACCAATGTTCCATGCCCTTGTCATCACAATGCTCCATGCCCTTGTTATCACAATGCTCCATGACCCCTGTCATCACTATGCTCCGTTAATCCAGTCATCACAATGCTTCATGAACTTTGTCATCACAGTGGTCCATGCCCTCACCATCAACAGTCTCTGTGACCTTTTTAACCCCAATGCTCCATGAACTTTTCATCACAATGCTCTTTGACCCTTGTCATCACAATGCTCTATGCCTTTCTCAGCACAATGCTCCATGACCCTGGTCATCACAATGCTCCATGCCCCTTTTCATCTCAATGCTCCCTGAACCCTGTCATCACAGTGCACGATGCCCATCATCATAATACTTCAGTCTATTGTCATCACAATGAAATTAATATTCTCCATGACCTCTGACATCATAATGCTACAAACCCTTGTGATCACAATGTTCCATAAAACTTATCATCACAGCACCCCATGACGCTCATCATCACAATTATCCATGGTCTTATCATCACAATGCTCCATGATCTTTGTCATCACGATGCTCAATACACTTTTCTTCACAATGCTCCCTGACACTTGTCGTCAGTATGCTCCATGAACCCTGTCATGACAAGGCTCCATGCCTTTATCATCACAATGATCCATGCCTTTTCATCGCAATGCTCCAAGACCCCTGCAATCACAATGCTCCATGCACTTCTCATCCAAATGCTCTCTCACATGAGATATCACAATGTTCCATCACTAGTCATCACATTCCTCCCTCAACCCTGTTATCACAATGTTCCATGACCCCTGTTATCACAATGATACATCCCCTTATCAGCACAATGTTCCATGACCCCTGACATCACAATGTTCCATAACCACTGTCATCAAAATGCTCCATGACCCTTTTCATCCCAAAGCTCCATGACCCCTGGAATCACAGTGTTCTATAACCACTGTCATCAAAATGTTCCATTGCACTTTTCATCAAATTGCTGCATGACCCTGTCATCAAAATGCTCCCTGCCCTACTCATAACAATGCACCACACGCTGGTCATCAAAATGCTCCATGACCTTTGTCATCACAAAGCTCCATGACCCTTGGCATCACAATGCTCCATGTCATTGTCATCACAATGCTCCATGAAACCTCTCTTCACATTGCTCCATGCCCTTGTCATCACAAATCTCCATGACACTTGTCATCACAATGCTCGATGCCCTTCTCATCATAATGCTCCATGTCCTTGTCATTACAATCCTCCATGACCCATGTATCACAGTGTACCGTGCCCTTGTCATCACAATGCTCCATGCCCACTCTCATCAAAATAATCCATGAAACATTTCAGACCAAATTTCTATACCCTTTTCATCACAATGCTCCATTACCCCTGTCATAACAGTGCACCGTGACACCTGCCATCACAATGCACCATGACACCTGCCATCACAATGTTCCACGGCCTTGTGATCACAAGGCTCCATGACCATTGTCATCACAATGCTCCAAGACCCATGTAATCACAATGCTCCATGCCCTTGTCATCACAAAGCTCCATGACACATGTCATCAGAATGTTCCATGGCCATCTCCTCACAATGTTCCATGCCCTTGTCATCACAGTGCTCCAAGACACTCGTAATCACAATGCTCCATGCCCCATTTCATCAGAAGGCTCCATGATATTTGTCATCACAAGTCTCCATGGTCAACTCATCACAATGCTCCAAGACCTTGTCATCACCATGCTCCATTCCCTTGTCATCACAATGCTCCCTGACACTTGTCGTCAGTATGCTCCATGAACTCTGTCATGACAAGGCTCCATGCCTTTTTCATCACAATGATCCATGCCCTTTTCATCACAGTTCTCCAAGACCACTGTAATCATAATGCTCCTTGCCTTTGTCATCACAAAGCTCCATGATGCATATCATCACAATGCTCCATGCCCTTGTCATCACAATGCTCCAAGACCCCTCTAATCACAATGCTCCATGCCCCTTTTCATCTCAATGCTCCATGAACACTGTCATAACAATGCACCATGCCCATCATCATAATGCTTCAGGCTATTGTCATCACAGTGAAATCAAAATGCTCCATGCCCTTGTCATCACAAAGCTCCATGACACATGTCATCAGAATGTTCCATGGCCTTCTCCTCACAATGCTCGATGCCCTTGTCATCACAATGCTCCATACCCTTGTAATCACAATGCTCCATGCCCCTTTTCATCAGAATGCTCCATGAGACTTGTCATCACATGTCTCCATGGTCATCTCATCACAATGCTCCAAGACCTTGTCATCACCATGCTCCATTCCCTGGTCATCACAATGCTCCATGACCCCTGTCATCACAAGGCTCCATGACCCTTCTCATCACAATGCTCCAAACCCCTGTAATCACAATGCTCCATGCCCCTTTTCATCACAATGCTCCATGAACCCTGTCATCACAATGAACCATGCCCATCATCATAATGCTTTAGGCTATTGTCATCACAATGAAATCAAAATGCTCCATGACCTCTGTCATCACAATGCTCCAAACCCTGGTGATCACAATGTTGCATAACACTTATCATCACAAAACCCCATGACGCTAATCATCACTATTATCCATGGTCTTCTCATCACAAGGCTCCATGACCTTTGTCATCACAATTCTCAATACTCTTTTCATCACAATGCTCCCTGACACTTGTCGTCAGTATGCTCCATGAACTCTGTCATGACAAGGCTCCATGCCTTTTTCATCACAATGATCCATGCCCTTTTCATCACAGTGCTCCAAGACCACTGTAATCATAATGCTCCTTGCCCTTGTCATCACAAAGCTCCATGATGCATATCATCAGAATGTTCCATGCACTTCTCATCACAATGCTCCATGCCCTTGTCATCACAATGCTCCAAGACCCCTGTAATCACAATGCTCCATGCCCCTTTTCATCTCAATGCTCCATGAACACTGTCATAACAATGCACCATGCCCATCATCATAATGCTTCAGGCTATTGTCATCACAGTGAAATCAAAATGCTCCATGACCTTTGTCATCACAAAGCTCCATGACCCTTGGCATCACAATGCTCCATGTCATTGTCATCACAATGCTCCATGAAACCTCTCTTCACATTTCTCCATGTCCTTGTCATCACAAATCTCCATGACACTTGTCATCACAATGCTCGATGCCCTTCTCATCATAATGCTCCATGTCCTTGTCATTACAATCCTCCATGACCCATGTATCACAGTGTACCGTGCCCTTGTCATCACAATGCTCCATGCCCACTCTCATCACAATAATCCATGAAACATTTCAGACCAATGCTCAATGCCCTTCTCATCACAATGCTCCATTACCTCTATCAACAATGCTCCATGACCCCTGCTATCACAATGTTCCACGGCCTTGTGATCACAAGGCTCCATGACCATTGTCATCACAATGCTCCAAGAGCCAAGTAATCACAATGTTCCATGCCCTTGTCATCACAAAGCTCCATGACACATGTCATCAGAATGTTCCATGGCCTTCTCCTCACAATGCTCGATGCCCTTGTCATCACAATGATCCATACCCTTGTAATCACAATGCTCCATGCCCCTTTTCATCAGAATGCTCCATGAGACTTGTCATCACAAGTCTCCATGGTCATCTCATCACAATGCTCCAAGACCTTGTCATCACCATGCTCCATTCCCTGGTCATCACAATGCTCCATGACACCTGTCATCACAAGGCTCCATGACCCTTTTCATCTCAATGCTCCATGAACACTGTCATAACAATGCACCATGCCCATCATCATAATGCTTCAGGCTATTGTCATCACAGTGAAATCAAAATGCTCCATGACCTCTGTCATCACAATGCTCCAAACCCTGGTGATCACAATGTTCCAAAACACTTATCATCACAACACCCCATGACGCTCATCATCACAATTATCCATGGTCTTCTCATCACAATGCTCCATGACCTTTGTCATCACAATTCTCAATACACTTGTCATCACAATGCTCCCTGACACTTGTCGTCAGAATGCACCTTGAACCCTGTGACGAAAAGGCTCCATGCCTTTTACATCACAAAGCCCCATGCTGTTTTCATCCCAAAGATCCATGCCATTGTCATCAAAATACTACACAAGCTTGTCATCAGAATGCTCCATGACCCTTGTCATCACAATTCTCCATGCACTTGTCAGCACAATGCTCCCTGACCCTTGTCATCACAATGCTCCAAGCCATTGTCATCACAATGCTCCATTACCATTGTCATCAGAATCCTCCATGACACTTGGCATCACAATGCTCCATGCCATTGTCATCACAATGCTCCATTTCTTTGTCAGCAAAATGCTAAATGACCTTGTCATTACAATCCTCTATGCGCTTGTCATCACAATACTCCATTTCCATTATCATCACAGTCCTCCATCAACCTTGGGATCACATTGCTTCATGCCCTTGTCATCACAATGCTCCATGCTCCTTGAAATCAAAATTATCCATGACCTCTGTCATAACAATGCTCCAAACCCTTGTGATCACATTGTTCCATAACACTTGTCATCACAATGCCCCATGATGCCTGTCATCACAATACTCCATGCCCTTTTCATCACAATGCTCCATGACCTTTGTCATCACAATTCTCAATACACTTGTGATCACAATGCTCCCTGACACTTGTCATCAGAATGCTCCTTGAAACCCATCACGAAAAGGCTCCATGCTTTTTTCATCACAATGCCCCATGCCATTTTCATCACAATGTTCCATACCATTGTCATCAAAATACTCCACAAGCTTGTCATCAGAATGCTCCCGGACCCTTGTCATCACAATGCTCCATTACCTTTCTCATCAGAATCCTCCATGACACTTGGCATCACAGTGCTACATGCCATTGTCATCACAATGGGCCATTACATATGTCATCACAATGCTCCTTGACACTTATCTTCACAATACTGCATGACCTGGTCATCACAATGCTCCATGCCCTTGTTATCACAATAGGCCATTCCAACTGTCATCTCAACAAACCATGAAAGTTATTAGACCAATGTTCCATGCCCTTGTCATCACAATGCTCCATGCCCTTGTTATCACAATGCTCCATGACCCCTGTCATCACTATGCTCCGTTACTCCAGTCATCACAATGCTTCATAAACTTTGTCATCACAGTGGTCCATGCCCTCACCATCAACAGTCTCTGTGACCTTTTTAACCCCAATGCTCCATGAACTTTTCATCACAATGCTCTTTGACCCTTGTCATCACAATGCTCTATGCCTTTCTCAGCACAATGCTCCATGACCCTGGTCATCACAATGCTCCATGCCCCTTTTCATCTCAATGCTCCCTGAACCCTGTCATCACAGTGCACGATGCCCATCATCATAATACTTCAGTCTATTGTCATCACAATGAAATTTATATTCTCCATGACCTCTGACATCATAATGCTACAAACCCTTGTGATCACCATGTTCCATAAAACATATCATTACAGCACCCCATGACGCTCATCATCACAATTATCCATGGTCTTATCATCACAATGCTCCATGATCTTTGTCATCACGATGCTCAATACACTTTTCATCACAATGCTCCCTGACACTTGTCGTCAGTATGCTCCATGAACCCTGTCATGACAAGGCTCCATGCCTTTATCATCACAATGATCCATGCCTTTTCATCGCAATGCTCCAAGACCCCTGCAATCACAATGCTCCATGCACTTCTCATCCAAATGCTCTCTCACATGAGATATCACAATGTTCCATCACTAGTCATCACATTCCTCCCTCAACCCTGTTATCACAATGTTCCATGACCCCTGTTATCACAATGATACATCCCCTTATCAGCACAATGTTCCATGACCCCTGACATCACAATGTTCCATAACCACTGTCATCAAAATGCTCCATGACCCTTTTCATCCCAAAGCTCCATGACCCCTGGAATCACAGTGTTCTATAACCACTGTCATCAAAATGTTCCATTGCACTTTTCATCAAATTGCTGCATGACCCTGTCATCAAAATGCTCCCTGCCCTACTCATAACAATGCACCACACGCTGGTCATCAAAATGCTCCATGACCTTTGTCATCACAAAGCTCCATGACCCTTGGCATCACAATGCTCCATGTCATTGTCATCACAATGCTCCATGAAACCTCTCTTCACATTGCTCCATGCCCTTGTCATCACAAATCTCCATGACACTTGTCATCACAATGCTCGATGCCCTTCTCATCATAATGCTCCATGTCCTTGTCATTACAATCCTCCATGACCCATGTATCACAGTGTACCGTGCCCTTGTCATCACAATGCTCCATGCCCACTCTCATCACAATAATCCATGAAACATTTCAGACCAATGCTCAATGCCCTTCTCATCACAATGCTCCATTACCTCTATCAACAATGCTCCATGCCCCCTGCCATCACAATGTTCCACGGCCTTGTGATCACAAGGCTCCATGACCATTGTCATCACAATGCTCCAAGACCCATGTAATCACAATGCTCCATGCCCTTGTCATCACAAAGCTCCATGACACATGTCATCAGAATGTTCCATGGCCATCTCCTCACAATGTTCCATGCCCTTGTCATCACAGTGCTCCAAGACACTCGTAATCACAATGCTCCATGCCCCTTTTCATCAGAAGGCTCCATGATATTTGTCATCACAAGTCTCCATGGTCAACTCACCACAATGCTCCAAGACCTTGTCATCACCATGCTCCATTCCCTTGTCATCACAATGCTCCCTGACACTTGTCGTCAGTATGCTCCATGAACTCTGTCATGACAAGGCTCCATGCCTTTTTCATCACAATGATCCATGCCCTTTTCATCACAGTGCTCCAAGACCACTGTAATCATAATGCTCCTTGCCCTTGTCATCACAAAGCTCCATGATGCATATCATCAGAATGTTCCATGCACTTCTCATCACAATGCTCGATGCCCTTGTCATCACAATGCTCCATACCCTTGTAATCACAATGCTCCATGACCCTTTTCATCAGAATGCTCCATGAGACTTGTCATCACATGTCTCCATGGTCATCTCATCACAATGCTCCAAGACCTTGTCATCACCATGCTCCATTCCCTGGTCATCACAATGCTCCATGACCCCTGTCATCACAAGGCTCCATGACCCTTCTCATCACAATGCTCCAAACCCCTGTAATCACAATGCTCCATGCCCCTTTTCATCACAATGCTCCATGAACCCTGTCATCACAATGAACCATGCCCATCATCATAATGCTTCAGGCTATTGTCATCACAATGAAATCAAAATGCTCCATGACCTCTGTCATCACAATGCTCCAAACCCTGGTGATCACAATGTTGCATAACACTTATCATCACAAAACCCCATGACGCTAATCATCACTATTATCCATGGTCTTCTCATCACAAGGCTCCATGACCTTTGTCATCACAATTCTCAATACTCTTTTCATCACAATGCTCCCTGACACTTGTCGTCAGTATGCTCCATGAACTCTGTCATGACAAGGCTCCATGCCTTTTTCATCACAATGATCCATGCCCTTTTCATCACAGTGCTCCAAGACCACTGTAATCATAATGCTCCTTGCCCTTGTCATCACAAAGCTCCATGATGCATATCATCAGAATGTTCCATGCACTTCTCATCACAATGCTCCATGCCCTTGTCATCACAATGCTCCAAGACCCCTGTAATCACAATGCTCCATGCCCCTTTTCATCTCAATGCTCCATGAACACTGTCATAACAATGCCCCATGCCCATCATCATAATGCTTCAGGCTATTGTCATCACAGTGAAATCAAAATGCTCCATGACCTTTGTCATCACAAAGCTCCATGACCCTTGGCATCACAATGCTCCATGTCATTGTCATCACAATGCTCCATGAAACATCTCTTCACATTTCTCCATGTCCTTGTCATCACAAATCTCCATGACACTTGTCATCACAATGCTCGATGCCCTTCTCATCATAATGCTCCATGTCCTTGTCATTACAATCCTCCATGACCCATGTATCACAGTGTACCGTGCCCTTGTCATCACAATGCTCCATGCCCACTCTCATCACAATAATCCATGAAACATTTCAGACCAATGCTCAATGCCCTTCTCATCACAATGCTCCATTACCTCTATCAACAATGCTCCATGACCCCTGCTATCACAATGTTCCACGGCCTTGTGATCACAAGGCTCCATGACCATTGTCATCACAATGCTCCAAGAGCCAAGTAATCACAATGCTCCATGCCCTTGTCATCACAAAGCTCCATGACACATGTCATCAGAATGTTCCATGGCCTTCTCCTCACAATGCTCGATGCCCTTGTCATCACAATGCTCCATACCCTTGTAATCACAATGCTCCATGCCCCTTTTCATCAGAATGCTCCATGAGACTTGTCATCACAAGTCTCCATGGTCATCTCATCACAATGCTCCAAGACCTTGTCATCAACATGCTCCATTCCCTGGTCATCACAATGCTCCATGATCCCTGTCATCACAAGGCTCCATGACCCTTCTCATCACAATGCTCCAAACCCCTGTAATCACAATGCTCCATGCCCCTTTTCATCTCAATGCTCCATGAACACTGTCATAACAATGCACCATGCCCATCATCATAATGCTTCAGGCTATTGTCATCTCAGTGAAATCAAAATGCTCCATGACCTCTGTCATCACAATGCTCCAAACCCTGGTGATCACAATGTTGCAAAACACTTATCATCACAACACCCCATGACGCTCATCATCACAATTATCCATGGTCTTCTCATCACAATGCTCCATGACCTTTGTCATCACAATTCTCAATACACTTGTCATCACAATGCTCCCTGACACTTGTCGTCAGAATGCACCTTGAACACTGTGACGAAAAGGCTCCATGCCTTTTTCATCACAAAGCCCCATGCTGTTTTCATCCCAAAGCTCCATGCCATTGTCATCAAAATACTACACAAGCTTGTCATCAGAATGCTCCATGACCCTTGTCATCACAATTCTCCATGCACTTGTCAGCACAATGCTCCCTGACCCTTGTCATCACAATGCTCCAAGCCATTGTCATCACAATGCTCCATTACCATTGTCATCAGAATCCCCCACGACACTTGGCATCACAATGCTCCATGCCATTGTCATCACAATGCTCCATGTCTTTGTCAGCAAAATGCTAAATGACCTTGTCATTACAATCCTCTATGCGCTTGTCATCACAATACTCCATTTCCATTGTCATCACAATCCTCCATCAACCTTGGGATCACATTGTTTCATGCCCTTGTCATCACAATGCTCCATGCTCCTTGAAATCAAAATTATCCATGACCTCTGTCATCACAATGCTCCAAACCCTTGTGATCACATTGTTCCATAACACTTGTCATCACAACGCCCCATGATGCCTGTCATCACAATACTCCATGCCCTTTTCATCACAATGCTCCATGACCTTTGTCATCACAATTCTCAATACACTTGTGATCACAATGCTCCCTGACACTTGTCATCAGAATGCTCCTTGAAACCCATCACGAAAAGGCTCCATGCTTTTTTCATCACAATGCCCCATGCCATTTTCATCACAATGTTCCATACCATTGTCATCAAAATACTCCACAAGCTTGTCATCAGAATGCTCCCGGACCCTTGTCATCACAATGCTCCATTACCTTTCTCATCAGAATCCTCCATGACACTTGGCATCACAGTGCTACATGTCATTGTCATCACAATGGGCCATTACATATGTCATCACAATGCTCCCTGACACTTATCTTCACAATACTGCATGACCTGGTCATCACAATGCTCCATGCCCTTGTTATCACAATAGGCCATTCCAACTGTCATCGCAACAAACCATGAAAGTTATTAGACCAATGTTCCATGCCCTTGTCATCACAATGCTCCATGCCCTTGTTATCACAATGCTCCATGACCCCTGTCATCACAATGCTCCGTTACTCCAGTCATCACAATGCTTCATGAACTTTGTCATCACAGTGGTCCATGCCCTCACCATCAACAGTCTCTGTGACCTTTTTAACCCCAATGCTCCATGAACTTTTCATCACAATGCTCTTTGACCCTTGTCATCACAATGCTCTATGCCTTTCTCAGCACAATGCTCCATGACCCTGGTCATCACAATGCTCCATGCCCCTTTTCATCTCAATGCTCCCTGAACCCTGTCATCACAGTGCACGATGCCCATCATCATAATACTTCAGTCTATTGTCATCACAATGAAATTAATATTCTCCATGACCTCTGACATCATAATGCTACAAACCCTTGTGATCACAATGTTCCATAAAACTTATCATCACAGCACCCCATGACTCTCATCATCACAATTATCCATGGTCTTATCATCACAATGCTCCATGATCTTTGTCATCACGATGCTCAATACACTTTTCTTCACAATGCTCCCTGACACTTGTCGTCAGTATGCTCCATGAACCCTGTCATGACAAGGCTCCATGCCTTTATCATCACAATGATCCATGCCTTTTCATCGCAATGCTCCAAGACCCCTGCAATCACAATGCTCCATGCACTTCTCATCCAAATGCTCTCTCACATGAGATATCACAATGTTCCATCACTAGTCATCACATTCCTCCCTCAACCCTGTTATCACAATGTTCCATGACCCCTGTTATCACAATGATACATCCCCTTATCAGCACAATGTTCCATGACCCCTGACATCACAATGTTCCATAACCACTGTCATCAAAATGCTCCATGACCCTTTTCATCCCAAAGCTCCATGACCCCTGGAATCACAGTGTTCTATAACCACTGTCATCAAAATGTTCCATTGCACTTTTCATCAAATTGCTGCATGACCCTGTCATCAAAATGCTCCCTGCCCTACTCATAACAATGCACCACACGCTGGTCATCAAAATGCTCCATGACCTTTGTCATCACAAAGCTCCATGACCCTTGGCATCACAATGCTCCATGTCATTGTCATCACAATGCTCCATGAAGCCTCTCTTCACATTGCTCCATGCCCTTGTCATCACAAATCTCCATGACACTTGTCATCACAATGCTCGATGCCCTTCTCATCATAATGCTCCATGTCCTTGTCATTACAATCCTCCTTGACCCATGTATCACAGTGTACCGTGCCCTTGTCATCACAATGCTCCATGCCCACTCTCATCACAATAATCCATGAAACATTTCAGACCAATGCTCAATGCCCTTCTCATCACAATGCTCCATTACCTCTATCAACAATGCTCCATGCCCCCTGCCATCACAATGTTCCACGGCCTTGTGATCACAAGGCTCCATGACCATTGTCATCACAATGCTCCAAGACCCATGTAATCACAATGCTCCATGCCCTTGTCATCACAAAGTTCCATGACACATGTCATCAGAATGTTCCATGGCCATCTCCTCACAATGTTCCATGCCCTTGTCATCACAGTGCTCCAAGACACTCGTAATCACAATGCTCCATGCCCCTTTTCATCACAAGGCTCCATGATATTTGTCATCACAAGTCTCCATGGTCAACTCATCACAATGCTCCAAGACCTTGTCATCACCATGCTCCATTCCCTTGTCATCACAATGCTCCCTGACACTTGTCGTCAGTATGCTCCATGAACTCTGTCATGACAAGGCTCCATGCCTTTTTCATCACAATGATCCATGCCCTTTTCATCACAGTTCCCCAAGACCACTGTAATCATAATGCTCCTTGCACTTGTCATCACAAAGCTCCATGATGCATATCATCAGAATGTTCCATGCACTTCTCATCACAATGCTCCATGCCCTTGTTATCACAATGCTCCAAGACCCCTGTAATCACAATGCTCCATGCCCCTTTTCATCTCAATGCTCCATGAACACTGTCATAACAATGTACCATGCCCATCATCATAATGCTTCAGGCTATTGTCATCACAGTGAAATCAAAATGCTCCATGACCTTTGTCATCACAAAGCTCCATGACCCTTGGCATCACAATGCTCCATGTCATTGTCATCACAATGCTCCATGAAACCTCTCTTCACATTGCTCCATGTCCTTGTCATCACAAATCTCCATGACACTTGTCATCACAATGCTCGATGCCCTTCTCATCATAATGCTCCATGTCCTTGTCATTACAATCCTCCATGACCCATGTATCACAGTGTACCGTGCCCTTGTCATCACAATGCTCCATGCCCACTCTCATCACAATAATCCATGAAACATTTCAGACCAATGCTCAATGCCCTTCTCATCACAATGCTCCATTACCTCTATCAACAATGCTCCATGACCCCTGCTATCACAATGTTCCACGGCCTTGTGATCACAAGGCTCCATGACCATTGTCATAACAATGCTCCAAGAGCCATGTAATCACAATGCTCCATGCCCTTGTCATCACAAAGCTCCATGACACATGTCATCAGAATGTTCCATGGCCTTCTCCTCACAATGCTCGATGCCCTTGTCATCACAATGCTCCATACCCTTGTAATCACAATGCTCCATGCCCCTTTTCATCAGAATGCTCCATGAGACTTGTCATCACAAGTCTCCATGGTCATCTCATCACAATGCTCCAAGACCTTGTCATCACCATGCTCCATTCCCTGGTCATCACAATGCTCCATGACCCCTGTCATCACAAGGCTCCATGACCCTTCTCATCACAATGCTCCAAACCCCTGTAATCACAATGCTCCATGCCCCTTTTCATCACAATGCTCCATGAACCCTGTCATCACAATGAACCATGCCCATCATCATAATGCTTCAGGCTATTGTCATCACAATGAAATCAAAATGCTCCATGACCTCTGTCATCACAATGCTCCAAACCCTGGTGATCACAATGTTGCATAACACTTATCATCACAAAACCCCATGACGCTAATCATCACTATTATCCATGGTCTTCTCATCACAAGGCTCCATGACCTTTGTCATCACAATTCTCAATACTCTTTTCATCACAATGCTCCCTGACACTTGTCGTCAGTATGCTCCATGAACTCTGTCATGACAAGGCTCCATGCCTTTTTCATCACAATGATCCATGCCCTTTTCATCACAGTGCTCCAAGACCACTGTAATCATAATGCTCCTTGCCCTTGTCATCACAAAGCTCCATGATGCATATCATCAGAAAGTTCCATGCACTTCTCATCACAATGCTCCATGCCCTTGTCATCACAATGCTCCAAGACCCCTGTAATCACAATGCTCCATGCCCCTTTTCATCTCAATGCTCCATGAACACTCATAACAATGCACCATGCCCATCATCATAATGCTTCAGGCTATTGTCATCACAGTGAAATCAAAATGCTCCATGACATCTGTCATCACAATGCTCCAAACCCTGGTGATCACAATGTTGCAAAACACTTATCATCACAACACCCCATGACGCTCATCATCACAATTATCCATGGTCGTCTCATCACAATGCTCCATGACCTTTGTCATCACAATTCTCAATACACTTGTCATCACAATGCTCCCTGACACTTGTCGTCAGAATGCACCTTGAACCCTGTGACGAAAAGGCTCCATGCCTTTTTCATCACAAAGCCCCATGCTGTTTTCATCCCAAAGATCCTTGCCATTGTCATCAAAATACTACACAAGCTTGTCATCAGAATGCTCCATGACCCTTGTCATCACAATTCTCCATGCACTTGTCAGCACAATGCTCCCTGACCCTTGTCATCACAATGCTCCAAGCCATTGTCATCACAATGCTCCATTACCATTGTCATCAGAATCCTCCATGACACTTGGCATCACAATGCTCCATGCCATTGTCATCACAATGCTCCATGTCTTTGTCAGCAAAATGCTAAATGACCTTGTCATTACAATCCTCTATGCGCTTGTCATCACAATACTCCATTTCCATTGTCATCACAATCCTCCATCAACCTTGGATCACATTGCTTCATGCCCTTGTCATCACAATGCTCCATGCTCCTTGAAATCAAAATGATCCATGACCTCTGTCATCACAATGCTCCAAACCCTTGTGATCACATTGTTCCATAACACTAGTCATCACAATGCTCCATGATGCCTGTCATCACAATACTCCATGCCCTTTTCATCACAATGCTCCATGACCTTTGTCATCACAATTCTCAATACACTTGTGATCACAATGCTCCCTGACACTTGTCATAAGAATGCTCCTTGAAACCCATCACGAAAAGGCTCCATGCTTTTTTCATCACAATGCCCCATGCCATTTTCATCACAATGTTCCATACCATTGTCATCAAAATACTCCACAAGCTTGTCATCAGAATGCTCCCGGACCCTTGTCATCACAATGCTCCATTACCTTTCTCATCAGAATCCTCCATGACACTTGGCATCACAGTGCTACAAGCCATTGTCATCACAATGGGCCATTACATATGTCATCACAATGCTCCCTGACACTTATCTTCACAATACTGCATGACCTGGTCATCACAATGCTCCATGCCCTTGTTATCACAATAGGCCATTCCAACTGTCATCGCAACAAACCATGAAAGTTATTAGACCAATGTTCCATGCCCTTGTCATCACAATGCTCCATGCCCTTGTTATCACAATGCTCCATGACCCCTGTCATCACAATGCTCCGTTACTCCAGTCATCACAATGCTTCATGAACTTTGTCATCACAGTGGTCCATGCCCTCACCATCAACAGTCTCTGTGACCTTTTTAACCCCAATGCTCCATGAACTTTTCATCACAATGCTCTTTGACCCTTGTCATCACAATGCTCTATGCCTTTCTCAGCACAATGCTCCATGACCCTGGTCATCACAATGCTCCATGCCCCTTTTCATCTCAATGCTCCCTGAACCCTGTCATCACAGTGCACGATGCCCATCATCATAATACTTCAGTCTATTGTCATCACAATGAAATTAATATTCTCCATGACCTCTGACATCATAATGCTACAAACCCTTGTGATCACAATGTTCCATAAAACTTATCATCACAGCACCCCATGACGCTCATCATCACAATTATCCATGGTCTTATCATCACAATGCTCCATGATCTTTGTCATCACGATGCTCAATACACTTTTCTTCACAATGCTCCCTGACACTTGTCGTCAGTATGCTCCATGAACCCTGTCATGACAAGGCTCCATGCCTTTATCATCACAATGATCCATGCCTTTTCATCGCAATGCTCCAAGACCCCTGCAATCACAATGCTCCATGCACTTCTCATCCAAATGCTCTCTCACATGAGATATCACAATGTTCCATCACTAGTCATCACATTCCTCCCTCAACCCTGTTATCACAATGTTCCATGACCCCTGTTATCACAATGCTACATCCCCTTATCAGCACAATGTTCCATAACCCCTGACATCACAATGTTCCATAACCACTGTCATCAAAATGCTCCATGACCCTTTTCATCCCAAAGCTCCATGACCCCTGGAATCACAGTGTTCTATAACCACTGTCATCAAAATGTTCCATTGCACTTTTCATCAAATTGCTGCATGACCCTGTCATCAAAATGCTCCCTGCCCTACTCATAACAATGCACCACACGCTGGTCATCAAAATGCTCCATGACATTTGTCATCACAAAGCTCCATGACCCTTGGCATCACAATGCTCCATGTCATTGTCATCACAATGCTCCATGAAACCTCTCTTCACATTGCTCCATGCCCTTGTCATCACAAATCTCCATGACACTTGTCATCACAATGCTCGATGCCCTTCTCATCATAATGCTCCATGTCCTTGTCATTACAATCCTCCATGACCCATGTATCACAGTGTACCGTGCCCTTGTCATCACAATGCGCCATGCCCACTCTCATCAAAATAATCCATGAAACATTTCAGACCAATGCTCAATGCCCTTCTCATCACAATGCTCCAGTACCTCTATCAACAATGCTCCATGCCCCCTGCCATCACAATGTTCCACGGCCTTGTGATCACAAGGCTCCATGACCATTGTCATCACAATGCTCCAAGACCCATGTAATCACAATGCTCCATGCCCTTGTCATCACAAAGCTCCATGACACATGTCATCAGAATGTTCCATGGCCATCTCCTCACAATGTTCCATGCCCTTGTCATCACAGTGCTCCAAGACACTCGTAATCACAATGCTCCATGCCCCATTTCATCAGAAGGCTCCATGATATTTGTCATCACAAGTCTCCATGGTCAACTCATCACAATCCTCCAAGACCTTGTCATCACCATGCTCCATTCCCTTGTCATCACAATGCTCCCTGACACTTGTCGTCAGTATGCTCCATGAACTCTGTCATGACAAGGCTCCATGCCTTTTTCATCACAATGATCCATGCCCTTTTCATCACAGTTCTCCAAGACCACTGTAATCATAATGCTCCTTGCCTTTGTCATCACAAAGCTCCATGATGCATATCATCAGAATGTTCCATGCACTTCTCATCACAATGCTCCATGCCCTTGTCATCACAATGCTCCAAGACCCCTGTAATCACAATGTTCCATGCCCCTTTTCATCTCAATGCTCCATGAACACTGTCATAACAATGCACCATGCCCATCATCATAATGCTTCAGGCTATTGTCATCACAGTGAAATCAAAATGCTCCATGCCCTTGTCATCACAAAGCTCCATGACACATGTCATCAGAATGTTCCATGGCCTTCTCCTCACAATGCTCGATGCCCTTGTCATCACAATGCTCCATACCCTTGTAATCACAATGCTCCATGCCCCTTTTCATCAGAATGCTCCATGAGACTTGTCATCACATGTCTCCATGGTCATCTCATCACAATGCTCCAAGACCTTGTCATCACCATGCTCCATTCCCTGGTCATCACAATGCTCCATGACCCCTGTCATCACAAGGCTCCATGACCCTTCTCATCACAATGCTCCAAATCCCTGTAATCACAATGCTCCATGCCCCTTTTCATCACAATGCTCCATGAACCCTGTCATCACAATGAACCATGCCCATCATCATAATGCTTCAGGCTATTGTCATCACAATGAAATCAAAATGCTCCATGACCTCTGTCATCACAATGCTCCAAACCCTGGTGATCACAATGTTGCATAACACTTATCATCACAAAACCCCATGACGCTAATCATCACTATTATCCATGGTCTTCTCATCACAAGGCTCCATGACCTTTGTCATCACAATTCTCAATACTCTTTTCATCACAATGCTCCCTGACACTTGTCGTCAGTATGCTCCATGAACTCTGTCATGACAAGGCTCCATGCCTTTTTCATCACAATGATCCATGCCCTTTTCATCACAGTGCTCCAAGACCACTGTAATCATAATGCTCCTTGCCCTTGTCATCACAAAGCTCCATGATGCATATCATCAGAATGTTCCATGCACTTCTCATCACAATGCTCCATGCCCTTGTCATCACAATGCTCCAAGACCCCTGTAATCACAATGCTCCATGCCCCTTTTCATCTCAATGCTCCATGAACACTGTCATAACAATGCACCATGCCCATCATCATAATGCTTCAGGCTATTGTCATCACAGTGAAATCAAAATGCTCCATGACCTTTGTCATCACAAAGCTCCATGACCCTTGGCATCACAATGCTCCATGTCATTGTCATCACAATGCTCCATGAAACCTCTCTTCACATTGCTCCATGTCCTTGTCATCACAAATCTCCATGACACTTGTCATCACAATGCTCGATGCCCTTCTCATCATAATGCTCCATGTCCTTGTCATTACAATCCTCCATGACCCATGTATCACAGTGTACCGTGCCCTTGTCATCACAATGCTCCATGCCCACTCTCATCACAATAATCCATGAAACATTTCAGACCAATGCTCAATGCCCTTCTCATCACAATGCTCCATTACCTCTATCAACAATGCTCCATGACCCCTGCTATCACAATGTTCCACGGCCTTGTGATCACAAGGCTCCATGACCATTGTCATCACAATGCTCCAAGAGCCATGTAATCACAATGCTCCATGCCCTTGTCATCACAAAGCTCCATGACACATGTCATCAGAATGTTCCATGGCCTTCTCCTCACAATGCTCGATGCCCTTGTCATCACAATGCTCCATACCCTTGTAATCACAATGCTCCATGCCCCTTTTCATCAGAATGCTACATGAGACTTGTCATCACATGTCTCCATGGTCATCTCATCACAATGCTCCAAGACCTTGTCATCACCATGCTCCATTCCCTGGTCATCACAATGCTCCATGACCCCTGTCATCACAAGGCTCCATGACCCTTCTCATCACAATGCTCCAAACCCCTGTAATCACAATGCTCCATGCCCCTTTTCATCACAATGCTCCATGAACCGTCATCACAATGAACCATGCCCATCATCATAATGCTTCAGGCTATTGTCATCACAATGAAATCAAAATGCTCCATGACCTCTGTCATCACAATGCTCCAAACCCTGGTGATCACAATGCTGCATAACACTTATCATCACAAAACCCCATGACGCTAATCATCACTATTATCCATGGTCTTCTCATCACAAGGCTCCATGACCTTTGTCATCACAATTCTCAATACTCTTTTCATCACAATGCTCCCTGACACTTGTCGTCAGTATGCTCCATGAACTCTGTCATGACACGGCTCCATGCCTTTTTCATCACAATGATCCATGCCCTTTTCATCACAGTGCTCCAAGACCACTGTAATCATAATGCTCCATGCCCTTGTCATCACAAAGCTCCATGATGCATATCATCAGAATGTTCCATGCACTTCTCATCACAATGCTCCATGCCCTTGTCATCACAATGCTCCAAGACCCCTGTAATCACAATGCTCCATGCCCCTTTTCATCTCAATGCTCCATGAACACTGTCATAACAATGCACCATGCCCATCATCATAATGCTTCAGGCTATTGTCATCACAGTGAAATCAAAATGCTCCATGACCTCTGTCATCACAATGCTCCAAACCCTGGTGATCACAATGTTGCAAAACACTTATCATCACAACACCCCATGACGCTCATCATCACAATTATCCATGGTCTTCTCATCACAATGCTCCATGACCTTTGTCATCACAATTCTCAATACACTTGTCATCACAATGCTCCCTGACACTTGTCGTCAGAATGCACCTTGAACCCTGTGACGAAAAGGCTCCATGCCTTTTTCATCACAAAGCCCCATGCTGTTTTCATCCCAAAGATCCATGCCATTGTCATCAAAATACTACACAAGCTTGTCATCAGAATGCTCCATGACCCTTGTCATCACAATTCTCCATGCACTTGTCAGCACAATGCTCCCTGACCCTTGTCATCACAATGCTCCAAGCCATTGTCATCACAATGCTCCATTACCATTGTCATCAGAATCCTCCATGACACTTGGCATCACAATACTCCATGCCATTGTCATCACAATGCTCCATGTCTTTGTCAGCAAAATGCTAAATGACCTTGTCATTACAATCCTCTATGCGCTTGTCATCACAATACTCCATTTCCATTATCATCACAGTCCTCCATCAACCTTGGGATCACATTGCTTCATGCCCTTGTCATCACAATGCTCCATGCTCCTTGAAATCAAAATTATCCATGACCTCTGTCATCACAATGCTCCAAACCCTTGTGATCACATTGTTCCATAACACTTGTCATCACAATGCCCCATGATGCCTGTCATCACAATACTCCATGCCCTTTTCATCACAATGCTCCATGACCTTTGTCATCACAATTCTCAATACACTTGTGATCACAATGCTCCCTGACACTTGTCATCAGAATGCTCCTTGAAACCCATCACGAAAAGGCTCCATGCTTTTTTCATCACAATGCCCCATGCCATTTTCATCACAATGTTCCATACCACTGTCATCAAAATACTCCACAAGCTTGTCATCAGAATGCTCCCGGACCCTTGTCATCACAATGCTCCATTACCTTTCTCATCAGAATCCTCCATGACACTTGGCATCACAGTGCTACATGCCATTGTCATCACAATGGGCCATTACATATGTCATCACAATGCTCCCTGACACTTATCTTCACAATACTGCATGACCTGGTCATCACAATGCTCCATGCCCTTGTTATCACAATAGGCCATTCCAACTGTCATCGCAACAAACCATGAAAGTTATTAGACCAATGTTCCATGCCCTTGTCATCACAATGCTCCATGCCCTTGTTATCACAATGCTCCATGACCCCTGTCATCACAATGCTCCGTTACTCCAGTCATCACAATGCTTCATGAACTTTGTCATCACAGTGGTCCATGCCCTCACCATCAACAGTCTCTGTGACCTTTTTAACCCCAATGCTCCATGAACTTTTCATCACAATGCTCTTTGACCCTTGTCATCAAAATGCTCTATGCCTTTCTCAGCACAATGCTCCATGACCCTGGTCATCACAATGCTCCATGCCCCTTTTCATCTCAATGCTCCCTGAACCCTGTCATCACAGTGCACGATGCCCATCATCATAATACTTCAGTCTATTGTCATCACAATGAAATTAATATTCTCCATGACCTCTGACATCATAATGCTACAAACCCTTGTGATCACAATGTTCCATAAAACTTATAATCACAGCACCCCATGACACTCATCATCACAATTATCCATGGTCTTATCATCACAATGCTCCATGATCTTTGTCATCACGATGCTCAATACACTTTTCATCACAATGCTCCCTGACACTTGTCGTCAGTATGCTCCATGAACCCTGTCATGACAAGGCTCCATGCCTTTATCATCACAATGATCCATGCCTTTTCATCGCAATGCTCCAAGACCCCTGCAATCACAATGCTCCATGCACTTCTCATCCAAATGCTCTCTCACATGAGATATCACAATGTTCCATCACTAGTCATCACATTCCTCCCTCAACCCTGTTATCACAATGTTCCATGACCCCTGTTATCACAATGCTACATCCCCTTATCAGCACAATGTTCCATGACCCCTGACATCACAATGTTCCATAACCACTGTCATCAAAATGCTCCATGACCCTTTTCATCCCAAAGCTCCATGACCCCTGGAATCACAGTGTTCTATAACCACTGTCATCAAAATGTTCCATTGCACTTTTCATCAAATTGCTGCATGACCCTGTCATCAAAATGCTCCCTGCCCTACTCATAACAATGCACCACACGCTGGTCATCAAAATGCTCCATGACCTTTGTCATCACAAAGCTCCATGACCCTTGGCATCACAATGCTCCATGTCATTGTCATCACAATGCTCCATGAAACCTCTCTTCACATTGCTCCATGCCCTTGTCATCACAAATCTCCATGACACTTGTCATCACAATGCTCGATGCCCTTCTCATCACAATGCTCCATTACCTCTATCAACAATGCTCCATGCCCCCTGTCATCACAATGTTCCACGGCCTTGTGATTCCAAGGCTCCATGACCATTGTCATCACAATGCTCCAAGACCCATGTAATCACAATGTTCCATGCCCTTGTCATCACAAAGCTCCATGACACATGTCATCAGAATGTTCCATGGCCATCTCCTCACAATGTTCCATGCCCTTGTCATCACAGTGCTCCAAGACACTCGTAATCACAATGCTCCATGCCCCTTTTCATCAGAATGCTCCATGAGACTTGTCATCACAAGTCTCGATGGTCATCTCATCACAATGCTCCAAGACCTTGTCATCACCATGCTCCATTCCCTGGTCATCACAATGCTCCATGACCCCTGTCATCACAAGGCTCCATGACCCTTCTCATCACAATGCTCCAAACCCCTGTAATCACAATGCTCCATGCCCCTTTCATCACAATGCTCCATGAACCCTGTCATCACAATGCACCATGCCCATCATCATAATGCTTCAGGCTATTGTCATCACAGTGAAATCAAAATGCTCCATGACCTCTGTCATCACAATGCTCCAAACCCTGGTGATCACAATGTTGCAAAACACTTATCATCACAACACCCCATGACGCTCATCATCACAATTATCCATGGTCTTCTCATCACAATGCTCCATGACCTTTGTCATCACAATTCTCAATACACTTGTCATCACAATGTTCCCTGACACTTGTCGTCAGAATGCACCTTGAACCCTGTGACCAAAAGGCTACATGCCTTTTTCATCACAAAGCCCCATGCTGTTTTCATCCCAAAGCTCCATGCCATTGTCATCAAAATACTACACAAGCTTGTCATCAGAATGCTCCATGACCCTTGTCATCACAATTCTCCATGCACTTGTCAGCACAATGCTCCCTGACCCTTGTCATCACAATGATCCAAGCCATTGTCATCACAATGCTCCATTACCTTTGTCATTAGAATCCTCCATGACACTTGGAATCACAATGCTCCAAGCCATTGTCATCACATTGGGCCATTACATATGTAATCACAATGCTCCCTGACACCTCTCTTCACAATACTGCATGATCTGGTCATCACAATGCTCCATGCTCTTGTCTTCATAATGCGCCATTCCAACTGTCATCACAATAATCCATGAAACTTATTAGACCAATGGTCCATGCCCTTGTCATCACATTGCTCCATGCTCTTGTTATCACAATGTTTAAGACCCCTGTAATCAGAATGCCCCATGCCCCTTTTCATCAGTATGCTCCATGAGACTTGTCATCGCAAGGCTCCATGGTTTTCTCATCACAATGCTCCAGGACCTTGTCATCACAATGGTTCACGACATTGTCATGAAAATTCTCAATGGCCCTTGTCTTCATAATGCTCCAAGCCCTAGTCATCACAGTGCTCCATTATATTTGTCATCACAATCCTCCCTTGCATTTGGCATCACTATGCTCCATGCTATTGTCATCGCAATGGACCATGACATATTTCATCACAATGCCCCCTGACACCTGTCTTCACAATACTCCAGTCCCTTGTCATCACAATGCTCCATGCCCTGGTCATCACAATGCACCATGTCCACTGTCATCACAATAATCTATGAAACTTGTAAGACCAATGCTCCATGCCCCTGTCATAACAATGCTCCATGACCTTGTCATCACAATGCTCCATGATCCCTGTCATCACAATACTCCATGTACATTTTCAGCCCAGTGCTCCATGACCCTTGTCATCACAATGATCCATGCACTTGTCATCCCAATGTTCCATGACGCTTGTAATCACAGTGCTCCATGACATCTGTCATCACAGCGCTCCATGCCTTTGTCAGCAAAATGCTACATGACCTTGTCATTACAATGCTCTATGCGATTGTCATCACAATACTCCCTTACCATTGTCATCACAATCCCCCAGGAACCTTGGGATCACAGTGCTTCAGGCCCTTGTCATCAAAATGCTCCATGCTCCTTGAAATCAAAATGATCCATGACCTCTGTCATCACAATGCTCCAAACCCTTGTGATCAAAATGTTCAATAACACTTATCCTCACAACGCTCCATGATGCCTGTCATCACAATACTCCATGCCCTTTTCATCACAATGCTCCATGAACTTTGTGATCACAATTCTCCATACACTTGTCATCAAAATGCTCCCTGACACTTGTCGTCAGAATGCTCCTTGAACTGTGTCACGAAAAGACTCCATGCCATTTTCATCACAAATCCACATGCCGTTTTCATCCCAGTGCTCCATGCCATTGTCATCAAAATACTCCACAAGCTTGTCCTCAGAATGCTCCATGACGCTTGTCATCACAATTCTCCGTGCACTTGTCAGCAAAATGCTCCCTGACCCTTATCATCACAATGTTCCAAGCCATTGTCATCACAATGCTCCATTACCTTTGTCATCAGAATCCTCCATGACACTTGGCATCACAATGCTCCATGCCATTGTCATCACAATGGGCCATTACATATGTCATCACAATGCTCCCTGACACCTCTCTTCACAATACTGCATAACCTGGTCATCACAATGCTCCATGCCCTTGTCATCACAATGTGCCATTCCAACTCTCATCACAATAATCCATGAAACTTATTAGACCAATGCTCCTTGCCCTTGTTATCACAATGTTCCAAGACCCCTGTAATCAGAATGCTCCATGCCCCTTTTCATCAGAATGCTCCATATGACATGTCATCAGAAGGCTCCATGGATTTCTCATCACAATGCTCCATGACCTTTGTCATCACAATGCTCCAAGACCCATGTAATCACAATGCTTCATGCCCCTGTCATCGCAATGGACCATGACATTTGGCATCACAATACTCCATGCCATTGTCTTTGAAATTGACCATGACATATGTCATCACAATGACCCCTTACACCTGTTTTCACAATACTCCATGCCCTTGTCATCACAATGCTCCATGCCCTTGTCATCACAATGCACCATGTCCAATGTCATCACAATAATCTATTAAACTTGTCAGACCAATGCTCCATGCCCCTGTCATCACAATGTTCCATGCCCTTGTCATCACAATGCTCCGTGACTCCAGTCATCACAATGCTTCATAACGTTTGTCATCACAACGGTCCATGCCTGCGTCATCGCAAGGCTCTGTGAACTTTGTAACCACAATGCTCCATGAACTTTTCATCACAATTCTCCGTGGCCCTTGTCATCACAATGCTCCATGCCTTTTTCAGAACAATGCTCCATGACCCTTGTCATCACAATGTGCCATGTGCTTTTCATCACAATGATCCACAACCTTGTCATCGCTATGCTCCATAAACCTTGTAATCACAATTCTCCATGCACTTCTCATCCAAATGCTGTCTCACATGAGATATCACAATGTTCCATCACTTGTCATCACAATCCTCCCTCACCCCTGTTATCACAATGTTCCATGACCCCTGTCATCACAATGCTACATCCCCTTATCAGCACAATTTTCCATGACCCCTGACATCACAATGTTCCATAACCCCTGTCATCAAAATGCTCCATGACCATTTTCATCCCAAAGCTCTATGACCCCTGGCATCACAATGTTCTATAACCCCTGTCATCAAAATATTACATTACACTTTTCATCAAATTGCTGCATGACCCTGTCATCAAAATGCTCCCTGCCCTTCTCATCACAATGCACCACACACTTGTCATCAAAATGCTCCATGACCATGGTCATCACTAAGCTCCATGACCCTTGGCATCACAATGCTCCATGCCATGGACATCACAATGCTCCATGAACCCTCTCATCACATTGCTCCATGCACTTGTCATCACAAAGCTCCATGACACTTGTCATCACAATGCTCGATGCCCTTCTCATCACAATGCTCCATGTCCTTGTCATTATATTCCTCCATCACCCATGTATCACAGTGTACCGTGCCCTTGTCATCACAATGCGCCATGCCCACTCTCATCACAATAATCCATGAAATATTTCAGACCAATGCTCAATGCACTTCTCATCACAATGCTCCATTAGACTGTCAACAATGCTCCATGACCCCTGCCATCACAATGTTCCACGGCCTTGTGATCACAAGACTCCATGACCATTGTCATCACAATGCTCCAAGACCCATGTAATCACAATGCTCCATGCCCTTGTCATCACAGAGCTCCTTGACACATGTCATCAGAATGTTCCATGGCCTTCTCCTCACAATGCTCCATGCCCTTGTCATCACAATGCTCCAAGACACTCGTAATCACAATGCTCCATGCCCCTTTTCATCAGAAGGCTCCATGATATTTGTCATCACAAGTCTCCATGGTCAACTCATCACAATGCTCCAAGACCTTGTCATCACCATGCTCCATTCCCTTGTCATCACAATGCTCCATGACCCCTGTCATCACAATACTCCATGAACATTTTCAGCCCAATGCTCCATGACCTTCTCATCACAATGCTCCATGACCAATATCATCACAATGCTCCATGACCACTGTCATCACAACACTCCATGACACCTGACAACACAATGATCCGGGACTCTTGTCATCACAATGCTCCAAGACCCCTGTAATCACAATGCTCCATGACCCCTGTCATCACAATACTCCATGAACATTTTCAGCCAAATGCTCCATGACCCTTGTCATCACAATGATCCATGCCCTTGTCATCCCAATCTTCCATGACCCCTGTATTCACAGTGATCCGTGACGCTCGTCATCACAGTGCTCCATGACACCTTTCATCACAATGCTCCATGCCTTTGTCAGCAAAATGCTACATGACCTTGTCATTACAATGCTCTATGCGATTGTCATCACAATATTCGATTACCATTGTCATCTCAATCCTCCATGAACCTTGGGATCACATTGCTTCATGCCCTTGTCATCACAATGCTCCATGCTCCTTGAAATCAAAATGATCCATGACCTCTGTCATCACAATGCTCCAAACCCTTGTGATCACAATGTTCCATAACATTTGTCCGCACAACGCTCCATGATGCCTGTCATCACAATACTCCATACACTTTTCATCACAATTCTCCATGACTTTGTCATCACAATTCTCAATACACTTTTCATCACAGTGCCCCCTGACACTTGTCGTCAGTATGCTCCATGAACCCTGTCATGACAAGGCTCCATGCCTTTTTCATCACAATGTTCCATGCCCTTTTCATCACAATGCTCCAGGACCCCTGTAATCACAATGCTCCATGCCCTTGCCATCCAAAGCTCCATGACGCATGTCATCAGAATGTTCCATGGACTTCTCATCACAATGCTCCCTGCTCTTGTCATCACAAAGCACTAAGACCCCTGTAATCACAATGCTCCATGCCCCTTTTCATCTCAATGCTCCTATGAACCCTGTCAGCACAATGAACAATGCCCATCATCATAATGCTTCAGGCAATTGTCATCACAATCAAATCAAAATGCTCCATGACCTCTGTCATCACAATGCTCAAAATCCTGGTGATCACAATGTTGCATAACTCTTATCATCACAACACCCCATGACGCTCATCATCACAATGATCCATGGTCGTCTCATCACAAGGCTCCATGACCTTTGTCTTCAAAATTCTCAATAAACGTGTCATCACAATGCTCGCTGACACTTGTCGTCAGAATGCTCCTTGAACCCTGTCACAAAAAGGCTCCATGTCTTTTTCATCACAAAGCCACATGCCGTTTTCATCCCAATGCTGCATGCCATTGTCAACAAAATACACCACAGGCTTGTCATCACAATGCTCCAAGACCTTGTCATCACCATGCTCCATTCCCTGGTCATCACAATGCTCCATGACCCCTGTCATCACAAGGCTCCATGACCCTTCTCATCACAATGCTCCAAACCCCTGTAATCACAATGCTCCATGCCCCTTTTCATCACAATGCTCCATGAACCCTGTCATCACAATGAACCATGCCCATCATCATAATGCTTCAGGCTATTGTCATCACAATGAAATCAAAATGCTCCATGACCTCTGTCATCACAATGCTCCAAACCCTGGTGATCACAATGTTGCATAACACTTATCATCACAAATCCCCATGACGCTAATCATCACTATTATCCATGGTCTTCTCATCACAAGGCTCCATGACCTTTGTCATCACAATTCTCAATACTCTTTTCATCACAATGCTCCCTGACACTTGTCGTCAGTATGCTCCATGAACTCTGTCATGACACGGCTCCATGCCTTTTTCATCACAATGATCCATGCCCTTTTCATCACAGTGCTCCAAGACCACTGTAATCATAATGCTCCTTGCCCTTGTCATCACAAAGCTCCATGATGCATATCATCAGAATGTTCCATGCACTTCTCCTCACAATGCTCCATGCCCTTGTCATCACAATGCTCCAAGACCCCTGTAATCACAATGCTCCATGCCCCTTTTCATCTCAATGCTCCATGAACACTGTCATAACAATGCACCATGACCATCATCATAATGCTTCAGGCTATTGTCATCACAGTGAAATCAAAATGCTTCATGACCTCTGTCATCAGAATGCTCCAAACCCTGGTGATCACAATGTTGCAAAACACTTATCATCACATCACCCCATGACGCTCATCATCACAATTATCCATGGTCTTCTCATCACAATGCTCCATGACCTTTGTCATCACAATTCTCAATACACTTGTCATCACAATGCTCCCTGACACTTGTTGTCAGAATGCACCTTGAACCCTGTGACGAAAAGGCTCCATGCCTTTTTCATCACAAATCCCCATGCTGTTTTCATCCCAAAGCTCCATGCCATTGTCATCAAAATACTACACAAGCTTGTCATCAGAATGCTCCATGACCCTTGTCATCACAATTCTCCATGCACTTGTCAGCACAATGCTCCCTGACCCTTGTCATCACAATGATCCAAGCCATTGTCATCACAATGCTCCATTACCTTTGTCACTAGAATCCTCCATGACACTTGGAATCACAATGCTCCAAGCCATTGTCATCACAATGGGCCATTACATATGTAATCACAATGCTCCCTGACACCTCTCTTCACAATACTGCATGATCTGGTCATCACAATGCTCCATGCTCTTGTCTTCATAATGCGCCATTCCAACTGTCATCACAATAATCCATGAAACTTATTAGACCAATGGTCCATGCCCTTGTCATCACATTGCTCCATGCTCTTGTTATCACAATGTTTAAGACCCCTGTAATCAGAATGCCCCATGCCCCTTTTCATCAGTATGCTCCATGAGACTTGTCATCGCAAGGCTCCATGGTTTTCTCATCACAATGCTCCAGGACCTTGTCATCACAATGGTTCACGACATTGTCATGAAAATTCTCAATGGCCCTTGTCTTCATAATGCTCCAAGCCCTAGTCATCACAGTGCTCCATTATATTTGTCATCACAATCCTCCCTTGCATTTGGCATCACTATGCTCCATGCTATTGTCATCGCAATGGACCATGACATATTTCATCACAATGCCCCCTGACACCTGTCTTCACAATACTCCAGTCCCTTGTCATCACAATGCTCCATGCCCTGGTCATCACAATGCACCATGTCCACTGTCATCACAATAATCTATGAAACTTGTAAGACCAATGCTCCATGCCCCTGTCATAACAATGCTCCATGACCGTCATCACAATGCTCCATGACCCCTGTCATCACAATACTCCATGTACATTTTCAGCCCAGTGCTCCATGACCCTTGTCATCACAATGATCCATGCACTTGTCATCCCAATGTTCCATGACGCTTGTAATCACAGTGCTCCATGACATCTGTCATCACAGTGCTCCATGCCTTTGTCAGCAAAATGCTACATGACCTTGTCATTACAATGCTCTATGCGATTGTCATCACAATACTCCATTACCATTGTCATCACAATCCTCCAGGAACCTTGGGATCACATTGCTTCAGGCCCTTGTCATCAAAATGCTCCATGCTCCTTGAAATCAAATTGATCCATGACCTCTGTCATCACAATGCTCCAAACACTTGTGATCAAAATGTTCAATAACACTTGTCCTCACAACGCTCCATGATGCCTGTCATCACAATACTCCATGCCATTTTCATCACAATGCTCCATGAACTTTGTCATCACAATTCTCCATACACTTGTCATCAAAATGCTCCCTGACACTTGTCGTCAGAATGCTCCTTGAACTGTGTCACGAAAAGGCTCCATGCCATTTTCATCACAAATCCACATGCCGTTTTCATCCCAGTGCTCCATGCCATTGTCATCAAAATACTCCACAAGCTTGTCATCAGAATGCTCCATGACGCTTGTCATCACAATTCTCCATGCACTTGTCAGCAAAATGCTCCCTGACCCTTATCATCACAATGTTCCAAGCCATTTTCATCACAATGCTCCATTACCTTTGTCATCAGTATCCTCCATGACACTTGGCATCACAATGCTCCATGCCATTGTCATCACAATGGGCCATTACATATGTCATCACAATGCTCCCTGACACCTCTCTTCACAATACTGCATAACCTGGTCATCACAATGCTCCATGCCCTTGTCATCACAATGTGCCATTCCAACTCTCATCACAATAATCCATGAAACTTATTAGACCAATGCTCCTTGCCCTTGTTATCACAATGTTCCAAGACCCCTGTAATCAGAATGCTCCATGCCCCTTTTCATCAGAATGCTCCATATGACATGTCATCAGAAGGCTCCATGGATTTCTCATCACAATGCTCCATGACCTTTGTCATCACAATGCTCCAAGACCCATTTAATCACAATGCTTCATGCCCCTGTCATCGCAATGAACCATGACATTTGGCATCACAATACTCCATGCCATTGTCTTTGAAATTGACCATGACATATGTCATCACAATGCCCCCTTACACCTGTTTTCACAATACTCCATGCCCTTGTCATCACAATGCTCCATGCCCTTGTCATCACAATGCACCATGTCCAATGTCATCACAATAATCTATTAAACTTGTCAGACCAATGCTCCATGGCCCTGTCATCACAATGTTCCATGCCCTTGTCATCACAATGCTCCATGACCCTTGTCATCACAATGCTCCGTGACTCCAGTCATCACAATGCTTCATAACGTTTGTCATCACAACGGTCCATGCCTGCGTCATCACAAGGCTCTGTGACCTTTGTAACCACAATGCTCCATGAACTTTTCATCACAATTCTCCGTGGCCCTTGTCATCACAATGCTCCATGCCTTTTTCAGAACAATGCTCCATGACCCTTGTCATCACAATGTGCCATGTGCTTTTCATCACAATGATCCACAACCTTGTCATCGCTATGCTCCATAAACCTTGTAATCACAATTCCCCATGCACTTCTCATCCAAATGCTCTCTCACATGAGATATCACAATGTTCCATCACTTGTCTTCACAATCCTCCCTCACCCCTGTTATCACAATGTTCCATGACCCCTGTCATCACAATGCTACATCCCCTTATCAGCACAATTTTCCATGACCCCTGACATCACAATGTTCCATAACCCCTGTCATCAAAATGCTCCATGACCATTTACATCCCAAAGCTCTATGACCCCTGGCATCACAATGTTCTATAACCCCTGTCATCAAAATATTACATTACACTTTTCATCAAATTGCTGCATGACCCTGTCATCAAAATGCTCCCTGCCCTTCTCATCACAATGCACCACACACTTGTCATCAAAATGCTCCATGACCATGGTCATCACTAAGCTCCATGACCCTTGGCATCACAATGCTCCATGCCATGGACATCACAATGCTCCATGAACCCTCTCATCACATTGCTCCATGCACTTGTCATCACAAAGCCCCATGACACTTGTCATCACAATGCTCGATGCCCTTCTCATCACAATGCTCCATGTCCTTGTCATTATATTCCTCCATCACCCATGTATCACAGTGTACCGTGCACTTGTCATCACAATGCGCCATGCCCACTGTCATCACAATAATCCATGAAACATTTCAGACCAATGCTCAATGCACTTCTCATCACAATGCTCCATTAGACTGTCAACAATGCTCCATGACCCCTGCCATCACAATGTTCCACGGCCTTGTGATCACAAGACTCCATGACCATTGTCATCACAATGCTCCAAGACCCATGTAATCACAATGCTCCATGCCCTTGTCATCACAGAGCTCCATGACACATGTCATCAGAATGTTCCATGGCCTTCTCCTCACAATGCTCCATGCCCTTGTCATCACAATGCTCCAAGACACTCGTAATCACAATGCTCCATGCCCCTTTTCATCAGAAGGCTCCATGATATTTGTCATCACAAGTCTCCATGGTCAACTCATCACAATGCTCCAAGACCTTGTCATCACCATGCTCCATTCCCTTGTCATCACAATGCTCCATGACTCCTGTCATCACAATACTCCATGAATATTTTCAGCCCAATGCTCCATGACCTTCTCATCACAATGCTCCATGACCAATATCATCACAATGCTCCATGACCACTGTCATCACAACACTCCATGACACCTGACAACACAATGATCCGGGACTCTTGTCATCACAATGCTCCAAGACCCCTGTAATCACAATGCTCCATGACCCCTGTCATCACAAAACTCCATGAACATTTTCAGCCCAATGCTCCATGACCCTTGTCATCACAATGATCCATGCCCTTGTCATCCCAATGTTCCATGACCCCTGTATTCACAGTGATCCGTGAAGCTCGTCATCACAGTGCTCCATGACACCTGTCATCACAATGCTCCATGCCTTTGTCAGCAAAATGCTACATAACCTTGTCATTACAATGCTCTATGCGATTGTCATCACAATACTCGATTACCATTGTCATCTCAATCCTCCATGAACCTTGTGATCACATTGCTTCATGCCCTTGTCATCACAATGCTACATGCTCCTTGAAATCAAAATGATCCATGACCTCTGTCATCACAATGCTCCAAACGCTTGTGATAACAATGTTCCCTAACACTTGTCCTCACAACGCTCCATGATGCCTGTCATCACAATACTCCATGCCCTTTTCATCACAATTCTCCATGACCTTTGTCACCACAATTCTCAATACACTTGTGATCACAATGCTCCCTGACACTTGTCATCAGAATGCTCCTTGAAACCCATCACGAAAAGGCTCCATGCTTTTTTCATCACAATGCCCCATGCCATTTTCATCACAATGTTCCATACCATTGTCAAAATACTCCACAAGCTTGTCATCAGAATGCTCCCGGACCCTTGTGATCACAATGCTCCATTACCTTTCTCATCAGAATCCTCCATGACACTTGGCATCACATTGCTACATGCCATTGTCATCACACTGGGCCATAACATATGTCAACACAATGCTCCCTGACACTTATCTTCACAATACTGCATGACCTGGTCATCACAATGCTCCATGCCCTTGTCATCACAGTAGGCCGTTCCAACTGTCATCGCAACAAACCATGAAAGTTATTAGACCAATGTTCCATGCCCTTGTCATCACAATTCTCCATGCCCTTGTTATCACAATGCTCCATGACCCCTGTCATCACAATGCTCCGTTACTCCAGTCATCACAATGCTTCATGAACTTTGTCATCACAGTGGTCCATGCCCTCACCATCAACAGTCTCTGTGACCTTTTTAACCCCTATGCTCCATGAACTTTTCATCACAATGATCTTTGACACTTGTCATCACAATGCTCTATGCCTTTCTCAGCACAATGCTCCATGACCCTGGTCATCACAATGCTCCATGCCCCTTTTCATCTCAATGCTCCCTGAACCCTGTCATCACAGTGCACGATGCCCATCATCATAATACTTCAGTCTATTGTCATCACAATGAAATTAATATTCTCCATGACCTCTGACATCATAATGCTACAAAACCTTGTGATCACAATGTTCCATAAAACTTATCATCACAGCACCCCATGACGCTCATCATCACAATTATCCATGGTCTTATCATCACAATGCTCCATGATCTTTGTCATCACGATGCTCAATACACTTTTCATCACAATGCTCCCTGACACTTGTCGTCAGTATGCTCCATGAACCCTGTCATGACAAGGCTCCATGCCTTTATCATCACAATGATCCATGCCTTTTCATCGCAATTCTCCAAGACCCCTGCAATCACAATGCTCCATGCACTTCTCATCCAAATGCTCTCTCACATGAGATATCACAATGTTCCATCACTAGTCATCACATTCCTCCCTCAACCCTTTTATCACAATGTTCCATGACCCCTGTCATCACAATGCTACATCCCCTTATCAGCACAATGTTCCATGATCCCTGACATCACAATGTTCCATAACCACTGTCATCAAAATGCTCCATGACCCTTTTCATCCCAAAGCTCCATGACCCCTGGAATCACAGTGTTCTATAACCACTGTCATCAAAATGTTCCATTGCACTTTTCATCAAATTGCTGCATGACCCTGTCATCAAAATGCTCCCTGCCCTACTCATAACAATGCACCACACGCTGGTCATCAAAATGCTCCATGACCTTTGTCATCACAAAGCTCCATGACCCTTGGCATCACAATGCTCCATGTCATTGTCATCACAATGCTCCATGAAACCTCTCTTCACATTGCTCCATGCCCTTGTCATCACAAATCTCCATGACACTTGTCATCACAATGCTCGATGCCCTTCTCATCATAATGCTCCATGTCCTTGTCATTACAATCCTCCATGACCCATGTATCACAGTGTACCGTGCCCTTGTCATCACAATGCTCCATGCCCACTCTCATCAAAATAATCCATGAAACATTTCAGACCAATGCTCAATGCCCTTCTCATCACAATGCTCCATTACCTCTATCAACAATGCTCCATGCCCCCTGCCATCACAATGTTCCACGGCCTTGTGATCACAAGGATCCATGACCATTGTCATCACAATGCTCCAAGACCCATGTAATCACAATGCTCCACGCCCTTTCATCACAAAGCTCCATGACACATGTCATCAGAATGTTCCATGGCCATCTCCTCACAATGCTCCATGCCCTTGTCATCACAATGCTCCAAGACACTCGTAATCACAATGCTCCATGCCCCTTTTCATCAGAAGGCTCCATGATATTTGTCATCACAAGTCTCCATGGTCAACTCATCACAATGCTCCAAGACCTTGTCATCACCATGCTCCATTCCCTTGTCATCACAATGCTCCCTGACACTTGTCGTCAGTATGCTCCATGAACTCTGTCATGACAAGGTTGCATGCCTTTTTCATCACAATGATCCATGCCCTTTTCATCACAGTTCTCCACGACCACTGTAATCATAATGCTCCTTGCCCTTGTCATCACAAAGCTCCATGATGCATATCATCAGAATGTTCCATGCACTTCTCATCACAATGCTCCATGACCTTTGTCATCACAATTCTCAATACACTTGTCATCACAATGTTCCCTGACACTTGTCGTCAGAATGCTCCTTGAACTGTGTCACGAAAAGGCTCCATGCCATTTTCATCACAAATCCACATGCCGTTTTCATCCTAGTGCTCCATGCCATTGTCATCAAAATACTCCACAAGCTTGTCATCAGAATGCTCCATGACGCTTGTCTTCACAATTCTCCGTGCACTTGTCAGCAAAATGCTCCCTGACCCTTATCATCACAATGCTCCAAGCCATTGTCATCACAATGCTCCATTACCTTTGTCATCAGAATCCTCCATGACACTTGGCATCACAATGCTCCATGCCATTGTCATCACAATGGGCCATTACATATGTCATCACAATGCTCCCTGACACCTCTCTTCACAATACTCCATAACCTGGTCATCACAATACTCCATGCCCTTGTCATCACAATGTGCGATTCCAACTCTCATCACAATAATCCATGAAACTTATTAGACCAATGCTCCTTGCCCTTGTTATCACAATGTTCCAAAACCCCTGTAATCAGAATGCTCCATGCTCCTTTTCATCAGAATGCTCCATATGACATGTCATCAGAAGGCTCCATGGATTTCTCATCACAATGCTCCATGACCTTTGTCATCACAATGCTCCAAGACCCATGTAATCACAATGCTTCATGCCCCTGTCATCGCAATGGACCATGACATTTGGCATCACAATGCTCCATGCCATTGTCTTTGAAATTGACCATGACATATGTCATCACAATATCTCCTTACACCTGTTTTCACAATACTCCATGCCCTTGTCATCACAATGCTCCATGACCTTGTCATCACAATGCACCATGTCCAATGTCATCACAATAATCTATTAAACTTGTCAGACCAATGCTCCATGCCCCTGTCATCACAATGTTCCATGCCCTTGTCATCACAATGCTCCATGACCCTTGTCATCACAATGCTCCGTGAATCCAGTCATCACAATGCTTCATAACGTTTGTCATGACAACGGTCCATGCCTGCGTCATCGCAAGGCTCTGTGACCTTTGTAACCACAATGCTCCATGAACTTTTCATCACAATTCTCCGTGGCCCTTGTCATCACAATGCTCCATGCCTTTTTCAGAACAATGCTCCATGACCCTTGTCATCACAATGTGCCATGTGCTTTTCATCACAATGATCCACAACCTTGTCATCGCTATGCTCCATAAACCTTGTAATCACAATTCTCCATGCACTTCTCATCCAAATGCTCTCTCACATGAGATATCACAATGTTCCATCACTTGTCATCACAATCCTCCCTCACCCCTGTTATCACAATGTTCCATGACCCCTGTCATCACAATGCTACATCCCCTTATCAGCACAATTTTCCATGACCCCTGACATCACAATGTTCCATAACCCCTGTCATCAAAATGCTCCATGACCATTTTCATCCCAAAGCTCTATGACCCCTGGCATCACAATGTTCTATAACCCCTGTCATCAAAATATTACATTACACTTTTCATCAAATTGCTGCATGACCCTGTCATCAAAATGCTCCCTGCCCTTCTCATCACAATGCACCACACACTTGTCATCAAAATGCTCCATGACCATGGTCATCACTAAGCTCCATGACCCTTGGCATCATAATGCTCCATGCCATGGACATCACAATGCTCCATGAACCCTCTCATCACATTGCTCCATGCACTTGTCATCACAGAGCAACATGACACTTGTCATCACAATTCTCGATGCCCTTCTCATCACAATGCTCCATGTCCTTGTCATTACAATCCTCTATCACCCATGTATCACAGTGTACCGTGCCCTTGTCATCACAATGCGCCATGCCCACTCTCATCACAATAATCCATGAAACATTTCAGACCAATGCTCATTGCACTTCTCATCACAATGCTCCATTACCACTCTCAACAATGCTCCATGACCCCTGACATCACAATGTTCCACGGCCTTGTGATCACAAGACTCCATGACCATTGTCATCACAATGCTCCAAGACCCATGTAATCACAATGCTCCATGCCCTTGTCATCACAGAGCTCCATGACGCATGTCATCAGAATGTTCCATGGCCTTCTCCTCACAATGCTCCATGCCCTTGTCATCACAATGCTCCAAGACACTCGTAATCACAATGCTCCTTGCCCCTTTTCATCAGAAGGCTCCATGATATTTTCATCACAAGTCTCCATGGTCAACTCATCACAATGCTCCAAGACCTTGTCATCACCATGCTCCATTCCCTTGTCATCACAATGCTCCATGACTCTTGTCATCACAATACTCCATGAACATTTTCAGCCCAATGCTCCATGATCTTCTCATCACAATGCTCCATGACCAATATCATCACAATGCTCCATGACCACTGTCATCACAACACTCCATGACACCTGACAACACAATGATCCGGGACTCTTGTCATCACAATGCTCCAAGACCCCTGTAATCACAATGCTCCATGACCCCTGTCATCACAATATTCCATGAACATTTTCAGCCCAATGCTCCATGACCCTTGTCATCACAATGATCCATGCCCTTGTCATCCCAATGTTCCATGACGCCTGTATTCACAGTGCTCCGTGACGCTTGTCATCACAGTGCTCCATGACACCTGTCATCACAATGCTCCATGGCTTTGTCAGCAAAATGCTACATGACCTTGTCATTACAATGCTCTATGCGATTGTCATCACAATACTCGATTACCATTGTCATCACAATCCTCCATGAACCTTGGGATCACATTGCTTCATGCCCTTGTCATCACAATGCTCCATGCTCCTTGAAATCAAAATGATCCATGACCTCTGTCATCACAATGCTCCAAACCCTTGTGATCACAATGTTCCATAACACTTGTCCTCACAACGCTCCATGATGCCTGTCATCACAATACTCCATACACTTTTCATCACAGTGCTCCCCGACACTTGTCGTCAGTATTCTCCATGAACCCTATCATGACAAGGCTCCATGCCTTTTTCATCACAATGTTCCATGCCCTTTTCATCACAATGCTCCAAGACCCCTGTAATCACAATGCTCCATGCCCTTGCCATCCAAAGCTCCATGACGCATGTCATCAGAATGTTCCATGGACTTCTCATCACAATGCTCCCTGCTCTTGTCATTCCAAAGCACTAAGACCCCTGTAATCACAATGATCCATGCCCCTTTTCATCTCAATGCTCCTATGAACCCTGTCAGCACAATGAACAATGCCCATCATCATAATGCTTCAGGCAATTGTCATCACAATCAAATCAAAATGCTCCAGGACCTCTGTCATCACAATGCTCAAAATCCTGGTGATCACAATGTTGCATAACTCTTATCATCACAACACACCATGACGCTCATCATCACAATGATCTATGGTCGTCTCATCACAAGGCTCCATGACCTTTGTCATCAAAATTCTCAATAAACTTGTCATCACAATGCTCGCTGACACTTGTCGTCAGAATGCTCCTTGAACCCTGTCACAAAAAGGCTCCATGTCTTTTTCATCACAAAGCCACATGCCGTTTTCATCCCAATGCTGCATGCCATTGTCATCAAAATACACCACAGGCTTGTCATCAGAATGCTCCATGACCTTTGTCATCACTATTCTCCATGCACTTGTCAGCACAATGCTCCCTGACCCTTGTCATCACAATGCTCCAAGCCATTGTCATCACAATGCTCCATTACCACTGTCATCAGAATCCTCCATGACACTTGGCATCACAATGCTCCATGCCATTGTCATCACAATGCTCCATGTCTTTGTCAGCAAAATGCTAAATGACCTTGTCATTACAATCCTCTATGCGCTTGTCATCACAATACTCCATTTCCATTGTCATCACAATCCTCCATCAACCTTGGGATCACATTGCTTCATGCCCTTGTCATCACAATGCTCCATGCTCCTTGAAATCAAAATGATCCATGACCTCTGTCATCACAATGCTCCAAACCCTTGTGATCACATTGTTCCATAACACTTGTCATCACAACGCTCCATGATGCCTGTCATCACAATACTCCATGCCCTTTTCATCACAATGCTCCATGACCTTTGTCATCACAATTCTCAATACACTTGTGATCACAATGCTCCCTGACACTTGTCATCAGAATGCTCCTTGAAACCCATCACGAAAAGGCTCCATGCTTTTTTCATCACAATGCCCCATGCCATTTTCATCACAATGTTCCATACCATTGTCATCAAAATACTGCACAAGCTTGTCATCAGAATGCTCCGGGACCCTTGTCATCACAATGCTCCATTACCTTTCTCATCAGAATCCTCCATGACACTTGGCATCACAGTGCTACATGCCATTGTCATCACAATAGGCCATTCCAACTGTCATCGCAACAAACCATGAAAGTTATTAGACCAATGTTCCATGCCCTTGTCATCTCAATGCTCCATGCCCTTGTTATCACAATGCTCCATGACCCCTGTCATCACAATTCTCCGTTACTCAAGTCATCAGAATGCTTCATGAACTTTGTCATCACAATGGTCCATGCCCTCACCATCAACAGTCTCTGTGACCTTTTTAACCCCAATGCTCCATGAACTTTTCATCACAATGCTCTTTGACCCTTGTCATCACAATGCTCTATGCCTTTCTCAGCACAATGCTCCATGACCCTGGTCATCACAAAGCTCCATGCACTTGTCAGCACAATGTTCCATGACACATGTCATCACAGTGCTCCATGACCCCTGTCATCATAATGCTCAGTGACTCCAGTCATCACAATGCTTCATAACGTTTTTCCTCACAATGTTCCAAGCCCGCGTCATCACAAGGCTCTGTGATATTTGTTACCACAATGTTCCATGAACTTTTCATCACAATTCTCTGTGACCCTCGTCATCACAATGCTACATGTCTTTGTCAGAACAATGCTCCATGACCATTGTCATCACAATGTGCCACGCGCATTTCATCAAATGTTCCAAACCTTGTCATTGCAATGCTCCATAAACCTTTTAATCACAATGCTCCATGCACTTCCCATCAAAATGTGCTGTTACCAGAGATATCACAGTATTCTATCCCTAGTCATCACAATACCCCCTCACCCCTGTAATCACAATGTTCGATGACCCTGTCATCACACTGCTACATCCCCTTATCAGCACAATCTTCCAAGATTCCTGACATCACAATGTTCCATAACCCATGTCATCAAAATGCTCCATGACCCTTTTCATCCCAAAGCTCCAAGACCCCTGACATCACAATGTTCTATAACCCCTGCCATCAAAATGTTCCATTACACTTTTCATCAAATTGCTGCATGACCCGGTCATCAAAATGCTCCCTGCACTTCTCATCACAATGCACCATGTCCTTGTCATCAAAATGCTCCATGACTGGTCAGCAGAAAGCTCCATGACCCCTGGCATCACAATGCTAAATGTCATTGTCATCACAATGCTCCATGAACCCTCTCATAACATTGCTCAATGCCCTTGTCATCACAAAGCTCCATGACACTTGTCATCACAATGCTCGATGCCCTTCTCATCACAATGCTCCATGCCCTTGTCATTACAATCCTGCATGATGAATGTATCATAGTGTTCCGTACCCTTGTCATCAAAATGCTCCATGCCCACTCTCATCAAAATAATACATGAGATATTTCAGACCAATATTCCATGCCCTTCTCATCACAATGCTAGATTACCTCTGTCATAACAATGCACCATGACCCCTGCCATCACAATGTTCCACGGCCTAGTCTTCACTAGGTTCCATGACACTTGTCATCACAATGCTGAAAACCACTGTAATCACAATGCTCCATGCCCTTCTCATCACAAAGCTCCATGACGCATGTCATCAGAATGTTCCATGGCCATCTCATCACAATGCTCCATGCCCTTGTCATCACAATGCTCCAAGACCCTTGTAACCACAATGCTCCATGCCCCTTTCATCTCAATGCTCCCTGAACCCGGTCATCACAGTGCACGATGCCCATCATCATAATACTTCAGTCTATTGTCATCACAATGAAATTAATATTCTCCATGACCTCTGACATCATAATGCTACAAACCCTTGTGATCACAATGTTCCATAAAACTTATCATCACAGCACCCCATGACGCTCATCATCACAATTATCCATGGTCTTATCATCACAATGCTCCATGATCTTTGTCATCACGATGCTCAATACACTTTTCTTCACAATGCTCCCTGACACTTGTCGTCAGTATGCTCCATGAACCCTGTCATGACAAGGCTCCATGCCTTTATCATCACAATGATCCATGCCTTTACATCGCAATGCTCCAAGACCCCTGCAATCACAATGCTCCATGCACTTGTCATCCAAATGCTCTCTCACTTTAGATATCACAATGTTCCATCACTAGTCATCACATTCCTCCCTCAACCCTGTTATCACAATGTTCCATGACCCCTGTTATCACAATGCTACATCCCCTTATCAGCACAATGTTCCATGACCCCTGACATCACAATGTTCCATAACCACTGTCATCAAAATGCTCCATGACCCTTTTCATCCCAAAGCTCCATGACCCCTGGAATCACAGTGTTCTATAACCCCTGTCATCAAAATGTTCCATTGCACTTTTCATCAAATTGCTGCATGACCCTGTCATCAAAATGCTCCCTGCCCTACTCATAACAATGCACCACACGCTGGTCATCAAAATGCTCCATGACCTTTGTCATCACAAATCTCCATGACCCTTGGCATCACAATGCTCCATGTCATTGTCATCACAATGCTCCATGAAACCTCTCTTCACATTGCTCCATGTCCTTGTCATCACAAATCTCCATGACACTTGTCATCACAATGCTCGATGCCCTTCTCATCATAATGCTCCATGTCCTTGTCATTACAATCCTCCATGACCCATGTATCACAGTGTACCGTGCCCTTGTCATCACAATGCTCCATGCCCACTCTCATCACAATAATCCATGAAATATTTCAGACCAATGCTCAATGCCCTTCTCATCACAATGCTCCAGTACCTCTATCAACAATGCTCCATGACCCCTGCCATCACAATGTTCCACGGCCTTGTGATCACAAGGCTCCATGACCATTGTCATAACAATGCTCCAAGACCCATGTAATCACAATGCTCCATGCCCTTGTCATCACAAAGCTCCATGACACATGTCATCAGAATGTTCCATGGCCATCTCCTCACAATGCTCCATGCCCTTGTCATCACAATGCTTCAAGACACTCGTAATCACAATGCTCCATGCCCCTTTTCATCAGAAGGCTCCATGATATTAGTCATCACAAGTCTCCATGGTCAACTCATCACAATGCTCCAAGACCTTGTCATCACCATGCTCCATTCCCTTGTCATCACAATGCTCCCTGACACTTGTCGTCAGTATGCTCCATGAACTCTGTCATGACAAGGCTCCATGCATTTTTCATCACAATGATCCATGCCCATTTCATCACAGTTCTCCAAGACCACTGTAATCATAATGCTCCTTGCTCTTGTCATCACAAAGCTCCATGATGCATATCATCAGAATGTTCCATGCACTTCTCATCACAATGCTCCATGCCCTTGTCATCACAATGCTCCAAGACCCCTGTAATCACAATGCTCCATGCCACTTTTCATCTCAATGCTCCATGAACACTGTCATAACAATGCACCATGCCCATCATCATAATGCTTCAGGCTATTGTCATCACAGTGAAATCAAAATGCTCCATGACCTTTGTCATCACAAAGCTCCATGACCCTTGGCATCACAATGCTCCATGCCATTGTCATCACAATGCTCCATGAAACCTCTCTTCACATTGCTCCAAGCCCTTGTCATCACAAATCTCCATGACACTTGTCATCACAATGCTCGATGCCCTTCTCATCATAATGCTCCATGTCCTTGTCATTACAATCCTCCATGACCCATGTATCACAGTGTACTGTGCCCTTGTCATCACAATGCTCCATGCCCACTCTCATCACAATAATCCATGAAATATTTCAGACCAATTCTCAATGCCCTTCTCATCACAATGCTCCATTACCTCTATCAACAATGCTCCATGACCCCTGCCATCACAATGTTCCACGGCCTTGTGATCACAAGGCTCCATGACCATTGTCATCACAATGCTCCAAGACCCATGTAATCACAATGCTCCATGTCCTTGTCGTCACAAAACTCCATGACACATGTCATCAGATCGTTCCATGGCCTTCTCCTCACAATGCTCCATGCCCTTGTCATCACAATGCTCCATACCCTCGTAATCACAATGCTCCATGCCCCTTTTCATCAGAATGCTCCATGAGACTTGTCATCACAAGTCTCCATTGTCATCTCATCACAATGCTCCAAGACCTTGTCATCACCATGCTCCATTCCCTGGTCATCACAATGCTCCATGACCCCTGTCATCACAAGGCTCCATGACCCTTCTCATCACAATGCTCCAAACCCCTGTAATCACAATGCTCCATGCCCCTTTTCATCACAATGCTCCATGAACACTGTCATCACAATGAACCATGCCCATCATCATAATTCTTCAGGCTATTGTCATCACAATGAAATCAAAATGCTCCATGACCTCTGTCATCACAATGCTCCAAACCCTGGTGATCACAATGTTGCATAACACTTATCATCACAAAACCCCATGACGCTAATCATCACTATTATCCATGGTTTTCTCATCACAAGGCTCCATGACCTTTGTCATCACAATTCTCAATACTCTTTTCATCACAATGCTCCCTGACACTTGTCGTCAGTATGCTCCATGAACTCTGTCATGACAAGGCTCCATGCCTTTTTCATCACAATGATCCATGCCCTTTTCATCACAGTGCTCCAAGACCACTGTAATCATAATGCTCCTTGCCCTTGTCATCACAAAGCTCCATGATGCATATCATCAGAATGTTCCATGCACTTCTCATCACAATGCCCCATGCCCTTGTCATCACAATGCTCCAAGACCCCTGTAATCACAATGCTCCATGCCCCTTTTCATCTCAGTGCTCCATGAACACTGTCATAACAATGCACCATGCCCATCATCATAATGCTTCAGGCTATTGTCTTCACAGTGAAATCAAAATGCTCCATGACCTCTGTCATCACAATGCTCCAAACCGTGGTGATCACAATGTTGCAAAACACTTATCATCACAACACCCCATGACGCTCATCATCACAATTATCCATTGTCTTCTCATCACAATGCTCCATAACCTTTGTCATCACAATTCTCAATAAACTTGTCATCACAATGCTCCCTGACACTTGTCGTCAGAATGCACCTTGAACCCTGTGACGAAAAGGCTCCATGCCTTTTTCATCACAAAGCCCCATGCAGTTTTCATCCCAAAGCTCCATGCATTGTCATCAAAATACTACACAAGCTTGTCATCAGAATGCTCCATGACCCTTGTCATCACAATTCTCCATGCACTTGTCAGCACAATGCTCCCTGACCCTTGTCATCACAATGATCCAAGCCATTGTCATCACAATGCTCCATTACCTTTGTCATTAGAATCCTCCATGACACTTGGAATCACAATGCTCCAAGCAATTGTCATCACAATGGGCCATTACATATGTAATCACAATGCTCCCTGACACCTCTCTTCACAGTACTGCATGACCTGGTCATCACAATGCTCCATGCTCTTGTCTTCATAATGCACCATTCCAACTGTCATCACAATAATCCATGAAACTTATTAGACCAATGGTCCATGCCCTTGTCATCACATTGCTCCATGCTCTTGTTATCACAATGTTCCAAGACCCCTGTAATCAGAATGCCCCATGCCCCTTTTCATCAGTATGCTCCATGAGACTTGTCATCGCAAGGCTCCATGGTTTTCTCATCACAATGCTCCAGGACCTTGTCATCACAATGGTTCACGACATTGTCATGAAAATTCTCAATGGCCCTTGTCTTCATAATGCTCCAAGCCCTAGTCATCACAGTGCTCCATTATATTTGTCATCACAATCCTCCCTTGCATTTTGCATCACTATGCTCCATGCTATTGTCATCGCAATGGACCATGACATATTTCATCACAATGCCCCCTGACACCTGTCTTCACAATACTCCATGCCCTTGTCATCACAATGTTCCATGCCCTTGTCTTCACAATGCACCATGTCCACTGTCATCACAATAATCTATGAAACTTGTCAGACCAATGCTCCATGCCCCTGTCATAACAATGCTCCATGACCTTGTCATCACAATGCTCCATGTCCCCTGTCATCACAATATTCCATGAATATTTTCAGCCCAGTGCTCCATGACCCTTTTCATCACAATGATCCATGCACTTGTCATCCCAATGTTCCATGACGCTTGTAATCACAGTGCTCCATGACATCTGTCATCACAATGCTCCATGCCTTTGTCAGCAAAATGCTACATGACCTTGTCATTACAATGCTCTATGCGCATGTCCTCACAATACTCCATTACCATTGTCATCACAATCCTCCAGGAACCTTGGGATCACATTGCTTCAGGCCCTTGTCATCAAAATGCTCCATGGTCCTTGAAATCAAAATGATCCATGACCTCTGTCATCACAATGCTCCAAACCCTTGTGATCAAAATGTTCAATAACACTTGTCCTCACAACGCTCCATGATGCCTGTCATCAGAAAACTCCATGCCCTTTTCATCACAATGCTCCATGAACTTTGTCATCACAATTCTCCATACACTTGTCATCAAAATGCTCCCTGACACTTGTCGTCAGAATGCTCCTTGAACTGTGTCACGAAAAGGCTCCATGCCATTTTCATCACAAATCCACATGCCGTTTTCATCCCAGTGCTCCATGCCATTGTCATCAAAATACTCCACAAGCTTGTCATCAGAATGCTCCATGACGCTTGTCATCACAATTCTCCGTGCACTTGTCAGCAAAATGCTCCCTGACCCTTATCATCACAATGCTCCAAGCCATTGTCATCACAATGCTCCATTACCTTTGTCATCAGAATCCTCCAAGACACTTGGCATCACAATGCTCCATGCCATTGTCATCACAATGGGCCATTACATATGTCATCACAATGCTCCCTGACACCTCTCTTCACAATACTGCATCACCTGGTCATCACAATGCTCCATGCCCTAGTCATCACAATGTGCCATTCCAACTCTCATCACAATAATCCATGAAACTTATTAGACCGATGCTCCTTGCCCTTGTTATCACAATGTTCCAAGACCCCTGTAATCAGAATGCTCCATGCCCCTTTTCATCAGAATGCTCCATATGACATGTCATCAGAAGGCTCCATTGATTTCTCATCACAATGCTCCATGACCTTGTCATCACAATGCTCCATGACCCCTGTCATCACAATACTCCATGAACATTTTCAGCCCAGTGCTCCATGACTCTTGTCATCACAAAGATCCACGCACTTGTCATCCCAATGTTCCATGACGCTTGTAATCACAGTGCTCCATGACATCTGTCATCACAATGCTCCATGCCTTTGTCAGCAAAATGCTACATGACCTTGTCATTACAATTCTCTATGTGCATGTCATCACAATAATCCATTACCATTGTCATCACAATCCTCCAGGAACCTTGGGATCACATTGCTTCAGGCCCTTCTCATCAAAATGCTCCATGCTCCTTGAAATCAAAATGATCCATGACCTCTGTCATCACAATGCTCCAAACCCTTGTGATCAAAATGTTCAATAACACTTGTCCTCACAACGCTCCATGATGCCTGTCATCACAAAACTCCATGCCCTTTTCATCACAATGCTCCATGAACTTTGTCATCACAATTCTCCATACACTTGTCATCAAAATGCTCCCTGACACCTGTCTTCACAATACTCCATGACCTTATCATCACAATGCTCCATGCCCTTGTCATCACAATGCACCATGCCCACTCTCATCACAATAATCTATGAAATTGTCAGACCAATGCTCCATGCCACTGTCATCACAATGCTCCATGCCCTTGTCATCACAATGCTCCATGACCCCTGTCATCACAATGCTCCGTGACTACAGTCATCACAATGCTTCATAATGTTTGTCATCACAATGGTCCATGCCCGCATCATCACAAGGCTCTGTGACCTTTGTAACCACAATGCTCCATGAACTTTTCATCACAATTCTCTGAGAAACTTGTCATCACAATGCTCCATGTCTTTGTCAGAACAATGCTCCATGACCATTGTCATCACAGTGTGCCATGCACATTTCATCACAACGTTCCAAACCTTGTCATTGCAATGCTCCATAAACCTTGTAATCACAATGGTCCATGCACTTCTCATCAAAATGCTCTCTCACCAGAGATGTCACAATGTTCCATCACTAGTCATCACAATACACCCTCATCCTTGTAATCACAATGTTCCATGACCCTGTCATCACAATGCTACATCCCCTTATCATCACAATGTTCCATGACCCCTGCCAGCACAATGTTCCATAAGCCATGTCATCAAAATGCTCCATGACCCTTTCCATCCCAAAGCTCCAAGACACCTGACATCACAATGTTCTATAACCCCTGCCATCAAAATGTTCCATTACACTTTTTATCAAATTGCTGCATGACCCGGTCATCAAAATGCTCCCTGCCCTTCTCATCAAAATGCTGCATGACTTGTCATCACAAAGCTCCAAGACCCTTGGCACCACAATGCTCCATGTCATTGTCATCACAATGCTCCATGAACCCTCTCATCACATTGCTCCATGCCCATGTCATCACACAGCTCCATGACACTTGTCATCACAATGCTCGATGCCCTTCTCATCACAATGCTCCATGCCTTTGTCATTACAGTCCTGCATGACACATGTATCACAGTGTTCCGTGCCCTTGTCATCACAATGTTCCATGCCCACTCTCATCACAATAATCCATGAAACATTTCAGACCAAAGTTCCATACCCTTCTCATCACAATGCTCCATTACCCCTGTCATAACAATGCACCATGACACCTGCTATCACAATGATCCACGGCCTAGTCATCACAAGGTTCCATGATAATTCTCATCACAATGCTCAAGACCCCTGATATCACAATGCTCCATGCCCTTGTCATCACAAAGCTCCATGACGCATGTCATCAGAATGTTCCATGGCCTTCTCATCACAATGCTCCATGCCCTTGTCATCACAAAGCTCCAAGAACCTTGTCATCACAATGCTCCATGCCCCTTTTCATCACAATGCTCCATGAACCCTGTCATCACAATGCACCATGCCCATCATCATAATGCTTCAGGCTATTGTCATCACAATGAAATCAATATTCTGCATGACCTCTGTCATCATAATGCTCCAAACCCTTGTGATCACAATGCTGCATAACACGTATCATCACAACACCCCATGACGCTCATCATCACAATTATCCATGGTCTTCTCATCACAATGCTCCATGATCTTTGTCATCATAATGCTCAATACACTTGTCATCACAATGCTCCCTGACCCTTGTCGTCAGTATGCTCCTTGAACCCTGTCATGACAAGTTTCCATGCATTTTTCATCACAATGATCCATGACCATTTCATCACAATGCTCCAAGGTCCCTATAATCACAATGCTGCATGCCCTTTTCATCACAAAACTCCATGACGCATGTCATCAGAATGCTCCATGGACTTCTCATCACAATGCTCTATGCCCTAGTCATAACAATGCTCCAAGACCCCTGTAATCACAATGCTCCATGCCCCTTTTCATCAGAATGCTCCATGAGACTTGCCATCACAAGTCTCCATGGTCTTCTCATCACAATGTTCCAGGACCTTCACATCACCATGATCCATTCCCTTGTCATCACAATGCTCCATGACCCCTGTCATCACAATAATCCATGAACATTTTCAGCCCAATGCTCCACGACCTTCTCATCACAATGCTCCATTGCCAATATCATCACAATGCTCCATGACCACTGTCATCACAACACTCCATGACACCTGACCACACAATGATCCAGGACTCTTGTCATCACAATGCTCCATTAACTTGTCGTCACAATGCTACATGACACCTGTCATCACAACTCTCCATGAACATTTTCAGCCCAGTGCTCCATGACCCTTGTCATCACAATGATCAATGCCCTTGTCATCCCAATGCTCCATGACCCCTGTATTCACAATGCTCCTTGACGCTTGTCATTACAGTGCTCCATGACACATGTCATCACAATGCTCCATGCCTTTGTCAGCAAAATGCTACATGACCTTGTCATTACAATGCTCTATGCACTTGTCATCACAATACTCCATTTCCATTGTCATCACAATCCTCCATGAACTTTGGGATCACATTGCTTCATGCCCTTGTCATCACAATGCTCCATTCTCCTTGAAATCCAAATGATCCATGACATTTGTCATCACAATGCTCCAAACAATTGTGATCACAATGTTCCATAACACTTGTCATCACAACGCTCCATGATGCCTGTCATCACAATACTCCATGCCCTTTTCATCACAATGCTCCATGACCTTTGTCACCACAATTCTCAATACACTTGTCATCACAATGCTCCCTGACACTTGTCATCTGAATGCTCGTTGAACACTGTCACGAAAAGGCTCCATGCCTTTTTCATCTCAATGCCCCATGCCATTTTCATCACAATGCTCCATGCCATTGTCATCAAAATACTCCACAAGCTTGTCATCAGAATGCTCCATGACCCTTGTCATCACAATTCTCCATGCACTTGTCAGCACAATGCTTCCTGACCCTTGTCATCACAATGCTGCAAGCCATTGTCATCACAATGCTCCAATAACTTTGTCATTAGAATCCTCCCAGACACTTGGCATAACAATGCTCCATGCCATCCTCATCACAATGGGCCATTACATATGTGATCACAATGCTCCCTGACACCTGTCTTCACAATACGGCATGACCTGGTCATCACAATGCTCCATGCCCTTGTCATCACAGAGTGCCATTCCAACTCTCATCGCAATACTCCATGAAAGTTATTAGACCAATGTTCCATGCCCTTGTCATCACAATGCTCCATGCCCTTGTTATCACAATGCTCCATGACCCCTATCATCACAATGCTCCGTGACTCCAGTCATCACAATGCTTCATGACCTTTGTCATCACAATGGTCCATGCCCTCGTCATCAACAGTCTCTGTGACCTTTTTAACCACAATGCTCCATGAACTTTTCATCACAATGCTCTTTGACCCTTGTCATCACAATTCTCTATGCCTTTCTCAGCACAATGCTCCATGACCCTTGTCATCACAATGCTCCATGCGCTTGTCAGCACAATGCTCCATGACACATGTCATCACAATGCACCATGCGCTTGTCATCACAGTGCTCCACAACATTGTCATCACAATGCTCCATAAAATTTGTCATCACAATGCTCCATGCACTTCTCATCAAAATGCTCTCTCACCACTGATATCACAATGCTACATCACTATTTGTCACAGTACTCCCTCACCCCTGTCATCACAATGTTCCATGACTCCTGTCATCACAATGCTACATGCACTTATCATCACAATGTTCGATGACACCTGACATCACAATGTTCCATAACACCTGTCATCATAATGTTCCATGACACTTTTCATCAAATTGCTCCATGACCCTGTCATCACAATGCTCCATGCCCTTCTCATCACAATGAACAACGCCCTTGCCATCAAAATGCTCCATGACCTTTGTCTTCACAAATATCCATGACCCTTGGCATCACAGTGCTCCATGTCATTGTCATAACAATGCTCCATGAACACTCTCATCACATTGCTCCATGCACTTTTCTTCACATAGCTCCATGACACATGTCATCAGAATGCTCCATGGCCTTCTCATCACAATGCTCCATGCCCTTGCCATCACAATGCTCCATTACCCCTGTCATAACAATGCTCCATAACCCCTGCCATCAGGAAGTTCCATGGCCTTGTCATCACAAGGCTCCATGACCCTTCTCATCACAATGCTCCAAGAACACTGTAATCACAATGCTCTATGCCCCTTTTCATCTCAATGATCCATGAACCCTGTCATCCCAATGCACCATGCCCATCATCATAATGCTTCATGCTATTGTCATCACAAAGAAATAAAAATGCTCCATGACCTCTGTCATAAAAATGCTCCAAACCCTTGTGATCACAATATTCCAGAACACTTGTCATCACAAAGCCCCATGACGCTCTTCATCACAATTATCAATGGTCTTCTCATCACAATGCTCCATGACCTTCGTCATCACAATGCTCAATACATTTGTCATCAAACTGCTCCCTGACACTTGTTGTCTGTATGCTCCTTGAACTCTGTCATGACAAGGCTCCATGCCTTTTTCATCACAATGATCCATGCACTTTTCATCACAGTGCTCCAAGACCAATGTAATCACAATGCTCCATGCACTTGTCATCACAAAGCTCAATGACGCATGCCATCAGAATGCTCCGTGGACTTCTCCTCACCATGCTCCATGCCCTTGTCATCACAATGTTCCAAGACCCCTGTAATCACAATGCTCCATGCCCCTTTTCTTCAGTATGCTCTATGAGACTTGTCATCAAAAGGCTCCATGGTTTTGTCATCACAATGCTCCAGGACTTTGTCATCACAATGCTTCATGACCTTGTCATGAAAATTTTCAATGGCCCTTGTCATCATAATGCTCCAAGCCATAATCATCACAATGCTCCATTATATTTGTCATCACAATCCTCCATTACATTAGGCATCACAATGCTCCATGCCATTGTTATCGCAATGGACCATGACATATGTCATCACAATGCTCCCTGACACCTGTCTTCACAATACTCCATGACCTTATCATCACAATGCTCCATGCCCTTGTCATCACAATGCACCATGCCCACTCTCATCACAATAATCTATGAAACTTGTCAGACCAATGCACCATGCCCCTGTCATCACAATGCACCATGCCCTTGTCATCACAGTGCTCCATGACCCCTGTCATCACAATGCTCTGTGACTCCAGTCATCACAATGCTTCATAAAGATTGTCATCACAATGGTCCATGCCCGCGTCATCACAAGGCTCTGTGACCTTTGTAACCACAATGCTCCATGAATTTTTCATCACAATTCTCTGTGACCCTTGTCATCACAATGCTCCATGTCTTTGTCAGAACAATGCTCCATGACCATTGTCATCACAGTATGCCACATGCATTTCATCACAACTGTCCACAACCTTGTCATTGCAATGCTCCATAAACCTTGTAATCACAATGGTCCATGCACTTCTCATCAAAATGCTCTCTCACCAGAGATATCACAATGTTCCATCACTAGTCATCACAATACTCCCTCACCCCTGGAATCACAATGATCCATGACCCTGTCATCACAATGCTACATCCACTTATCATCACAATGTTCTATGACCCCTGCCATTACAATGTTCCATAAGACCTGTCATCAAAATGCTCCATGACCCTTTCCATCCCAAAACTCCAAGACCCCTGCCATCACAATGTTCTATAACCCCTGCAATCTAAATGTTCCATTACACTTTTTATCAAATTGCTGCATGACCCGGTCATCAAAATGCTCCCTGCCCTTCTCATCAAAATCCTCCGTGACTTGTCATCACAAAGCTCCAAGACACTTGGCATCACAATGCTCCATGTCATTGTCATCACAATGCTCCATGAACCCTCTCATCACATTGCTCCATGCCCTTGTCATCACAAAGCTCCATGCTCCTTGAAATCAAAATGATCCATGACCTCTGTCATCACAATGCTCCAAACACTTGTGATCACAATGTTCCATAACACTTGTCATCACAACGCTCCATGATGCCTGTCATCACAATACTCCATGCCCTTTTCATCACAATGCTCCATGACCTTTGTCACCACAATTCTCAATACACTTGTCATCACAATGCTCCCTGACACTTGTCATCAGAATGCTCCTTGAACCCTGTCACGAAAAGGCTCCATGCCTTTTTCATCACAATGCCCCATTCCATCTTCATCACAATGCTCCATGCCATTGTCATCAAAATACACCACAAGCTTGTCATCAGAATGCTCCATGACCCTTGTCATCACAATTCTCCATGCACTTGTCAGCACAATGCTCCCTGACCCTTGTCATCACAATGCTCCAAGCCATTGTCATCACAATGCTCCATTACCTTTGTCATCAGAATCCTCCCTGACACTTGGCATCACAATGCTCCATGCCATCCTCATCACAATGGGCCATTACATATGTGATCACAATGCTCCCTGACACCTGTCTTCACAATACGGCATGACCTGGTCATCACAATGCTCCATGCCCTTGTCATCACAGTGTGCTATTCCAACTGTCATCGCAATACTCCATGAAATTTATTAGCCCAATGTTCCATGCCCTTGTCATCACAATGCTCCATGCCCTTGTTATCACAATGCTCCATGACCCCTGTCATCACAATGCTCCGTGACTCCAGTCATCACAATGCTTCATGAACTTTGTCATCCCAATGGTCCATGCCCTTGTCATCAACAGTCTCTGTGACGTTTTTAACCACAATGCTCCATGAACTTTTCATCACAATGCTCTTTGACCCTTGTCATCACAATGCTCTATGCCTTACTCAGCACAGTGCTCCATGACGCTTGTCACCTCAATGCTCCATGCGCTTGTCAGCCCAATGCTCCATGACACATGTCATCACAATGCACCATGCGCTTGTCATCACAGTGCTCCACAACATTTTCATCACAATGCTCCATAAAATTTGTCATCACAATGCTCCATGCACTTCTCATCAAAATGCTCTCTCATCACTGATATCACAATGCTACATCACTATTTGTCACAATACTCCCTCACCCCTGTCATCACAATGTTCCATGGCTCCTGTCATCACAATGCTACATGCACTTATCATCACAATGTTCGATGACCCCTGAAAACACAATGTTCCATAACACCTGTCATCAAAATGTTCCATGACACTTTTCATCAAATTGCTCCATGACCCTGTCATCAGAATGCTCCCTGCCCTTCTCATCACAATGCACAACGCCCTTGCCATCAAAATGCTCCATGACATTTGTCATCACAAAGATCCATGACCCTTGGCATCACAATGCTCCATGTCATTGTCATCACAATGCTCCATGAACACTCTCATCACATTGCTCCATGCCCTTGTCTTCACATAGCTCCATGACACATGTCATCAGAATGCTCCATGGCCTTCTCATCACAATGCTCCATGCCCTTGCCATCACAATGCTCCATTACCCCTGTCATAACAATGCACCATGAACCCTGCCATCACGATGTTCCATGGCCTTTTCATCACAAGGCTCTATGACCCTTCTCATCACAATGCTCCAGTAACACTGTAATCACAATGCTCTATGCCCCTTTTCCTCTCAATGATCCATGAACCCTGTCATCAAAATGCACCATGCCCATCATCATAATGCTTCATGCTATTGTCATAACAGCGAAATCAAATTGTTCCATGACCTCTGTCATAACAATGCTCCAAACCCTTGTGATCACAATATTCCATAACACTTGTCATCACAATGCCCCATGAGGCTCGTCATCACAATTATCCACGGTCTTCTCATCACAATGCTCCATGACCTTCGTCATCACAATGCTCAATACACTTGTCATCAACATGCTCCCTGACACTTGTTGTCTGTATGCTCCTTGAACCCTGTCATGACAAGGCTCCATGCCTTGTTCATCACAATGATCCATGCCCATTTCATCACAGTTCTCCAAGACAACTGTAATCATAATGCTCCTTGCCCTTGTCATCACAAAGCTCCATGATGCATATCATCAGAATGTTCCATGCACTTCTCATCACAATGCTCCATGCCCTTGTCATCACAATGCTCCAAGACCCCTGTAATCACAATGCTCCATGCCCCTTTTCATCTCAATGCTCCATGAACACTGTCATAACAATGCACCATGCCCATCATCATAATGCTTCAGGCTATTGTCATCACAGTGAAATCAAAATGCTCCATGACCTTTGTCATCACAAAGCTCCATGACCCTTGGCATCACAATGCTCCATGTCATTGTCATCACAATGCTCCATGAAACCTCTCTTCACATTGCTCCATGCCCTTGTCATCACAAATCTCCATGACACTTGTCATCACAATGCTCGATGCCCTTCTCATCACAATGCTCCATGCCTTTGTCATTACAGTCCTGCATGACACATGTATCACAGTGTTCCGTGCCCTTGTCATCACAATGCTCCATGCCCACTCTCATCACAATAATCCATGAAACATTTCAGACCAAAGTTCCATACCCTTCTCATCACAATGCTCCATTACCCCTGTCATAACAATGCACCATGACACCTGCAATCACAATGATCCACGGCCTAGTCATCAAAAGGTTCCATGATAATTCTCATCACAATGCTCAAGACCCCTGATATCACAATGCTCCATGCCCTGATCATCACAAATCTCCGTGACGCACGTCATCAGAATGTTCCATGGCTTTCTCATCACAATGCTCCTTGCCCTTGTCATCACAATGCTCCTTGCCCTTGTCATCACTATGCTCCAAGACCCTTGTCATCACAATGCTCCATGCCGCTTTTCATCTCAATGCTCCATGAATCCTGTCATCACAATGCACCATGCCCATCATCATAATGCTTCAGGCTATTGTCATCACAATGAAATCAATATTCTGCATGACCTCTGTCATCATAATGCTCCGAACCCTTGTGATCACAGTGTTGCATAACACGTATCATCACAACACCCCATGACGCTCATCATCACAATTATCCATGGTCTTCTCATCACAATGCTCCATGATCTTTGTCATCACAATGCTCAATACACTTGTCATCACAATGCTCCCTGACCCTTGTCGTCAGTATGCTCCTTGAACCCTGTCATGACAAGTTTCCATGCATTTTTCATCACAATGATCCATGACCATTTCATCACAATGCTCCAAGGTCCCTGTAATCACAATGCTCCATGCCCTTGTCATCACAAAACTCCATGATGCATGTCATCAGAATGCTCCATGGCCTTCTCATCACAATGCTCTATGCCATAGTCATAACAATGCTCCAAGACCCCTGTAATCACAATGCTCCATGCCCCTTTTCATCAGAATGCTCCATGAGACTTGCCATCACAAGTCTCCATGGTCTTCTCATCACAATGTTCCAGGACCTTGACATCACAATGATCCATTCCCTTGTCATCACAATGCTCCATGACCCCTGTCATCACAATAATCCATGAACATTTTCAGCCCAATGCTCCACGACCTTCTCATCACAATGCTCCATTGCCAATATCATCACAATGCTCCATGACCACTGTCATCACAACACTCCATGATACCTGACAACACAATGATCCAGGACTCTTGTCATCACAATGCCGAATTCCCTTGTCGTCACAATGCTACATGACACATGTCATCACAACTCTCCATGAACATTTTCAGCCCAGTGCTCCACGACCCTTGTCATCACAATGATCCATGCCCTTGTCATCCCAATGCTCCATGACCCCTGTATTCACAATGCTCCTTGACGCTTGTCATCACAGTGCTCCATGACACATGTCATCACAATGCTCCATGCCTTTGTCAGCAAAATGCTACATGACCTTGTCATTACAATGCTGTATGCACTTGTCATCACAATACTCCATTTCCATTGTCATCACAATCCTCCATGAACTTTGGGATCACATTGCTTCATGCCCTTGTCATCACAATGTTCCATGCTCCTTGAAATCAAAATGATCCATGACCTCTGTCATCTCAATGCTCCAAACCCTTGTGATCACAATGTTCCATAACACTTGTCATCACAACGCTCCATGATGCCTGTCATCACAATACTCCATGCCCTTTTCATCAAAATGCTCCATGACGTTTGTCACCACAATTCTCAATACACTTGTCATCACAATGCTCCAGGACCTTTGTCACCACAATTCTCAATACACTTGTCATCACAATGCTCCCTGACACTTGTCATCAGAATGCTCCTTGAACACTGTCACGAAAAGGCTCCATGCCTTTTTCATCACAATGCCCCATGCCATTTTCTTCACAATGCTCCATGCCATTGTCATCAAAACACTCCACAAGCTTGTCATCAGAATGCTCCATGACCCTTGTCATCACAATTCTCCATGCACTTGTCAGCACAATGCTCCCTGACACTTGTCATCACAATGCTCCAAGCCATTGTCATCACAATGCTCCATTACCTTTGTCATCAGAATCCTCCCTGACACTTGGCATCACAATGCTCCATGCCATCCTCATCACAATGGGCCATTACATATGTGATCACAATGCTCCCTGACTCCTGTCTTCACAATACGGCATGACCTGGTCATCACAATGCTCCATGCCCTTGTCATCACAGTGTGCCATTCCAACTCTCATCCCAATACTCCATGAAAGTTATTAGACCAATGTTCCATGCCCTGGCCATCACAATGCTCCATGCCCTTTTTATCACAATGCTCCATGACCCTGTCGTCACAATGCTCCGTGACTCCAGTCATCACAATGCTTCATGACCTTTGTCATCAGAGTGGTCCATGCCCTCCTCATCAACAGTCTCTGTGACCTTTTTAACCACAATGCTCCATGAACTTTTCATCACAATGCTCTTTGACCCTTGTCATCACAATGCTCTATGCCTTTCTCAGCACAATGCTCCATGACTCTTGTCATCACAATGCTCCATGCGCTTGGCAGTACAATGCTCCATGACACATGTCATCACAATGCACAACGCCCTTGCCATCAAAATGCTCCATGACCTTTGTCATCACAAAGATCCATGACCCTTGGCATCACAATGCTCCATGTCATTGTCATCACAGTGCTCCATGAACGCTCTCATCACATTGCTCCATGCACTTGTCTTCACATAGCTCCATGACACATGTCATCAGAATGCTCCATGGCCTTCTCATCACAATGCTCCAAGCCCTGGCCATCACAATGCTCCATTACCCCTGTCATAACAATGCTCCATGACCCCTGCCATCACGATGTTCCATGGCCTTGTCATCACAAGGCTCCATGACCCTTCTCATCACAATGCTCCAAGAACACTGTAATCACAATGCTCTATGCCCCTTTTCATCTCAATGATCCATGAACCCTGTCATCACAATGCACTATGCCCATCATCATAATGCTTCATGCTATTGTCATAACAACGAAATCAGAATGTTCCATGACCTCTGTCATAACAATGTTCCAAACCCTTGTGATCACAATATTCCATAACACTTGTCTTCACAATGCCCCAGGATGCTCGTCATCACAATTATCCATGGTCTTCTCATCACAATGCTCCATGACCTTCGTCATCAAAATGCTCAATACACTTGTCATCAACATGCTCCCTGACACTTGTTGTCTGTATGCTCCTTGAACCCTGTCATCACAAGGCTCCATGCCTATTTCATCACAATGATCCATGCCCTTTTCATCACAATGCTCCAAGTCCCATGTAATCACAATGGTCCATGCCATTGTCATCACAAAGCTCAATGACGCATGCCATCAGAATGCTCTTTGGTCTATTCTTCACAATGCTCCCTGCCCTTGTCTTCACAATGTTCCAAGACCCTTGTATTCACAATGCTCCATTCCCCTTTTAATCAGTATGCTCCATGAGACTTGTCATCACAAGGCTCCATGGTTTTGTCATCACAATGCTCCAGGACCTTGTCATCACAATGCTTCACGACCTTGTCATCAAAATTTTCAATGGCCTTTGTAATCATAATGCTCCAAACCCTAATCATCACAATGATACATTATATTTGTCATCACAATCCTCCATTACATTTGGTATCACAAAGCTCCATGCCATTGTCATCGCCATGGACCATGACATATGTCATCACAATGCTCCCTGACATCTGTCTTCACAATACTCCATGACCTTATTATCACAATGCTCCATGCCCTTGTCATCACAATGCACCATGCCCACTCTCATCACAATAATCTATGAAACTTGTCAGACCAATGCTCCATGCCACTGTCATCACAATTCTCCATGCCCTTGTCATCACAATGCTCCATGTCACTGTCATCACAATGCTCCATGAACCATCTCATCACATTGCTCCAACGCATTTAATCACACAGCTCCATGACACTTGTCATCACAATGCTCGATGCCCTTCTCATCACAATGCTCCATGCCCTTGTCATTACAGTCCAGCATGACCAATGTATCACAGTGTCCCTTGCCCTTGTCATCACAATGCTCCATGCCCACTCTCATCACAATAATCCATGAAACATTTCAGACCGAAGTTCCATACCCTTCTCATCACAATGCTCCATTACCCCTGTCATAACAATGCAACATGACACCTGCCATCACAGTGATCCACGGCCTAGTCATCACAAGGTTCCATGATAATTCTCATCACAATGCTCAAGACCCCTGATATCACAATGCTCCATGCCCTTGTCATCACAAAGCTCCATGACGCATGTCATCAGAATGTTCCATGGCCTTCTCATCACAGTGCTCCATGCACTTGTCATCAAAATGCTCCAAGACCCTTGTCATCAGAATGTTCCATGCCCCATTTCATCTCAATGCTCCATGAAATCTGTCATCACAATGCTCCAAGACCCTTGTAATCACAATGCTCCATGCCCCTTTTCATCTCAATGCTCCATGAACCCTGTCATCACAATGCACCATGCCCATTATCATAATGCTTCAGGCTATTGTCATCACAATGAAATCAATATTCTGCAGGACCTCTGTCATCATAATGCTCCAAATCCTTGTGATCACAGTGTTGCATAACACGAATCATCACAACACCCCATGACGCTCATCATTACAATTATCCATGGTCTTCTCATCACAATGCTCCAGGATCTTTGTCATCACAATGCTCAATACACTTGTCATCACAATGCTCCCGGACCCTTTTCGTCAGTATGCTCCTTGAACCCTGTCATGACAAGTTTCCATGCATTTTTCATCACAATGATCCATGACCATTTCATCACAATGCTCCAAGGTCCCTGTAATCACAATGCTCCATGCCCTTGTCATCACAAATCTCCATGACGCATGTCATCAGAATTCTCCATGGCCTTCTCATCACAATGCTCTATGCCCTAGTCATAACAATGCTCCAAGACCACTGTAATCACAATGCTCCATGCCCCTTTTCATCAGAAGGTTCCATGAGACTTGCCATCACAAGTCTCCATGGTCTTCTCATCACAATGATCCAGGACCTTAACATCACCAGGATCCATGCCCTTGTCATCACAATGCTCCATGACCCCTGTCATCACAATAATCCATGAACATTTTCAGCCCAATGCTCCACGACCTTCTCATCACAATGCTCCATTGCCAATATCATCACAATGCTCCATGACCACTGTCATCACAACACTCCATGACACCTGACAACACAATGATCCGGGACTCTTGTCATCACAATGCTCCAAGACCCCTGTAATCACAATGCTCCATGACCCCTGTCATCACAATACTCCATGAACATTTTCAGCCCAATGCTCCATGACCCTTGTCATCACAATGATCCATGCCCATGTTATCCCAATGTTCCATGACCCATGTATTCACAATGCTCCATGACGCTTGTCATCACAGAGCTCCATGACACCTGTCATCACAATGCTCCATGCCTTTGTCAGCAAAATGCTACATGACCTTGTCATTACAATGCTCTATGCACTTGTCATCACAATACTCCATTTCCATTGTCATCACAATCCTCCATGAACTTTGGGATCACATTGCTTCATGCCCTTGTCATCACAATGCTCCATGCTCCTTGAAATCAAAATGATCCATGACCTCTGTCATCACAATGCTCCAAAACCTTGTGATCACCATATTCCATAACACTTGTCCTCACAACACTCCATGATGCCTGTCATCACAATAATCCATGCCCTTTTCATCACAATGCTCCATGACCTTTGTCATCACAATTCTCAATACACTTGTCATCACAATGCTCCCTGACACTTGTCGTCAGAATGCTCCTTGAACCCTGTCACGAAAAGGCTCCATGCCTTTTTCATCACAAAGCCCCATGCCCTTTTCATCCCAATGCTCCATGCCATTGTCATCAAAATACTCCACAAGCTTGTCATCAGAATGCTCCATGACCCTTGTCATCACAATTCTCCATGCACTTGTCAGCACAATGTTCCCTGACACTTGTCATCACAATGCTCCAAGCCATTGTCATCACAATGCTCCATTACCTTTGTGATCAGAATCCTCAATGGAAGTTTGCATCACAATGCTCCATGCCATTGTCATCACAATGGGCCATTACATATGTCATCACAATGCTCCCTGACACCTCTCTTTACAATACTGCATTACCTGGTCATCACAATGCTCCCTGCCGTTCTCATCACAATGCACCACACCCTTGTCATCAAAATGCTCCATGACCTTTGTCATCACAAAGCTTCATGACCCTTGGCATCACAATGCTCCATGTCATTGTCATCACAATGCTCCATGAACCCTCTCATCACATTGCTCCATGCCCTTGTCATCACAAAGCTCCATGGCACTTGTCATCACAATGCTCGATGCCCTTCTCATCACAATGCTCCATGCTCTTGTCATTACAATCCTCCATGACCCATGTATCACAGTGTACCGTGCCCTTGTAATCACAATTCTCCATGCCCACTCTCATCACAATAATCCATGAAACTTTTCAGACCAATGCTCAATTCACTTCTCATCACAATGCTCCATTACCTCTGTCATAACAAGCTCCATGACCACTGCCATCACAATGTTCCACGGCCTTGTCATCACAAGGCTCCAGGACCCTTGTCATCACAATGCTCCAAGACACCTGTAATCACAATGCTCCATGCCCTAGTCATAACAAAGTTCCATGACGCATGTCATCAGAATATTCCATGGCCTTCTCCTCAAAATGCTCCATGCCCTTGTCATCACAATGCTCCAAGACCCAAGTAATCACAATGCTCCATGCCCCTTTTCATCAGAATGCTCCATGAGACTTGTCATCACAAGTCTCCATGTTCATCTCATAAAAATGCTCCAGGATCTTGTCATCACCATGCTCCATTCCCTTGTCATCACAATGCTCCTTGACCCATGTCATCACAATACTCCATGAAAATTTTCAGCCCAATTCTCCATGACATTCTCATCACAATGCTCCATGACCAATATCATCACAATGCTCCAAGACCAGTGTCATAAACACACTCCATCACACCTGACAACACAATGATCCGGGACTCTTGTCATCACAATTCTCCAAGACCGCTGTAATAACAATGCTCCATGACCCCTGTCATCACAATACTCCATGAACATTTTCAGCCCTATGCTCCATGACCCTTGTCATCACAATGATCCATGCCCATGTTACCCCAATGTTCCATGACCCATGTATTCACAATGCTCCATGACGCTTCTCATCACAGTGCTCCATGACACCTGTCATCACAATGCTCCATGCCTTTGTCAGCAAAATGTACATGACCTTGTCATTAGAATGCTCTATGCACTTGTCATCACAATACTCCATTTCCATTGTCATCACAATCCTCCATGAACTTTGGGTCACATTGCTTCATGCCCTTGTCATCACAATGCTCCATGCTCCTTGAAATCAAAATGATCCATGACCTCTGCCATCACAATGCTCCAAACCCTTGTGATCACAATGTTCCATAACACTTGTCCTCACAACACTCCATGATGCCTGTCATCACAATAATCCATGCCCTTTTCATCACAATGCTCCATGACCTTTGTCATCACAATTCTCAATACACTTGTCATCACAATGCTCCCTGACACTTGTCGTCAGAATGCTCCTTGAACCCTGTCACGAAAAGGCTCCATGCCTTTTTCATCACAAAGCCCCATGCCCTTTTCATGCCAATGCTCCATGCCATTGTCATCAAAATACTCCACAAGCTTGTCATCAGAATGCTCCATGACCCTTGTCATCACAATTCTCCATGCACTTGTCAGCACAATGCTCCCTGACACTTGTCATCACAATGCTCCAAGCCATTGTCATCACAATGGGCCATTACATATGTCATCACAATGCTCCCTGACACCTCTCTTTACAATACTGCATTACCTGGTCATCACAATGCTCCCTGCCGTTCTCATCACAATGCACCACACCCTTGTCATCAAAATGCTCCATGACCTTTGTCATCACAAAGCTCCATGACCCTTGGCATCACAATGCTCCATGTCATTGTCATCACAATGCTCCATGAACCCTCTCATCACATTGCTCCATGCCCTTGTCATCACAAAGCTCCATGGCACTTGTCATCACAATGCTCGATGCCCTTCTCATCACAATGCTCCATGCCCTTGTCATTACAATCCTCCATGACCCATGTATCACAGTGTACCGTGCCCTTGTCATCACAATGCGCCATGCCCACTCTCATCACAATAATCCATGAAATATTTCAGACCAATGCTCAATGCACTTCTCATCACAATGTTCTCTTACCTCTGTCATAACAAGCTCCATGACCCCTGCCATCACAATGTTCCACGGCCTTGTCATCACAAGGCTCCAGGACCCTTGTCAGCACAATGCTCCAAGACCCATGTAATCACAATGCTCCATGCCCTTGTCATCACAAAGCTCCATGACGCATGTCATCACAATGTTCCGTGGACTTCGCCTCACAATGCTCCATGCCCTTGTCATCACAATGCTTCAAGACCCCCGTAATCACAATGCTCCATGCCCCTTTTCATAAGAATGCTCCATTAGACTTGTCATCACAAGTCTCCATGGTCATCTCATCACAATGCTCCAAGACCTTGTCATCAACATGCTCCATTCCCTTGTCATCACAATGCTCCATGACCCCTGTCATCACAATACTCCATGCACATTTTTAGCCCAATGCTCCATGACCCTTGTCATCACAATGATCCATGTCCTTGTCATCACAAAGCTCCATGCACTTGTCAGCACAATGCTCCCTGATCCTTGTCATCACAATGCTCCAAACCATTGTCACCACAATGCTCCATTACCTTTGTCATCAGAATCCTCCATGACACTTGGCATCACAATGCTCCATGCCATTGTCATCACAATGCTCCATGACCCCTGTCACCACAATGCTCCGTGACTACAGTCATCACAATGCTTCATAACGTTTGTCATCACAACAATCCATGCCCACGTCATCACAAGGCTCTGTGACCTTTGTAACCACAATGCTCCATGAACTTTTCATCACAATGCTCCGTGACCCTTGTCATCACAATGCTCCATGCCTTTGTCAGAACAATGCTCCATGACCCTTGTCATCAAATTGTGCCATGCGCTTTTCACCACAATGATCCACCACCTTGTCATCGCTATGCTCCATAAACCTTGTAATCACAATGCTCCATGCACTTCTCATCCAAAGACTCTCTCACATGAGATATCACAATGTTCCATCACTAGTCATCACAATCCTCCCTCACCCCTGTTATCACAATGTTCCATGACCCCTGTCATCACAATGCTACATCCCCTTATCAGCACAATGTTCCATGACCCCTGACATCACAATGTTCCATAACCCCTGTCATCAAAATGCTCCATGACCCTTTTCATCTCTAAGCTACATTACCCCTGGCATCACAATGTTCTATAACCTCTGGCATCAAAATATTCCATTACACTTTTCATCAAATTGCTGCATTACCCTGTCATCAAAATGCTCCCTGCCCTTCTCATCACAATGCACCACACACTTGTCATCAAAATGCTCCATGACCTTTGTCATCACAAAGCTCCATGACCCTTGGCATCACAATGCTCCATGTCATTGTCATCACAATGCTCCATGAACCCTCTCATCACATTGCTCCATGTCCTTGTCATCACAAAGCTCCATGACACTTGTCATCACAATGCTCGATGCCATTCTCATCACAATGCTCCATGACCTTGTCATTACAATCCTCCATGACCCATGTATCACAGTGTACCGTGCCCTTGTCATGACAAACCGCCATGCCCACTCTCATCACAGTAATCCATGAAACATTTCAGATCAATGCTCAATGCCCTTCTCATCACAATGCTCCGTTACCTCTGTCGTAACAATGCTCCATGACACCTGCCATCATAATATTCCACGGCCTTGTCATCACAAGGCTCCATGACCCTTGTCATCACAATGCTCCAAGATCCATGTAATCACAATGCTCCATGCCCTTGTCATCACAAAGCTCCATGACGCATGTCATCAGAATGTTCCATGGTCTTCTCCTCACAATGCTCCATGCCCTTGTCATCACAATGCTCGAAGACTCCAGTAATCACAATGTTCCATTCCCTTTTTCATCAGAATGCTCCATTAGATTTGTCATCACAAGTCTCCATGGTCATCTCCTCACAATGCTCCAAGACCTTGTCATCACCATGCTCCATTCCCTTGTCATCACAATGCTCCATGACCCCTGTCATCACAATACTCCATGAACATTTTCAGCCCAATTCTCTATGACCTTCTCATCACAATGCTCCATGACCAATATCATCACAATGCTCCATGACCACTGTCATCACAACACTCCATGACACCTGACAACACAATGATCCGGGACTCTTGTCATCACAATGCTCCAAGACCCCTGTAATCACAATGCTCCATGACCCCTGTCATCACAATACTCCATGAACATTTTCAGCCCAATGTTCCATGACCATTGTCATCACAATGATCCATGCCCTTGTCATCCCAATGTTCCATGACACTTGTTTTCACAAGGCTCTGTGACGCTTGTCACCACAGTGCTCCATGACACCTGTCATCACAATGCTCCATTCCTTTGTCAGCAAAATGCTAAATGGCCTTGTCATTACAATGCGCTAGGCGCTTGTCATCACAATACTCCATTACTGTTGTCATCACAATTTCCCATGATACTTGGGATCACATTGCTGCATGCCCTTGTCATCACAATGCTCCATGCTCCTTGAAATCAAAATGATCCATGACCTCTGTCATCACAGTGCTCCAAACCCTTGTGATCACAATGTTCCATAACACTTGTCCTCACAACGCTCCATGATGCCTGTCATCACAATACTCCATGCCCTTTTCATCACAATGTTCCATGACCTTTGTCATCACAATTCTCAATACACTTGTCATCACAATGCTCCCTGACTCTTGTCGTCATCATGCTCCTTGAAACCTGTCACCAAAAGGCTACACGCCTTTTTCATCACAAAGCCCCATGCCGTTTTCATCCCAATGCTCCATGCCATTGTCATCAAAATATTCCTCAAGCTTGTCATCAGGAAGCTCCATGACCCTTGTCATCACAATGCTCCAAGCCATTGCCATTCACAATGCTCCATTACCTTTGTCATCAGAATCCTCCATGACACTTGGCATCACAATGCTCCATGACATTGCCATCACAATGGGCCATTACATATGTCATCACAATGCTCCCTGACACCTATCTTCACAATACTGCATGACCTTTGTCATCACAATGCTCCATGACCCTTGGCATCACAATGCTCCATGTCATTGTCATCACAATGCTCCATGAACCCTCTCATCACTTTGCTCCATGCCCTTGTCATCACAAAGCTCCATGGCACTTGTCATCACAATGCTCGATGCCCTTCTCATCACAATGCTCCATGCCCTTGTCATTACAATCCTCCATGACCCATGTATCACTGTGTACCGTGCCCTTGTCATCACAATGCGCCATGCCCACTCTCATCACAATAATCCATGAAATATTTCAGACCAATGCTCAATGCACTTCTCATCACAATGCTCCATTACCTCTGTCATAACAAGCTCCATGACCCCTGCCATCACAATGTTCCACGGCCTTGTCATCACAAGGCTCCAGCACCCTTGTCAGCACAATGCTCAAAGACCCATGTAATCACAATGCTCCATGCGCTTGTCATCACAAAGCTCCATGACGCATGTCATCACAATGTTCCATGGCCTTCGCCTCACAATGCTCCATGCCCTTGTCATCACAATGCTTCAAGACCCCCGTAATCACAATGCTCCATGCCCCTTTTCATAAGAATGCTCCATTAGACTTGTCATCACAAGTCTCCATGGTCATCTCATCACAATGCTCCAAGACCTTGTCATCAACATGCTCCATTCCCTTGTCATCACAATGCTCCATGACCCCTGTCATCACAATACTCCATGCACATTTTTAGCCCAATGCTCCATGACCCTTGTCATCACAATGATCAATGCCCTTGTCATCACAATGCTCCATGCACTTGTCAGCACAATGCTCCCTGATCCTTGTCATCACAATGCTCCAAACCATTGTCACCACAATGCTCCATTACATTTGTCATCAGAATCCTCCATGACACTTGGCATCACAATGCTCCATGCCATTGTCATCACAATGCTCCATGACCCTTTTCATCACAATGCTCCGTGACTACAGTCATCACAATGCTTCATAACGTTTGTCATCACAACAATCCATGCCCGCGTCATCACAAGTCTCTGTGACCTTTGTAACCACAATGCTCCGTGACCCTTGTCATCACAATGCTCCATGCCTTTGTCAGAACAATGCTCCATGACCCTTGTCATCAAACTGTGCCATGCGCTTTTCACCACAATGATCCACAACCTTGTCATCGCTATGCTCCATAAACCTTGTAATCACAATGCCTCATGCACTTCTCATCCAAATACTCTCTCACATGAGATATCACAATGTTCCATCACTAGTCATCACAATCCTCCCTCACCCCTGTTATCACAATGTTCCATGACCCCTGTCATCACAATGCTACATCCCCTTATCAGCACAATATTCCATGACCCCTGACATCACAATGTTCCATAACCCCTGTCATCAAAATGCTCCATGACCCTTTTCATCCCAAAGCTCCATGACCCCTGGCATCACAATGTTCTATAACCCCTGGCATCAAAATGTTCCATTACACTTTTCATCAAATTGCTGCATGTCCCTGTCATCAAAATGCTCCCTGCCCTTCTCATCACAATGCACCACACACTTGTCATCAAAATGCTCCATTACCTTTGTCATCACAAAGCTCCATGACCCTTGGCATCACAATGCTCCATGTCATTGTCATCACAATGCTCCATGAACCCTCTCATCACACTGCTCCATGTCATTGTCATCACAAAGCTCCATGACACTTGTCATCACAATGCTCGATGCCATTCTCATCACAATGCTCCATGACCTTGTCATTACAATCCTCCATGACCCATGTATCACAGTGTACCGTGCCCTTGTCATGACAAACCGCCATGCCCACTCTCATCACAGTAATCCATGAAACATTTCAGATCAATGCTCAATGCCCTTCTCATCACAATGCTCCGTTACCTCTGTCGTAACAATGCTCCATGACACCTGCCATCATAATATTCCACGGCCTTGTCATCACAAGGCTCCATGACCCTTGTCATCACAATGCTCCAAGATCCATGTAATCACAATGCTCCATGTCCTTGTCATCACAAAGCTCCATGACGCATGTCATCAGAATGTTCCATAGTCTTCTCCTCACAATGCTCCATGCCCTTGTCATCACAATGCTCGAAGACTCCAGTAATCACAATGTTCCATTCCCTTTTTCATCAGAATGCTCCATTAGATTTGTCATCACAAGTCTCCATGGTCATCTCCTCACAATGCTCCAAGACCTTGTCATCACCATGCTCCATTCCCTTGTCATCACAATGCTCCATGACCCCTGTCATCACAATACTCCATGAACATTTTCAGCCCAATTCTCTATGACTTTCTCATCACAATGCTCCATGACCAATATCATCACAATGCTCCATGACCACTGTCATCACAACACTCCATGACACCTGACAACACAATGATCCGGGACTCTTGTCACCACAATGCTCCAAGACCCCTGTAATCACAATGCTCCATGACCCCTGTCATCACAATACTCCATGAACATTTTCAGCCCAATGCTCCATGACCCTTGTCATCACAATGATGCATGCCCATGTTATCCCAATGTTCCATGACCCATGTATTCACAATGCTCCATGACGCTTGTCATCACAGTGCTCCATGACACCTGTCATCACAATGCTCCATGCCTTTGTCAGCAAAATGCTACATGACCTTGTCATTACAATGCTCTATACACTTGTCATCACAATACTCCATTTCCATTGTCATCACAATCCTCCATGAACTTTGGGATCACATTGCTTCATGCCCTTGTCATCACAATGCTCCATGCCCCTTGAAATCAAAATGATCCATGACCTCTGTCATCACAATGCTCCAAACCCTTGTGATCACAATGTTCCATAACACTTGTCCTCACAACGCTCCGTGATGACTGTCATCACAATAATCCATGCCCTTTTCATCACAATGCTCCATGACCTTTGTCATCACAATTCTCAATACACTTGTCATCACAATGCTCCCTGACACTTGTCATCAGAATGCTCCTTGAACCCTGTCACGAAAAGGCTCCATGCCTTTTTCATCACAAAGCCCCATGCCCTTTTCATCCCAATGCTCCATGCCATTGTTATCAATATACTACACAAGCTTGTCATCAGAATGCTCCATGACCCTTGTCATCACAATTCTCCATGCACTTGTCAGCACAATGCTCCCTGACACTTGTCATCACAATGCTCCAAGCCATTGTCATCACAATGCTCCATTACCTTTGTGATCAGAATCCTCAATGGAAGTTTCCATCACAATGCTCCATGCCATTGTCATCACAATGGGCCATTACATATGTCATCACAATGCTCCCTGACACCTCTCTTTACAATACTGCATTACCTGGTCATCACAATGCTCCCTGCCGTTCTCATCACAATGCACCACACACTTGTCATCAAAATGCTCCATGACCTTTGTCATCACAAAGCTCCATGACCCTTGGCATCACAATGCTCCATGTCATTGTCATCACAATGCTCCATGAACCCTCTCATCACATTGCTCCATGCCCTTGTCATCACAAAGCTCCATGGCACTTGTCATCACAATGCTCGATGCCCTTCTCATCACAATGCTCCATGCCCTTCTCATTACAATCCTCCATGACCCATGTATCACAGTGTACCGTGCCCTTGTCATCACAATGCGCCATGCCCACTCTCATCACAATAATCCATGAAATATTTCAGACCAATGCTCAATGCACTTCTCATCACAATGCTCCATTACCTCTGTCATAACAAGCTCCATGACCCCTGCCATCACAATGTTCCACGGCCTTGTCATCACAAGGCTCCAGGACCCTTGTCAGCACAATGCTCCAAGACCCATGTAATCACAATGCTCCATGCCCTTGTCATCACAAAGCTCCATGACGCATGTCATCACAATGTTCCATGGCCTTCGCCTCACAATGCTCCATGCCCTTGTCATCACAATGCTTCAAGACCCCCGTAATCACAATGCTCCATGCCCCTTTTCATAAGAATGCTCCATTAGACTTGTCATCACAAGTCTCCATGGTCATCTCATCACAATGCTCCAAGACCTTGTCATCAACATGCTCCATTCCCTTGTCATCACAATGCTCCATGACCCCTGTCATCACAATACTCCATGCACATTTTCAGCCCAATGCTCCATGACCCTTGTCATCACAATGATCCATGCCCTTGTCATCACAATGCTCCATGCACTTGTCAGCACAATGCTCCCTGATCCTTGTCATCACAATGCTCCAAACCATTGTCACCACAATGCTCCATTACCTTTGTCATCAGAATCCTCCATGACACTTGGCATCACAATGCTCCATGCCATTGTCATCACAATGCTCCATGACCCCTGTCATCACAATGCTCCGTGACTACAGTCATCACAATGCTTCATAACGTTTGTCATCACAAAAATCCATGCCCGCGTCATCACAAGGCTCTGTGACCTTTGTAACCACAATGCTCCGTGACCCTTGTCATCACAATGCTCCATGCCTTTGTCAGAACAATGCTCCATGACCCTTGTCATCAAATTGTGCCATTCGCTTTTCACCACAATGATCCACAACCTTGTCATCGCTATGCTCCATAAACCTTGTAATCACAATGCTCCATGCACTTCTCATCCAAATACTCTCTCACATGAGATATCACAATGTTCCATCACTAATCATCACAATCCTCCCTCACCCCTGTTATCACAATGTTCCATGACCCCTGTCATCACAATGCTACATCCCCTTATCAGCACAATGTTCCATGACCCCTGACATCACAATGTTCCATAACCCCTGTCATCAAAATGCTCCATGACCCTTTTCATCCCAAAGCTCCATGACCCCTGGCATCACAATGTTCTATAACCCCTGGCATCAAAATGTTCCATTACACTTTTCATCAAATTGCTGCATTACCCTGTCATCAAAATGCTCCCTGCCCTTCTCATCACAATGCACCACACACTTGTCATCAAAATGCTCCATGACCTTTGTCATCACAAAGCTCCATGACCCTTGGCATCACAATGCTCCATGTCATTGTCATCACAATGCTCCATGAACCCTCTCATCACATTGCTCCATGTCCTTGTCATCACAAAGCTCCATGACACTTGTCATCACAATGCTCGATGCCATTCTCATCACAATGCTCCATGACCTTGTCATTACAATCCTCCATGACCCATGTATCACAGTGTACCGTGCCCTTGTCATGACAAACCGCCATGCCCACTCTCATCACAGTAATCCATGAAACATTTCAGATCAATGCTCAATGCCCTTCTCATCACAATGCTCCGTTACCTCTGTCGTAACAATGCTCCATGACACCTGCCATCATAATATTCCACGGCCTTGTCATCACAAGGCTCCATGACCCTTGTCATCACAATGCTCCAAGATCCATGTAATCACAATGCTCCATGCCCTTGTCATCACAAAGCTCCATGACGCATGTCATCAGAATGTTCCATGGTCTTCTCAAAATGCTCCATGCCCTTGTCATCACAATGTTCGAAGACTCCAGTAATCACAATGTTCCATTCCCTTTTTCATCAGAATGCTCCATTAGATTTGTCATCACAAGTCTCCATGGTCATCTCCTCACAATGCTCCAAGACCTTGTCATCACCATGCTCCATTCCCTTGTCATCACAATGCTCCATGACCCCTGTCATCACAATACTCCATGAACATTTTCAGCCCAATTCTCTATGACCTTCTCATCACAATGCTCCATGACCAATATCATCACAATGCTCCATGACCACTCTCATCACAACACTCCATGACACCTGACAACATAATGATCCGGGACTCTTGTCATCAAAATGCTCCAAGACCCCTGTAATCACAATGCTCTATGAACCCTGTCATCACAATACTCGATGAACATTTTCAGCCCAATGCTCCATGACCATTGTCATCACAATGATCCATGCCCTTGTCATCCCAATGTTCCATGACACTTGTTTTCACAAGGCTCTGTGACGCTTGTCACCACAGTGCTCCATGACAACTGTCATCACAATGCTCCATTCCTTTGTCAGCAAAATGCTAAATGGCCTTGTCATTACAATGCGCTAGGCGCTTCTCATCACAATACTCCATTACTGTTGTCATCACAATTTCCCATGAACCTTGGGATCACATTGCTTCATGCCCTTGTCATCACAATGCTCCATGCTCCTTGAAATCAAAATGATCCATGACCTCTGTCATCACAATGCTCAAAACCCTTGTGATCACAATGTTCCATAACACTTGTCCTCACAACGCTCCATGATGCCTGTCATCACAATACTCCATGCCCTTTTCATCACAATGTTCCATGACCATTGTCATCACAATTCTCAATACACTTGTCATCACAATGCTCCCTGACACTTGTCGTCAGCATGCTCCTTGAAAACTGTCACCAAAAGGCTACACGCCTTTTTCATCACAAAGCCCCATGCCGTTTTCATCCCAATGCTCCATGCTATTGTCATCAAAATATTCAACAAGCTTGTCATCGGAAAGCTCCATGACCCTTGTCATCACAATGCTCCATGCACTTGTCCGAACAATGCTCCCTGACCCTTGTCATCACAATGCTCCAAGCCATTGTCATTCACAATGCTCCATTACCTTTGTCATCAGAATCCTCCATGACACTTGGCATCACAATGCTCCATGACATTGCCATCACAATGGGCCATTACATATGTCATCACAATGCTCCCTGACACCTATCTTCACAATACTGCATGACCTTTGTCATCACAAAGCTCCATGACCCTTGGCATCACAATGCTCCATGTCATTGTCATCACAATGCTCCATGAACCCTCTCATCACATTGCTCCATGCCCTTGTCATCACAAAGCTCCATGGCACTTGTCATCACAATGCTCGATGCCCTTCTCATCACAATGCTCCATGCCCTTGTCATTACAATCCTCCATGACCCATGTATCACAGTGTACCGTGCCCTTGTCATCACAATGCGCCATGCCCACTCTCATCACAATAATCCATGAAATATTTCAGACCAATGCTCAATACACTTCTCATCACAATGCTCCATTACCTCTGTCATAACAAGCTCCATGACCCCTGCCATCACAATGTTCCACGGCCTTGTCATCACAAGGCTCCAGCACCCTTCTCAGGACAATGCTCCAAGACCCATGTAATCACAATGCTCCATGCCCTTGTCATCACAAAGCTCCATGACGCATGTCATCACAATGTTCCATGGCCTTCGCCTCACAATACTCCATGCCCTTGTCATCACAATGCTTCAAGACCCCCGTAATCACAATGCTCCATGCCCCTTTTCATAAGAATGCTCCATTAGACTTGTCATCACAAGTCTCCATGGTCATCTCATCACAATGCTCCAAGACCTTGTCATCAACATGCTCCATTCCCTTGTCATCACAATGATCCATGACCCCTGTCATCACAATACTCCATGCACATTTTTAGCCCAATGCTCCATGACCCTTGTCATCACAATGATCCATGTCCTTGTCATCACAAAGCTCCATGCACTTGTCAGCACAATGCTCCCTGATCCTTGTCATCACAATGCTCCAAACCATTGTCACCACAATGCTCCATTACCTTTGTCATCAGAATCCTCCATGACACTTGGCATCACAATGCTCCATGCCATTGTCATCACAATGCTCCATGACCCCTGTTATCACAATGCTCCGTGACTACAGTCATCACAATGCTTCATAACGTTTGTCATCGTAACAATCCATGCCCGCGTCATCACAAGGCTCTGTGACCTTTGTAACCACAATGCTCCGTGACCCTTGTCATCACAATGCTCCATGCCTTTGTCAGAACAAAGCTCCATGACCCTTGTCATCAAATTGTGCCATGCGCTTTTCACCACAATGATCCACAACCTTGTCATCGCTATGCTCCATAAACCTTGTAATCACAATGCTCCATGCACTTCTCATCCAAATACTCTCTCACATGAGATATCACAATGTTCCATCACTAGTCATCACAATCCTCCCTCACCCCTGTTATCACAATGTTCCATGACCCCTGTCATCACAATGCTACATCCCCTTATCAGCACAATGTTCCATGACCCCTGAAATCACAATGTTCCATAACCCCTGTCATCAAAATGCTCCATGACCCTTTTCATCCCAAAGCTCCATGACCCCTGGCATCACAATGTTCTATAACCCCTGGCATCAAAATGTTCCATTACACTTTTCATCAAATTGCTGCATGACCCTGTCATCAAAATGCTCCCTGCCCTTCTCATCACAATGCACCACACACTTGTCATCAAAATGCTCCATGACCTTTGTCATCACAAAGCTCCATGACCCTTGGCATCACAATGCTCCATGTCATTGTCATCACAATGCTCCATGAACCCTCTCATCACATTGCTCCATGTCCTTGTCATCACAAAGCTCCATGACACTTGTCATCACAATGCTCGATGCCATTCTCATCACAATGCTCCATGACCTTGTCATTACAATCCTCCATGACCCATGTATCACAGTGTACCGTGCCCTTGTCATGACAAACCGCCATGCCCACTCTCATCACAGTAATCCATGAAACATTTCAGATCAATGCTCAATGCCCTTCTCATCACAATGCTCCGTTACCTCTGTCGTAACAATGCTCCATGACACCTGCCAACATAATATTCCACGGCCTTGTCATCACAAGGCTCCATGACCCTGGTTATCACAATGCTCCAAGATCCATGTAATCACAATGCTCCATGCCCTTGTCATCACAAAGCTCCATGACGCATGTCATCAGAATGTTCCATGGTCTTCTCCTCACAATGCTCCATGCCCTTGTCATCACAATGCTCGAAGACTCCAGTAATCAAAATGTTCCATTCCCTTTTTCATCAGAATGCTCCATTAGATTTGTCATCACAAGTCTCCATGGTCATCACCTCACAATGCTCCAAGACCTTGTCATCACCATGCTCCATTCCCTTGTCATCACAATGCTCCATGACCCCTGTCATCACAATACTCCATGAACATTTTCAGCCCAATGCTCCATGACCCTTGTCATCACTATGATCCATGCCCATGTTATCCCTATGTTCCATGACCCATGTATTCACAATGCTCCATGACGCTTGTCATCACAGTGCTCCATGACACCTGTCAACACAATGCTCCATGACTTTGTCAGCAAAATACTACATGACCTTGTCATTACAATGCTCTATGCACTTGTCATCACAATACTCCATTTCCATTGTCATCACAATCCTCCATGAACTTTGGGATCACATTGCTTCATGCCCTTGTCATCACAATGCTCCATGCTCCTTGAAATCAAAATGATCCATGACCTCTGTCATCACAATGCTCCAAACCCTTGTGATCACAATGTTCCATAACACTTGTCCTCACAACGCTCCGTGATGCCTGTCATCACAATAATCCATGCCCTTTTCATCACAATGCTCCATGACCTTTGTCATCACAATTCTCAATACACTTGTCATCACAATGCTCCCTGACACTTGTCATCAGAATGCTCCTTGAACCCTGTCACGAAAAGGCTCCATGCCTTTTTCATCACAAAGCCCCATGCCCTTTTCATCCCAATGCTCCATGCCATTGTCATCAATATACTCCACAAGCTTGTCATCAGAAAGCTCCATGACCCTTGTCATCACAATTCTCCATGCACTTGTCAGCACAATGCTCCCTGATACTTGTCATCACAATGCTCCAAGCCATTGTCATCACAATGCTCCATTACCTTTGTGATCAGAATCCTCAATGGAAGTTTGCATCACAATGCTCCATGCCATTGTCATCACAATGGGCCATTACATATGTCATCACAATGCTCCCTGACACCTCTCTTTACAATACTGCATTACCTGGTCATCACAATGCTCCCTGCCGTTCTCATCACAATGCACCACACCCTTGTCATCAAAATGCTCCATGACCTTTGTCATCACAAAGCTCCATGACCCTTGGCATCACAATGCTCCATGTCATTGTCATCACAATGCTCCATGAACCCTCTCATCACATTGCTCCATGCCCTTGTCATCACAAAGCTCCATGGCACTTGTCATCACAATGCTCGATGCCCTTCTCATCACAATGCTCCATGCCCTTGTCATTACAATCCTCCATGACCCATGTATCACAGTGTACCGTGCCCTTGTCATCACAATGCACCATGCCCACTCTCATCACAATAATCCATGAAATATTTCAGACCAATGCTCAATGCACTTCTCATCACAATGCTCCATTACCTCTGTCATAACCAGCTCCATGACCCCTGCCATCACAATGTTCCACGGCCTTGTCATCACAAGGCTCCAGGACCCTTGTCAGCACAATGCTCCAAGACCCATATAATCACAATGCTCCATGCCCTTGTCATCACAAAGCTCCATGACGCATGTCATCACAATGTTCCATGGCCTTCGCCTCACAATGCTCCATGCCCTTGTCATCACAATGCTTCAAGACCCCCGTAATCACAATGCTCCGTGCCCCTTTTCATAAGAATGCTCCATTAGACTTGTCATCACAAGTCTCCATGGTCATCTCATCACAATGCTCCAAGACCTTGTCATCAACATGCTCCATGCCCTTGTCATCACAAAGCTCCATGGCACTTGTCATCACAATGCTCGATGCCCTTCTCATCACAATGCTCCATGCCCTTGTCATTACAATCCTCCATGACCCATGTATCACAGTGTACCGTGCCCTTGTCATCACAATGCGCCATGCCCACTCTCATTACAATAATCCATGAAATATTTCAGACCAATGCTCAATGCACTTCTCATCACAATGCTCCATTACCTCTGTCATAACAAGCTCCATGACCCCTGCCATCACAATGTTCCACGGCCTTGTCATCACAAGGCTCCAGCACCCTTGTCAGCACAATGCTCCAAGACCCATGTAATCACAATGCTCCATGCCCTTGTCATCACAAAGCTCCATGACGCATGTCATCACAATGTTCCATGGCCTTCGCCTCACAATGCTCCATGCCCTTGTCATCACAATGCTTCAAGACCCCCGTAATCACAATGCTCCATGCCCCTTTTCATAAGAATGCTCCATTAGACTTGTCATCACAAGTCTCCATGGTCATCTCATCACAATGCTCCAAGACCTTGTCATCAACATGCTCCATTCCCTTGTCATCACAATGCTCCATGACCCCTGTCATCACAATACTCCATGCACATTTTCAGCCCAATGCTCCATGACCCTTGTCATCACAATGATCCATGCCCTTGTCATCACAATGCTCCATGCACTTGTCAGCACAATGCTCCCTGATCCTTGTCATCACAGTGCTCCAAACCATTGTCACCACAATGCTCCATTACCTTTGTCATCAGAATCCTCCATGACACTTGGCATCACAATGCTCCATGCCATTGTCATCACAATGCTCCATGACCCCTGTCATCACAATGCTCCGTGACTACAGTCATCACAATGCTTCATAACGTTTGTCATCACAACAATCCATGCCCTCGTCATCACAAGGCTCTGTGACCTTTGTAACCACAATGCTCCGTGACCCTTGTCATCACAATGCTCCATGCCTTTGTCAGAACAAAGCTCCATGACCCTTGTCATCAAATTGTGCCATGCGCTTTTCACCACAATGATCCACAACCTTGTCATCGCTATGCTCCATAAACCTTGTAATCACAATGCTCCATGCACTTCTCATCCAAATACTCTCTCACATGAGATATCACAATGTTCCATCACTAGTCATCACAGTCCTCCCTCACCCCTGTTATCACAATGTTCCATGACCCCTGTCATCACAATGCTACATCCCCTTATCAGCACAATGTTCCATGACCCCTGAAATCACAATGTTCCATAACCCCTGTCATCAAAATGCTCCATGACCCTTTTCATCCCAAAGCTCCATGACCCCTGGCATCACAATGTTCTATAACCCCTGGCATCAAAATGTTCCATTACACTTTTCATCAAATTGCTCCATGACCCTGTCATCAACATGCTCCCTGCCCTTCTCATCACAATGCACCACACACTTGTCATCAAAATGCTCCATGACCTTTGTCATCACAAAGCTCCATGACCCTTGGCATCACAATGCTCCATGTCATTGTCATCACAATGCTCCATGAACCCTCTCATCACACTGCTCCATGTCCTTGTCATCACAAAGCTCCATGACACTTGTCATCACAATGCTCGATGCCATTCTCATCACAATGCTCCATGACCTTGTCATTACAATCCTCCATGACCCATGTATCACAGTGTACCGTGCCCTTGTCATGACAAACCGCCATGCCCACTCTCATCACAGTAATCCATGAAACATTTCAGATCAATGCTCAATGCCCTTCTCATCACAATGCTCCGTTACCTCTGTCGTAACAATGCTCCATGACACCTGCCATCATAATATTCCACAGCCTTGTCATCACAAGGCTCCATGACCCTTGTCATCACAATGCTCCAAGTTCCATGTAATCACAATGCTCCATGCCCTTGTCATCACAAAGCTCCATGACGCATGTCATCAGAATGTTCCATGGTCTTCTCCTCACAATGCTCCATGCCCTTGTCATCACAATGCTCGAAGACTCCAGTAATCACAATGTTCCATTCCCTTTTTCATCAGAATGCTCCATTAGATTTGTCATCACAAGTCTCCATGGTCATCTCCTCACAATGCTCCAAGACCTTGTCATCACCATGCTCCATTCCCTTGTCATCACAATGCTCCATGACCCCTGTCATCACAATACTCCATGAACATTTTCAGCCCAATTCTCTATGACCTTCTCATCACAATGCTCCATGACCAATATCATCACAATGCTCCATGACCACTGTCATCACAACACTCCATGACACCTGACAACACAATGATCCGGGACTCTTGTCATCACAATGCTCCAAGACCCCTGTAATCACAATGCTCCATGACCCCTGTCATCACAATACTCCATGAACATTTTCAGCCCAATGCTCCATGACCCTTGTCATCACAATGATCCATGCCCATGTTATCCCAATGTTCCATGACCCATGTATTCACAATGCTCCATGACGCTTGTCATCACAGAGCTCCATGACACCTGTCATCACAATGCTCCATGCCTTTGTCAGCAAAATGCTACATGACCTTGTCATTACAATGCTCTATGCACTTGTCATCACAATACTCCATTTCCATTGTCATCACAATCCTCCATGAACTTTTGGATCACATTGCTTCATGCCCTTGTCATCACAATGCTCCATGCTCCTTGAAATCAAAATGATCCATGACCTCTGTCATCACAATGCTCCAAACCCTTGTGATCACAATGTTCCATAACACTTGTCCTCACAACGCTCCGTGATGACTGTCATCACAATAATCCATGCCCTTTTCATCACAATGCTCCATGACCTTTGTCATCACAATTCTCAATACACTTGTCATCACAATGCTCCCTGACACTTGTCATCACAATGCTCCTTGAACCCTGTCACGAAAAGGCTCCATGCCTTTTTCATCACAAAGCCCCATGCCCTTTTCATCCCAATGCTCCATGCCATTGTCATCAATATACTACACAAGCTTGTCATCAGAATGCTCCATGACCCTTGTCATCACAATTCTCCATGCACTTGTCAGCACAATGCTCCCTGACACTTGTCATCACAATGCTCCAAGCCATGGTCATCACAATGCTCCATTACCTTTGTGATCAGAATCCTCAATGGAAGTTTGCATCACAATGCTCCATGCCATTGTCATCACAATGGGCCATTACATATGTCATCACAATTCTCCCTGACACCTCACTTTACAATACTGCTTTACCTGGTCATCACAATGCTCCCTGCCGTTCTCATCACAATGCACCACACACTTGTCATCAAAATGCTCCATGACCTTTGTCATCACAAAGCTCCATGACCCTTGGCATCACAATGCTCCATGTCATTGTCATCACAATGCTCCATGAACCCTCTCATCACATTGATCCATGACCTTGTCATCACAAAGCTCCATGACACTTGTCATCACAATGCTCCATGCACTTGTCAGAACAATGCTCCCTGACCCTTGTCATCACAATGCTCCAAGCCATTGTCATTCACAATGCTCCATTACCTTTGTCATCAGAATCCTCCATGACACTTGGCATCAAAATGCTCCATGACATTGCCATCACAATGGGCCATTACATATGTCATCACAATGCTCCCTGACACCTATCTTCACAATACTGCATGACCTTTGTCATCACAAAGCTCCATGACCCTTGGCATCACAATGCTCCATGTCATTGTCATCACAATGGTCCATGAACCCTCGCATCACATTGCTCCATGCCCTTGTCATCACAAAGCTCCATGACCCTTGGCATCACAATGCTCCATGTCATTGTCATCACAATGCTCCATGAACCCTCGCATCACATTGCTCCATGCCCTTGTCATCACAAAGCTCCATGGCACTTGTCATCACAATGCTCGATGCCCTTCTCATCACAATGCTCCATGCCCTTTTCATTACAATCCTCCATTACCCATGTATCACAGTGTACCGTGCCCTTGTCATCACAATGCGCCATGCCCACTCTCATCACAATAATCCATGAAATATTTCAGACCAATGCTCAATGCACTTCTCATCACAATGCTCCATTACCTCTGTCATAACAAGCTCCATGACCCCTGCCATCACAATGTTCCACGGCCTTGTCATCACAAGGCTCCAGGACCCTTGTCAGCACAATGCTCCAAGACCCATGTAATCACAATGCTCCATGCCCTTGTCATCACAAAGCTCCATGACGCATGTCATCACAATGTTCCGTGGCCTTCGCCTCACAATGCTCCATGCCCTTGTCATCACAATGCTTCAAGACCCCCGTAATCACAATGCTCCATGCCCCTTTTCATAAGAATGCTCCATTAGACTTGTCATCACAAGTCTCCATGGTCATCTCATCACAATGCTCCAAGACCTTGTCATCAACATGCTCCATTCCCTTGTCATCACAATGCTCCATGACCCCTGTCATCACAATACTCCATGCACATTTTTAGCCCAATGCTCCATGACCCTTGTCATCACAATGATCCATGTCCTTGTCATCACAAAGCTCCATGCACTTGTCAGCACAATGCTCCCTGATCCTTGTCATCACAATGCTCCAAACCATTGTCACCACAATGCTCCATTACCTTTGTCATCAGAATCCTCCATGACACTTGGCATCACAATGCTCCATGCCATTGTCATCACAATGCTCCATGACCCCTGTCATCACAATGCTCCGTGACTACAGTCATCACAATGCTTCATAACGTTTGTCATCGCAACAATCCATGCCCGCGTCATCACAAGGCTCTGTGACCTTTGTAACCACAATGCTCCGTGACCCTTGTCATCACAATGCTCCATGCCTTTGTCAGAACAATGCTCCATGACCCTTGTCATCAAATTGTGCCATGCGCTTTTCACCACAATGATCCACAACCTTGTCATCGCTATGCTCCATAAACCTTGTAATCACAATGCTCCATGCACTTCTCATCCAAATACTCTCTCACATGAGATATCACAATGTTCCATCACTAGTCATCACAATCCTCCCTCACCCCTGTTATCACAATGTTCCATGACCCCTGTCATCACAATGCTACATCCCCTTATCAGCACAATGTTCCATGACCCCTGACATCACAATGTTCCATAACCCCTGTCATCAAAATGCTCCATGACCCTTTTCATCCCAAAGCTCCATGACCCCTGGCATCACAATGTTCTATAACCCCTGGCATCAAAATGTTCCATTACACTTTTCATCAAATTGCTCCATGACCCTGTCATCAAAATGCTCCCTGCCCTTCTCATCACAATGCACCACACACTTGTCATCAAAATGCTCCATGACCTTTGTCATCACAAAGCTCCATGACCCTTGGCATCACAATGCTCCATGTCATTGTCATCACAATGCTCCATGAACCCTCTCATCACACTGCTCCATGTCCTTGTCATCACAAAGCTCCATGACACTTGTCATCACAATGCTCGATGCCATTCTCATCACAATGCTCCATGACCTTGTCATTACAATCCTCCATGACCCATGTATCACAGTGTACCGTGCCCTTGTCATGACAAACCGCCATGCCCACTCTCATCACAGTAATCCATGAAACATTTCAGATCAATGCTCAATGCCCTTCTCATCACAATGCTCCGTTACCTCTGTCGTAACAATGCTCCATGACACCTGCCATCATAATATTCCACGGCCTTGTCATCACAAGGCTCCATGACCCTTGTCATCACAATGCTCCAAGTTCCATGTAATCACAATGCTCCATGCCCTTGTCATCACAAAGCTCCATGACGCATGTCATCAGAATGTTCCATGGTCTTCTCCTCACAATGCTCCATGCCCTGGTCATCACAATGCTCGAAGACTCCAGTAATCACAATGTTCCATTCCCTTTTTCATCAGAATGCTCCATTAGATTTGTCATCACAAGTCTCCATGGTCATCTCCTCACAATGCTCCAAGACCTTGTCATCACCATGCTCCATTCCCTAGTCATCACAATGCTCCATGACCCCTGTCATCACAATACTCCATGAACATTTTCAGCCCAATTCTCTATGACCTTCTCATCACAATGCTCCATGACCAATATCATCACAATGCTCCATGACCACTGTCATCACAACACTCCATGACACCTGACAACACAATGATCCGGGACTCTTGTCATCACAATGCTCCAAGACCCCTGTAATCACAATGCTCCATGACCCCTGTCATCACAATACTCCATGAACATTTTCAGCCCAATGCTCCATGACCCTTGTCATCACAATGATCCATGCCCATGTTATCCCAATGTTCCATGACCCATGTATTCACAATGCTCCATGACGCTTGTCATCACAGTGCTCCATGACACCTGTCATCACAATGCTCCATGCCTTTGTCAGCAAAATGCTACATGACCTTGTCATTACAATGCTCTATGCACTTGTCATCACAATACTCCATTTCCATTGTCATCACAATCCTCCATGAACTTTTGGATCACATTGCTTCATGCCCTTGTCATCACAATGCTCCATGCTCCTTGAAATCAAAATGATCCATGACCTCTGTCATCACAATGCTCCAAACCCTTGTGATCACAATGTTCCATAACACTTGTCCTCACAACGCTCCGTGATGACTGTCATCACAATAATCCATGCCCTTTTCATCACAATGCTCCATGACCTTTGTCATCACAATTCTCAATACACTTGTCATCACAATGCTCCCTGACACTTGTCATCACAATGCTCCTTGAACCCTGTCACGAAAAGGCTCCATGCCTTTTTCATCACAAAGCCCCATGCCCTTTTCATCCCAATGCTCCATGCCATTGTCATCAATATACTACACAAGCTTGTCATCAGAATGCTCCATGACCCTTGTCATCACAATTCTCCATGCACTTGTCAGCACAATGCTCCCTGACACTTGTCATCACAATGCTCCAAGCCATGGTCATCACAATGCTCCATTACCTTTGTGATCAGAATCCTCAATGGAAGTTTGCATCACAATGCTCCATGCCATTGTCATCACAATGGGCCATTACATATGTCATCACAATTCTCCCTGACACCTCACTTTACAATACTGCTTTACCTGGTCATCACAATGCTCCCTGCCGTTCTCATCACAATGCACCACACACTTGTCATCAAAATGCTCCATGACCTTTGTCATCACAAAGCTCCATGACCCTTGGCATCACAATGCTCCATGTCATTGTCATCACAATGCTCCATGAACCCTCTCATCACATTGCTCCATGTCCTTGTCATCACAAAGCTCCATGACACTTGTCATCACAATGCTCCATGCACTTGTCAGAACAATGCTCCCTGACCCTTGTCATCACAATGCTCCAAGCCATTGTCATTCACAATGCTCCATTACCTTTGTCATCAGAATCCTCCATGACACTTGGCATCAAAATGCTCCATGACATTGCCATCACAATGGGCCATTACATATGTCATCACAATGCTCCCTGACACCTATCTTCACAATACTGCATGACCTTTGTCATCACAAAGCTCCATGACCCTTGGCATCACAATGCTCCATGTCATTGTCATCACAATGGTCCATGAACCCTCGCATCACATTGCTCCATGCCCTTGTCATCACAAAGCTCCATGACCCTTGGCATCACAATGCTCCATGTCATTGTCATCACAATGCTCCATGAACCCTCGCATCACATTGCTCCATGCCCTTGTCATCACAAAGCTCCATGGCACTTGTCATCACAATGCTCGATGCCCTTCTCATCACAATGCTCCATGCCCTTTTCATTACAATCCTCCATGACCCATGTATCACAGTGTACCGTGCCCTTGTCATCACAATGCGCCATGCCCACTCTCATCACAATAATCCATGAAATATTTCAGACCAATGCTCAATGCACTTCTCATCACAATGCTCCATTACCTCTGTCATAACAAGCTCCATGACCCCTGCCATCACAATGTTCCACGGCCTTGTCATCACAAGGCTCCAGGACCCTTGTCAGCACAATGCTCCAAGACCCATGTAATCACAATGCTCCATGCCCTTGTCATCACAAAGCTCCATGACGCATGTCATCACAATGTTCCGTGGCCTTCGCCTCACAATGCTCCATGCCCTTGTCATCACAATGCTTCAAGACCCCCGCAATCACAATGCTCCATGCCCCTTTTCATAAGAATGCTCCATTAGACTTGTCATCACAAGTCTCCATGGTCATCTCATCACAATGCTCCAAGACCTTGTCATCAACATGCTCCATTCCCTTGTAATCACAATGCTCCATGACCCCTGTCATCACAATACTCCATGCACATTTTTAGCCCAATGCTCCATGACCCTTGTCATCACAATGATCCATGTCCTTGTCATCACAAAGCTCCATGCACTTGTCAGCACAATGCTCCCTGATCCTTGTCATCACAATGCTCCAAACCATTGTCACCACAATGCTCCATTACCTTTGTCATCAGAATCCTCCATGACACTTGGCATCACAATGCTCCATGCCATTGTCATCACAATGCTCCATGACCCCTGTCATCACAATGCTCCGTGACTACAGTCATCACAATGCTTCATAACGTTTGTCATCGCAACAATCCATGCCCGCGTCATCACAAGGCTCTGTGACCTTTGTAACCACAATGCTCCGTGACCCTTGTCATCACAATGCTCCATTCCTTTCTCAGAACAATGCTCCATGACCCTTGTCATCAAATTGTGCCATGCGCTTTTCACCACAATGATCCACAACCTTGTCATCGCTATGCTCCATAAACCTTGTAATCACAATGCTCCATGCACTTCTCATCCAAATACTCTCTCACATGAGATATCACAATGTTCCATCACTAGTCATCACAATCCTCCCTCACCCCTGTTATCACAATGTTCCATGACCCCTGTCATCACAATGCTACATCGCCTTATCAGCACAATGTTCCATGACCCCTGACATCACAATGTTCCATAACCCCTGTCATCAAAATGCTCCATGACCCTTTTCATCCCAAAGCTCCATGACCCCTGGCATCACAATGTTCTATAACCCCTGGCATCAAAATGTTCCATTACACTTTTCATCAAATTGCTGCATGACCCTGTCATCAAAATGCTCCCTGCCCTTCTCATCACAATGCACCACACACTTGTCATCAAAATGCTCCATGACCTTTGTCATCACAAAGCTCCATGACCCTTGGCATCACAATGCTCCATGTCATTGTCATCACAATGCTCCATGAAACCTCTCATCACATTGCTTCATGTCCTTGTCATCACAAAGCTCCATGACACTTGTCATCACAATGCTCGATGCCATTCTCATCACAATGCTCCATGACCTTGTCATTACAATCCTCCATGACCCATGTATCACAGTGTACCGTGCCCTTGTCATGACAAACCGCCATGCCCACTCTCATCACAGTAATCCATGAAACATTTCAGATCAATGCTCAATGCCCTTCTCATCACAATGCTCCGTTACCTCTGTCGTAACAATGCTCCATGACACCTGCCATCATAATATTCCACGGCCTTGTCATCACAAGGCTCCATGACCCTGGTCATCACAATTCTCCAAGATCCATGTAATCACAATGCTCCATGCCCTTGTCATCACAAAGCTCCATGACGCATGTCATCAGAATGTTCCATGGTCTTCTCCTCACAATGCTCCATGCCCTTGTCATCACAATGCTCGAAGACTCCAGTAATCAAAATGTTCCATTCCCTTTTTCATCAGAATGCTCCATTAGATTTGTCATCACAAGTCTCCATGGTCATCTCCTCACAATGCTCCAAGACCTTGTCATCACCATGCTCCAGTCCCTTGTCATCACAATGCTCCATGACCCCTGTCATCACAATACTCCATGAACATTTTCAGCCCAATTCACTATGACCTTCTCATCACAATGCTCCATGACCAATATCATCACAATTCTCCATGACCACTGTCATCACAACACTCCATGACACCTGACAACACAATGATCCGGGACTCTTGTCATCACAATGCTCCAAGACCCCTGTAATCACAATGCACCATGACCCCTGTCATCACAATACTCCATGAACATTTTCAGCCCAATGCTCCATGACCCTTGTCATCACAATGATCAATGCCCATGTTATCCCAATGTTCCATGACCCATGTATTCACAATGCTCCATGACGCTTGTCATCACAGTGCTCCATGACACCTGTCATTACAATGCTCCATGCCTTTGTCAGCAAAATACTACATGACCTTGTCATTACAATGCTCTATGCACTTGTCATCACAATACTCCATTTCCATTGTCATCACAATCCTCCATGAACTTTGGGATCACATTGCTTCATGCCCTTGTCATCACAATGCTCCATGCTCCTTGAAATCAAAATGATCCATGACCTCTGTCATCACAATGCTCCAAACCCTTGTGATCACAATGTTCCATAACACTTGTCCTCACAATGCTCCGTGATGCCTGTCATCACAATAATCCATGCCCTTTTCATCACAATGCTCCATGACCTTTGTCATCACAATTCTCAATACACTTGTCATCAGAATGCTCCTTGAACCCTGTCACGAAAAGGCTCCATGCCTTTTTCATCACAAAGCCCCATGCCCTTTTCATCCCAATGCTCCATGCCATTGTCATCAATATACTCCACAAGCTTGTCATCAGAATGCTCCATGACCCTTGTCATCACAATTCTCCATGCACTTGTCAGCACAATGCTCCCTGACACTTGTCATCACAATGCTCCAAGCCATTGTCATCACAATGCTCCATTACCTTTGTGATCAGAATCCTCAATGGAAGTTTGCATCACAATGCTCCATGCCATTGTCATCACAATGGGCCATTACATATGTCATCACAATGCTCCCTGACACCTCTCTTTACAATACTGCATTACCTGGTCATCACAATGCTCCCTGCCGTTCTCATCACAATGCACCACACCCTTGTCATCAAAATGCTCCATGACCTTTGTCATCACAAAGCTCCATGACCCTTGGCATCACAATGCTCCATGTCATTGTCATCACAATGCTCCATGAACCCTCTCATCACATTGCTCCATGCCCTTGTCATCACAAAGCTCCATGGCACTTGTCATCACAATGCTCGATGCCCTTCTCATTACAATGCTCCATGCCCTTGTCATTACAATCCTCCATGACCCATGTATCACAGTGTACCGTGCCCTTGTCATCACAATGCACCATGCCCACTCTCATCACAATAATCCATGAAATATTTCAGACCAATGCTCAATGCACTTCTCATCACAATGCTCCATTACCTCTGTCATAACAAGCTCCATGACCCCTGCCATCACAATGTTCCACGGCCTTGTCATCACAAGGCTCCAGCACCCTTGTCAGCACAATGCTCCAAGACCCATGTAATCACAATGCTCCATGCCCTTGTCATCACAAAGCTCCATGACGCATGTCATCACAATGTTCCATGGCCTTCGCCTCACAATGCTCCATGCCCTTGTCATCACAATGCTTCAAGACCCCCGTAATCACAATGCTCCATGCCCCTTTTCATAAGAATGCTCCATTAGACTTGTCATCACAAGTCTCCATGGTCATCTCATCACAATGCTCCAAGACCTTGTCATCAACATGCTCCATTCCCTTGTCATCACAATGCTCCATGACCCCTGTCATCACAATACTCCATGCACATTTTTAGCCCAATGCTCCATGACCCTTGTCATCACAATGATCCATGCCCTTGTCATCACAATGCTCCATGCACTTGTCAGCACAATGCTCCCTGATCCTTGTCATCACAATGCTCCAAACCATTGTCACCACAATGCTCCATTACCTTTGTCATCAGAATCCTCCATGACACTTGGCATCACAGTGCTCCATGCCATTGTCATCACAATGCTCCATGACCCCTGTCATCACAATGTTCCGAGACTACAGACATCACAATGCTTCATAACGTTTGTCATCACAACAATCCATGCCCGCGTCATCACAAGGCTCTGTGACCTTTGTAACCACAATGCTCCGTGACCCTTGTCATCACAATGCTCCATGCCTTTGTCAGAACAATGCTCCATGACCCTTGTCATCAAATTGTGCCATGCGCTTTTCACCACAATGATCCACAACCTTGTCATCGCTATGCTCCATAAACCTTGTAATCACAATGCTCCATGAACTTCTCATCCAAATACTCTCTCACATGAGATATCACAATGTTCCATCACTAGTCATCACAATCCTCCCTCACCCCTGTTATCACAATGTTCCATGACCACTGTCATCACAATGCTACATCCCCTTATCAGCACAATGTTCCATGACCCTTGAAATCACAATGTTCCATAACCCCTGTCATCAAAATGCTCCATGACCCTTTTCATCCCAAAGCTCCATGACCCCTGGCATCACAATGTTCTATAACCCCTGGCATCAAAATGTTCCATTACACTTTTCATCAAATTGCTGCATGACCCTGTCATCAAAATGCTCCCTGCCCTTCTCATCACAATGCACCACACACTTGTCATCAAAATGCTCCATGACCTTTGTCATCACAAAGCTCCATGACCCTTGGCATCACAATGCTCCATGTCATTGTCATCACAATGCTCCATGAACCCTCTCATCACATTGCTCCATGTCCTTGTCATCACAAAGCTCCATGACACTTGTCATCACAATGCTCGATGCCATTCTCATCACAATGCTCCATGACCTTGTCATTACAATCCTCCATGACTCATGTATCACAGTGTACCGTGCCCTTGTCATGACAAACCGCCATGCCCACTCTCATCACAGTAATCCATGAAACATTTCAGATCAATGCTCAATGCCCTTCTCATCACAATGCTCCGTTACCTCTGTCGTAACAATGCTCCATGACACCTGCCATCATAATATTCCACGGCCTTGTCATCACAAGGCTCCATGACCCTTGTCATCACAATGCTCCAAGTTCCATGTAATCACAATGCTCCATGCCCTTGTCATCACAAAGCTCCATGACGCATGTCATCAGAATGTTCCATGGTCTTCTCCTCACAATGCTCCATGCCCTGGTCATCACAATGCTCGAAGACTCCAGTAATCACAATGTTCCATTCCCTTTTTCATCAGAATGCTCCATTAGATTTGTCATCACAAGTCTCCATGGTCATCTCCTCACAATGCTCCAAGACCTTGTCATCACCATGCTCCATTCCCTAGTCATCACAATGCTCCATGACCCCTGTCATCACAATACTCCATGAACATTTTCAGCCCAATTCTCTATGACCTTCTCATCACAATGCTCCATGACCAATATCATCACAATGCTCCATGACCACTGTCATCACAACACTCCATGACACCTGACAACACAATGATCCGGGACTCTTGTCATCACAATGCTCCAAGACCCCTGTAATCACAATGCTCCATGACCCCTGTCATCACAATACTCCATGAACATTTTCAGCCCAATGCTCCATGACCCTTGTCATCACAATGATCCATGCCCATGTTATCCCAATGTTCCATGACCCATGTATTCACAATGCTCCATGACGCTTGTCATCACAGTGCTCCATGACACCTGTCATCACAATGCTCCATGCCTTTGTCAGCAAAATGCTACATGACCTTGTCATTACAATGCTCTATGCACTTGTCATCACAATACTCCATTTCCATTGTCATCACAATCCTCCATGAACTTTTGGATCACATTGCTTCATGCCCTTGTCATCACAATGCTCCATGCTCCTTGAAATCAAAATGATCCATGACCTCTGTCATCACAATGCTCCAAACCCTTGTGATCACAATGTTCCATAACACTTGTCCTCACAACGCTCCGTGATGACTGTCATCACAATAATCCATGCCCTTTTCATCACAATGCTCCATGACCTTTGTCATCACAATTCTCAATACACTTGTCATCACAATGCTCCCTGACACTTGTCATCACAATGCTCCTTGAACCCTGTCACGAAAAGGCTCCATGCCTTTTTCATCACAAAGCCCCATGCCCTTTTCATCCCAATGCTCCATGCCATTGTCATCAATATACTACACAAGCTTGTCATCAGAATGCTCCATGACCCTTGTCATCACAATTCTCCATGCACTTGTCAGCACAATGCTCCCTGACACTTGTCATCACAATGCTCCAAGCCATGGTCATCACAATGCTCCATTACCTTTGTGATCAGAATCCTCAATGGAAGTTTGCATCACAATGCTCCATGCCATTGTCATCACAATGGGCCATTACATATGTCATCACAATTCTCCCTGACACCTCACTTTACAATACTGCTTTACCTGGTCATCACAATGCTCCCTGCCGTTCTCATCACAATGCACCACACACTTGTCATCAAAATGCTCCATGACCTTTGTCATCACAAAGCTCCATGACCCTTGGCATCACAATGCTCCATGTCATTGTCATCACAATGCTCCATGAACCCTCTCATCACATTGCTCCATGTCCTTGTCATCACAAAGCTCCATGACACTTGTCATCACAATGCTCCATGCACTTGTCAGAACAATGCTCCCTGACCCTTGTCATCACAATGCTCCAAGCCATTGTCATTCACAATGCTCCATTACCTTTGTCATCAGAATCCTCCATGACACTTGGCATCAAAATGCTCCATGACATTGCCATCACAATGGGCCATTACATATGTCATCACAATGCTCCCTGACACCTATCTTCACAATACTGCATGACCTTTGTCATCACAAAGCTCCATGACCCTTGGCATCACAATGCTCCATGTCATTGTCATCACAATGGTCCATGAACCCTCGCATCACATTGCTCCATGCCCTTGTCATCACAAAGCTCCATGACCCTTGGCATCACAATGCTCCATGTCATTGTCATCACAATGCTCCATGAACCCTCGCATCACATTGCTCCATGCCCTTGTCATCACAAAGCTCCATGGCACTTGTCATCACAATGCTCGATGCCCTTCTCATCACAATGCTCCATGCCCTTTTCATTACAATCCTCCATGACCCATGTATCACAGTGTACCGTGCCCTTGTCATCACAATGCGCCATGCCCACTCTCATCACAATAATCCATGAAATATTTCAGACCAATGCTCAATGCACTTCTCATCACAATGCTCCATTACCTCTGTCATAACAAGCTCCATGACCCCTGCCATCACAATGTTCCACGGCCTTGTCATCACAAGGCTCCAGGACCCTTGTCAGCACAATGCTCCAAGACCCATGTAATCACAATGCTCCATGCCCTTGTCATCACAAAGCTCCATGACGCATGTCATCACAATGTTCCGTGGCCTTCGCCTCACAATGCTCCATGCCCTTGTCATCACAATGCTTCAAGACCCCCGCAATCACAATGCTCCATGCCCCTTTTCATAAGAATGCTCCATTAGACTTGTCATCACAAGTCTCCATGGTCATCTCATCACAATGCTCCAAGACCTTGTCATCAACATGCTCCATTCCCTTGTAATCACAATGCTCCATGACCCCTGTCATCACAATACTCCATGCACATTTTTAGCCCAATGCTCCATGACCCTTGTCATCACAATGATCCATGTCCTTGTCATCACAAAGCTCCATGCACTTGTCAGCACAATGCTCCCTGATCCTTGTCATCACAATGCTCCAAACCATTGTCACCACAATGCTCCATTACCTTTGTCATCAGAATCCTCCATGACACTTGGCATCACAATGCTCCATGCCATTGTCATCACAATGCTCCATGACCCCTGTCATCACAATGCTCCGTGACTACAGTCATCACAATGCTTCATAACGTTTGTCATCGCAACAATCCATGCCCGCGTCATCACAAGGCTCTGTGACCTTTGTAACCACAATGCTCCGTGACCCTTGTCATCACAATGCTCCATTCCTTTCTCAGAACAATGCTCCATGACCCTTGTCATCAAATTGTGCCATGCGCTTTTCACCACAATGATCCACAACCTTGTCATCGCTATGCTCCATAAACCTTGTAATCACAATGCTCCATGCACTTCTCATCCAAATACTCTCTCACATGAGATATCACAATGTTCCATCACTAGTCATCACAATCCTCCCTCACCCCTGTTATCACAATGTTCCATGACCCCTGTCATCACAATGCTACATCGCCTTATCAGCACAATGTTCCATGACCCCTGACATCACAATGTTCCATAACCCCTGTCATCAAAATGCTCCATGACCCTTTTCATCCCAAAGCTCCATGACCCCTGGCATCACAATGTTCTATAACCCCTGGCATCAAAATGTTCCATTACACTTTTCATCAAATTGCTGCATGACCCTGTCATCAAAATGCTCCCTGCCCTTCTCATCACAATGCACCACACACTTGTCATCAAAATGCTCCATGACCTTTGTCATCACAAAGCTCCATGACCCTTGGCATCACAATGCTCCATGTCATTGTCATCACAATGCTCCATGAAACCTCTCATCACATTGCTTCATGTCCTTGTCATCACAAAGCTCCATGACACTTGTCATCACAATGCTCGATGCCATTCTCATCACAATGCTCCATGACCTTGTCATTACAATCCTCCATGACCCATGTATCACAGTGTACCGTGCCCTTGTCATGACAAACCGCCATGCCCACTCTCATCACAGTAATCCATGAAACATTTCAGATCAATGCTCAATGCCCTTCTCATCACAATGCTCCGTTACCTCTGTCGTAACAATGCTCCATGACACCTGCCATCATAATATTCCACGGCCTTGTCATCACAAGGCTCCATGACCCTGGTCATCACAATTCTCCAAGATCCATGTAATCACAATGCTCCATGCCCTTGTCATCACAAAGCTCCATGACGCATGTCATCAGAATGTTCCATGGTCTTCTCCTCACAATGCTCCATGCCCTTGTCATCACAATGCTCGAAGACTCCAGTAATCAAAATGTTCCATTCCCTTTTTCATCAGAATGCTCCATTAGATTTGTCATCACAAGTCTCCATGGTCATCTCCTCACAATGCTCCAAGACCTTGTCATCACCATGCTCCAGTCCCTTGTCATCACAATGCTCCATGACCCCTGTCATCACAATACTCCATGAACATTTTCAGCCCAATTCACTATGACCTTCTCATCACAATGCTCCATGACCAATATCATCACAATTCTCCATGACCACTGTCATCACAACACTCCATGACACCTGACAACACAATGATCCGGGACTCTTGTCATCACAATGCTCCAAGACCCCTGTAATCACAATGCACCATGACCCCTGTCATCACAATACTCCATGAACATTTTCAGCCCAATGCTCCATGACCCTTGTCATCACAATGATCAATGCCCATGTTATCCCAATGTTCCATGACCCATGTATTCACAATGCTCCATGACGCTTGTCATCACAGTGCTCCATGACACCTGTCATTACAATGCTCCATGCCTTTGTCAGCAAAATACTACATGACCTTGTCATTACAATGCTCTATGCACTTGTCATCACAATACTCCATTTCCATTGTCATCACAATCCTCCATGAACTTTGGGATCACATTGCTTCATGCCCTTGTCATCACAATGCTCCATGCTCCTTGAAATCAAAATGATCCATGACCTCTGTCATCACAATGCTCCAAACCCTTGTGATCACAATGTTCCATAACACTTGTCCTCACAATGCTCCGTGATGCCTGTCATCACAATAATCCATGCCCTTTTCATCACAATGCTCCATGACCTTTGTCATCACAATTCTCAATACACTTGTCATCAGAATGCTCCTTGAACCCTGTCACGAAAAGGCTCCATGCCTTTTTCATCACAAAGCCCCATGCCCTTTTCATCCCAATGCTCCATGCCATTGTCATCAATATACTCCACAAGCTTGTCATCAGAATGCTCCATGACCCTTGTCATCACAATTCTCCATGCACTTGTCAGCACAATGCTCCCTGACACTTGTCATCACAATGCTCCAAGCCATTGTCATCACAATGCTCCATTACCTTTGTGATCAGAATCCTCAATGGAAGTTTGCATCACAATGCTCCATGCCATTGTCATCACAATGGGCCATTACATATGTCATCACAATGCTCCCTGACACCTCTCTTTACAATACTGCATTACCTGGTCATCACAATGCTCCCTGCCGTTCTCATCACAATGCACCACACCCTTGTCATCAAAATGCTCCATGACCTTTGTCATCACAAAGCTCCATGACCCTTGGCATCACAATGCTCCATGTCATTGTCATCACAATGCTCCATGAACCCTCTCATCACATTGCTCCATGCCCTTGTCATCACAAAGCTCCATGGCACTTGTCATCACAATGCTCGATGCCCTTCTCATTACAATGCTCCATGCCCTTGTCATTACAATCCTCCATGACCCATGTATCACAGTGTACCGTGCCCTTGTCATCACAATGCACCATGCCCACTCTCATCACAATAATCCATGAAATATTTCAGACCAATGCTCAATGCACTTCTCATCACAATGCTCCATTACCTCTGTCATAACAAGCTCCATGACCCCTGCCATCACAATGTTCCACGGCCTTGTCATCACAAGGCTCCAGCACCCTTGTCAGCACAATGCTCCAAGACCCATGTAATCACAATGCTCCATGCCCTTGTCATCACAAAGCTCCATGACGCATGTCATCACAATGTTCCATGGCCTTCGCCTCACAATGCTCCATGCCCTTGTCATCACAATGCTTCAAGACCCCCGTAATCACAATGCTCCATGCCCCTTTTCATAAGAATGCTCCATTAGACTTGTCATCACAAGTCTCCATGGTCATCTCATCACAATGCTCCAAGACCTTGTCATCAACATGCTCCATTCCCTTGTCATCACAATGCTCCATGACCCCTGTCATCACAATACTCCATGCACATTTTTAGCCCAATGCTCCATGACCCTTGTCATCACAATGATCCATGCCCTTGTCATCACAATGCTCCATGCACTTGTCAGCACAATGCTCCCTGATCCTTGTCATCACAATGCTCCAAACCATTGTCACCACAATGCTCCATTACCTTTGTCATCAGAATCCTCCATGACACTTGGCATCACAGTGCTCCATGCCATTGTCATCACAATGCTCCATGACCCCTGTCATCACAATGTTCCGAGACTACAGACATCACAATGCTTCATAACGTTTGTCATCACAACAATCCATGCCCGCGTCATCACAAGGCTCTGTGACCTTTGTAACCACAATGCTCCGTGACCCTTGTCATCACAATGCTCCATGCCTTTGTCAGAACAATGCTCCATGACCCTTGTCATCAAATTGTGCCATGCGCTTTTCACCACAATGATCCACAACCTTGTCATCGCTATGCTCCATAAACCTTGTAATCACAATGCTCCATGAACTTCTCATCCAAATACTCTCTCACATGAGATATCACAATGTTCCATCACTAGTCATCACAATCCTCCCTCACCCCTGTTATCACAATGTTCCATGACCACTGTCATCACAATGCTACATCCCCTTATCAGCACAATGTTCCATGACCCTTGAAATCACAATGTTCCATAACCCCTGTCATCAAAATGCTCCATGACCCTTTTCATCCCAAAGCTCCATGACCCCTGGCATCACAATGTTCTATAACCCCTGGCATCAAAATGTTCCATTACACTTTTCATCAAATTGCTGCATGACCCTGTCATCAAAATGCTCCCTGCCCTTCTCATCACAATGCACCACACACTTGTCATCAAAATGCTCCATGACCTTTGTCATCACAAAGCTCCATGACCCTTGGCATCACAATGCTCCATGTCATTGTCATCACAATGCTCCATGAACCCTCTCATCACATTGCTCCATGTCCTTGTCATCACAAAGCTCCATGACACTTGTCATCACAATGCTCGATGCCATTCTCATCACAATGCTCCATGACCTTGTCATTACAATCCTCCATGACTCATGTATCACAGTGTACCGTGCCCTTGTCATGACAAACCGCCATGCCCACTCTCATCACAGTAATCCATGAAACATTTCAGATCAATGCTCAATGCCCTTCTCATCACAATGCTCCGTTACCTCTGTCGTAAAAATGCTCCATGACACCTGCCATCATAATATTCCACGGCCTTGTCATCACAAGGCTCCATGACCCTTGTCATCACAATTCTCCAAGTTCCATGTAATCACAATGCTCCATGCCCTTGTCATCACAAAGCTCCATGACGCATGTCATCAGAATGTTCCATGGTCTTCTCCTCACAATGCTCCATGCCCTTGTCATCACAATGCTCGAAGACTCCAGTAATCACAATGTTCCATTCCCTTTTTCATCAGAATGCTCCATTAGATTTGTCATCACAAGTCTCCATGGTCATCTCCTCACAATGCTCCAAGACCTTGTCATCACCATGCTCCATTCCCTTGTCATCACAATGCTCCATGACCCCTGTCATCACAATACTCCATGAACATTTTCAGCCCAATTCTCTATGACCTTCTCATCACAATGCTCCATGACCAATATCATGACAATGCTCCATGACCACTGTCATCACAACACTCCATGACACCTGACAACATAATGATCCGGGACTCTTGTCATCACAATGCTCCAAGACCCCTGTAATCACAATGCTCCATGACCCCTGTCATCACAATACTCCATGAACATTTTCAGCCCAATGCTCCATGACCATTGTCATCACAATGATCCATGCCCTTGTCATCCCAATGTTCCATGACACTTGTTTTCACAAGGCTCTGTGACGCTTGTCACCACAGTGCTCCATGACACCTGTCATCACAATGCTCCATTCCTTTGTCAGCAAAATGCTAAATGGCCTTGTCATTACAATGCGCTAGGCGCTTGTCATCACAATACTCCATTACTGTTGTCATCACAATCCTCCATGAACTTTGGGATCACATTGCTTCATGCCCTTGTCATCACAATGCTCCATGCTCCTTGAAATCAAAATGATCCATGACCTCTGTCATCACAATGCTCCAAACCCTTGTGATCACAATGTTCCATAACCCTTGTCCTCACAACGCTCCGTGATGACTGTCATCACAATAATCCATGCCCTTTTCATCACAATGCTCCATGACCTTTGTCATCACAATTCTCAATACACTTGTCATCACAATGCTCCCTGACACTTGTCATCAGAATGCTCCTTGAACCCTGTCACGAAAAGGCTCCATGCCTTTTTCATCACAAAGTCCCATGCCCTTTTCATCCCAATGCTCCATGCCATTGTCATCAATATACTACACAAGCTTGTCATCAGAATGCTCCATGACCCTTGTCATCACAATTCTCCATGCACTTGTCAGCACAATGCTCCCTGACACTTGTCATCACAATGCTCCAAGCCATGGTCATCACAATGCTCCATTACCTTTGTGATCAGAATCCTCAATGGAAGTTTGCATCACAATGCTCCATGCCATTGTCATCACAATGGGCCATTACATATGTCATCACAATTCTCCCTGACACCTCTCTTTACAATACTGCATTACCTGGTCATCACAATGCTCCCTGACGTTCTCATCACAATGCACCACACCCTTGTCATCAAAATGCTCCATGACCTTTGTCATCACAAAGCTCCATGACCCTTGGCATCACAATGCTCCATGTCATTGTCATCACAATGCTCCATGAACCCTCTCATCACATTGCTCCATGTCCTTGTCATCACAAAGCTCCATGACACTTGTCATCACAATGCTCCATGCACTTGTCAAAACAATGCTCCCTGACCCTTGTCATCACAATGCTCCAAGCCATTGTCATTCACAATGCTCCATTACCTTTGTTATCAGAATCCTCCATGACACTTGGCATCACAATGCTCCATGACATTGCCATCACAATGGGCCATTACATATGTCATCACAATGCTCCCTGACACCTATCTTCACAATACTGCATGACCTTTGTCATCACAAAGCTCCATGACCCTTGGCATCACAATGCTCCATGTCATTGTCATCACAATGCTCCATGAACCCTCTCATCACATTGCTCCATGCCCTTGTCATCACAAAGCTCCATGGCACTTGTCATCACAATGCTCGATGCCCTTCTCATCACAATGCTCCATGCCCTTGTCATTACAATCCTCCATGACCCATGTATCACAGTGTACCGTGCCCTTGTCATCACAATGCGCCATGCCCACTCTCATCACAATAATCCATGAAATATTTCAGACCAATGCTCAATGCACTTCTCATCACAATGCTCCATTACCTCTGTCATAACAAGCTCCATGACCCCTGCCATCACAATGTTCCACGGCCTTGTCATCACAAGGCTCCAGCACCCTTGTCAGCACAATGCTCCAAGACCCATGTAATCACAATGCTCCATGCCCTTGTCATCACAAAGCTCCATGACGCATGTCATCACAATGTTCCATGGCCTTCGCCTCACAATGCTCCATGCCCTTGTCATCACAATGCTTCAAGACCCCCGTAATCACAATGCTCCATGCCCCTTTTCATAAGAATGCTCCATTAGACTTGTCATCACAAGTCTCCATGGTCATCTCATCACAATGCTCCAAGACCTTGTCATCAACATGCTCCATTCCCTTGTCATCACAATGCTCCATGACCCCTGTCATCACAATACTCCATGCACATTTTTAGCCCAATGCTCCATGACCCTTGTCATCACAATGATCCATGCCCTTGTCATCACAATGCTCCATGCACTTGTCAGCACAATGCTCCCTGATCCTTGTCATCACAATGCTCCAAACCATTGTCACCACAATGCTCCATTACCTTTGTCATCAGAATCCTCCATGACACTTGGCATCACAATGCTCCATGCCATTGTCATCACAATGCTCCATGACCCCTGTCATCACAATGCTCCGTGACTACAGTCATCACAATGTTTCATAACGTTTGTCATCGCAACAATCCATGCCCGCGTCATCACAAGGCTCTGTGACCTTTGTAACCACAATGCTCCATGACCCTTGTCATCACAATGCTCCATGCCTTTGTCAGAACAATGCTCCATGACCCTTGTCATCAAATTGTGCCATGCGCTTTTCACCACAATGATCCACAACCTTGTCATCGCTATGCTCCATAAACCTTGTAATCACAATGCTCCATGCACTTCTCATCCAAATGCTCTCTCACATGAGATATCACAATGTTCCATCACTAGTCATCACAATCCTCCCTCACCCCTGTTATCACAATGTTCCATGACCCCTGTCATCACAATGCTACATCCCCTTATCAGCACAATGTTCCATGACCCCTGACATCACAATGTTCCATAACCCCTGTCATCAAAATGCTCCATGACCCTTTTCATCCCAAAGCTCCATGACCCCTGGCATCACAATGTTCTATAACCCCTGGCATCAAAATGTTCCATTACACTTTTCATCAAATTGCTGCATGACCCTGTCATCAAAATGCTCCCTGCCCTTCTCATCACAATGCACCACACACTTGTCATCAAAATGCTCCATGACCTTTGTCATCACAAAGCTCCATGACCCTTGGCATCACAATGCTCCATGTCATTGTCATCACAATGCTCCATGAACCCTCTCATCACACTGCTCCATGTCCTTGTCATCACAAAGCTCCATGACACTTGTCATCACAATGCTCGATGCCATTCTCATCACAATGCTCGATGACCTTGTCATTACAATCCTCCATGACCCATGTATCACAGTGTACCGTGCCCTTGTCATGACAAACCGCCATGCCCACTCTCATCACAGTAATCCATGAAACATTTCAGATCAATGCTCAATGCCTTTCTCATCACAATGCTCCGTTACCTCTGTCGTAACAATGCTCCATGACACCTGCCATCATAATATTCCACGGCCTTGTCATCACAAGGCTCCATGACCCTTGTCATCACAATGCTCCAAGATCCATGTAATCACAATGCTCCATGTCCTTGTCATCACAAAGCTCCATGACGCATGTCATCAGAATGTTCCATGGTCTTCTCCTCACAATGCTCCATGCCCTTGTCATCACAATGCTCAAAGACTCCAGTAATCACAATGTTCCATTCCCTTTTTCATCAGAATGCTCCATTAGATTTGTCATCACAAGTCTCCATTGTCATCTCCTCACAATGCTCCAAGACCTTGTCATCACCATGCTCCATTCCCTTGTCATCACAATGCTCCATGACCCCTGTCATCACAATGCTCCATGAACATTTTCAGCCCAATTCTCTATGACCTTCTCATCACAATGCTCCATGACCAATATCATCACAATGCTCCATGACCACTGTCATCACAACACTCCATGACACCTGACAACACAATGATCTGGGACTCTTGTCATCACAATGCTCCAAGACCCCTGTAATCACAATGCTCCATGACCCCTGTCATCACAATACTCCATGAACATTTTCAGCCCAATGCTCCATGACCATTGTCATCACAATGATCCATGCCCTTGTCATCCCAATGTTCCATGACACTTGTATTCACAAGGCGCTGTGACGCTTGTCACCACAGTGCTCCATGACACCTGTCTTCACAATGCTCCATTCCTTTGTCAGCAAAATGCTACATGGCCTTGTCATTACAATGCGCTAGGCGCTTGTCATCACAATACTCCATTACTATTGTCATCACAATTTCCCATGAAACTTGGGATCACATTGCTTCATGCCCTTGTCATCACAATGCTCCTTGCTCCTTGAAATCAAAATTATCCATGACCTCTGTCATCACAATGCTCAAAATCCTTGTGATCACAAGGTTCCATAACACTTGTCCTCACAACGCTCCATGATGCCTGTCATCACAATACTCCATGCCCTTTTCATCACAATGTTCCATGACCATTGTCATCACAATTCTCAATACACTTGTCATCACAATGCTCCATGACACTTGTCGTCAGAATGCTCCTTGAACCCTGTCACGAAAAAGCTCCATGCGTTTTTCATCACAAAGCCCCATGCCCTTTTCATCCCAATGCTCCATGCCATTGTCATCAAAATACTCCACAAGCTCGTCATCAGAATGCTCCATGACCCTTGTCATCACAATTCTCCATGCACTTGTCAGGACAATGGTCCTTGACCCTTGTCATCACAATGCTCAAGCCATTGTCATCACAATGCTCCATTACCTTTGTCATCAGAATCCTCCCTGACACTTGGCATCACAATGCTCCATGCCATCCTCATCACAATGGGCCATTCCATATGTGATCACAATGCTCCCTGACACCTGTCTTAACAATACGGCATGACCTGGTCATCAAAATGCTCCATGCCCTTGTCATCACAGTGTGCCATTCCAACTCTCATCGCAATACTCCATGAAAGTTATTAGACCAATGTTCCATGCCCTTGTCATCACAATGCTCCATGCCTTGTTATCACAATGCTCCATGACCCCTGTCATCACAATGCTCCGTGACTCCAGTCATCACAATGCTTCATGACCTTTGTCATCACAATGGTCCATGCCCTCGTCATCAACAGTCTCTGTGACCTTTTTAACCCCAATGCTCCATGAACTTTTCATCACAATGCTCTTTGACCCTTGTCATCACAATGCTCTATGCCTTTCTCAGCACAATGCTCCATGACACATGTCATCACAATGCACCATGCGCTTGGCATCACACTGCTCCACAACATTGTCATCACAATGCTCCATAAAATTTGTCATCACAATGCTCCATGCACTTCTCATCAAAATGCTCTCTCACCACTGATATCACAGTGCTACATCACTATTTGTCACAATACTCCCTCACCCCTGTCATCACAATGTTCCAATACTCCTGTCATCACAATGCTACATGCACTTATCATCACAATGTTCGATGACCCCTGAAATCACAATGTTCCATAACACCTGTCATCAAAATGTTCCATGACACTTTTCATCAAATTGCTCCATGACCCTGTCATCAGAATGATCCCTGCCCTTCTCATCACAATGCACAACGCCCTTGCCATCAAAATGCTCCATGACCTTTGTCATCACAAAGATCCATGGCACATGGCATCACAATGCTCCATGTCATTGTCATCAAAATGCTCCATGAACGCTCTCATCACATTGCTCCATGCCCTTGTCTTCACATAGCTCCATGACACATGTCATCAGAATGCTCCATGGCCTTCTCATCACAATGCTCCAAGCCCTGGCCATCACAGTGCTCCATTACCCCTGTCATAACAATGCTCCATGACCCCTGCCATCACGATGATCCATGGCCTTGTCATCACAAGGCTCCATGACCCTTCTCATCACAATGCTCCAAGAACACTGTAATCACAATGCTCTATGCCCCTTTTCATCTCAATGATCCATGAACCCTGTCATCACAATGCACTATGCCCATCATCATAATGCTTCATGCTATTGTCATAACAACGAAATCAAAATGTTCCATGACCTCTGTCATAACAATGCTCCAAACCCTTGTGATCATAATATTCCATAACACTTGTCATCACAATGCCCCAGGATGCTCATCATCACAATTATCCATGGTCTTCTCATCACAATGATCCATGACCTTCGTCATCACAATGCTCAATACACTTGTCATCAACATGCTCCCTGACACTTGTTGTCTGTATGCTCCTTGAACCCTGTCATGACAAGGCTCCATGCCTTTTTCATCACAATGATCCATGCCCTTTTAATCACAATGCTCCAAGTCCCATGTAATCACAATGGTCCGTGCCATTGTCATCACAAAGCTCAATGATGCATGCCATCAGAATGCTCCTTGATCTTCTCCTCACAATGCTCCATGCCCTTGTCTTCACAGTGTTCTAAGACCCCTGTAATCACAATGCTCCATTCCCCTTTTAATCAGTATGCTCCATGAGACTTGTCATCACAAGGCTCCATGGTTTTGTCATCACAATGCTCCAGGACCTTGTCATCACAATGCTTCACGACCTTGTCATCAAAATTTTCAATGGCCCTTGTCATCATAATGCTCCAAACCCTAATCATCACAATGCTCCATTATATTTGTCATCACAATCCTCCATTACATTTGGTATCACAAAGCTCCATGCCATTGTCATCGCCATGGACCATGACATATGTCATCACAATGCTCCCTGACACCTGTCTTCACAATACTCCATGACCTTATCATCACAATGCTCCATGCCCTTGTCATCACAATGCTCCATGACCCCTGTCATCACAATGCTCCGTGACTCCAGCCATCACAATGCTTCATGACCTTTGTCATCACAATGGTCCATGCCCTCGTCATCAACAGTCTCTGTGACCTTTTTAACCCCAATGCTCCATGAACTTTTCATCACAATGCTCTTTGACCCTTGTCATCACAATGCTCTATGCCTTTCTCAGCACAATGCTCCATGACCCTTGTCATCACAATGCTCCATGCGCTTGTCAGCACAATGCTCCATGACACATGTCATCACAATGCACCATGCGCTTGTCATCACAGTGCTCCACAACATTGTCATCACAATGCTCCATAAAATTTGTCATCACAATGCTCCATGCATTTCTCATCAAAATGTTCTCTCACCACTGATATCACAATGCTACATCACTATTTTTCACAATACTCCCTCACCCCGGTCATCACAATGCTCCCTGACACTTGTCGTCAGAATGCTCCTTGAACCCTGTCACAAAAAGTCTCCATGCCTTTTTCATCACAAAGCCCAATGCCATTTTCATCCCAATGCTCCATGCCATTGTCATCAAAATACTCCACAAGTTTGTCATCAGAATGCTCCCTGACCCTTGTCATCACAATTCTCCATGCACTTGTCAGCACAATGCTCCCTGACCTTTGTCATCACAATGCTCCAAGCATTGTCATCACAATGCTCCAAGCCATTGTCATCACAATGCTCCATTACCTTTGTCATCAGAATCCTCCCTGACACTTGGCATCACAATGCTCCATGCCATTGTCATCACAATGGGCCATTACATATGTCATCACAATGCTTCCTGACACCTCTCTTCACAATACTGCATGACCTGGTCATCAAAATGCTCCATGCCCTTGTCATCACAATGCGCCATGCCCTTGTTATCACAATGTTCCAAGACCACTGTAATCAGAATGCTCCATGCCCCTTTTCATCAGTATGCTCAATGAGACTTGTCATCACAAGGCTCCATGGTTTTCTCATCACAATGCTCCAGGACCTTGTCATCACAATGCTTCACGACATTGTCATGAAAATTCTCAATGGCCCTTGTCATCATAATGCTCCAAGACCTAGTCAACACAATGCTCCATTATATTTGTCATCACAATCCTCCATTACATTTGGCATCACAATGCTCCCTGCCATTGTCATCGCAATGGAACAGGACATATGTCATCACAATGCTCCCTGACACCTGTCTTCACAATGCTCCATGCCCTTTTCATCACAATGCTCCATGAACCCTTACATCACAATGCTCCTTGACTCCAGTCATCAAAATGCTTCATAACATTTGTCATCACAACGGTCCATTCCCGCCTCATCAGAAGGCTCTGTGACGTTTGTAACCACAATGCTCCATGAACTTTACATCACAATGCTCCGTGACCCTTGTCATCACAATTCTCCAAGATCCATGTAATCACAATGCTCCATGCCCTTGTCATCACAAAGCTCCATGACGCATGTCATCAGAATGTTCCATGGTCTTCTCCTCACAATGCTCCATGCCCTTGTCATCACAATGCTCGAAGACTCCAGTAATCACAATGTTCCATTCCCTTTTTCATCAGAATGCTCCATTAGATTTGTCATCACAAGTCTCCATGGTCATCTCCTCACAATGCTCCAAGACCTTGTCATCACCATGCTCCATTCCCTTGTCATCACAATGCTCCATGACCCCTGTCATCACAATACTCCATGAACATTTTCAGCCCAATTCTCTATGACCTTCTCATCACAATGCTCCATGACCAATATCATCACAATGCTCCATGACCACTGTCATCACAACACTCCATGACACCTGACAACATAATGATCCGGGACTCTTGTCATCACAATGCTCCAAGACCCCTGTAATCACAATGCTCCATGACCCCTGTCATCACAATACTCCATGAACATTTTCAGCCCAATGCTCCATGACCCTTGTCATCACAATGATCCATGCCCATGTTATCCCAATGTTCCATGACCCATGTATTCACAATGCTCCATGACTCTTGTCATCACAGTGCTCCATGACACCTGTCATCACAATGCTCCATGCCTTTGTCAGCAAAATGCTACATGACCTTGTCATTACAATGCTCTATGCACTTGTCATCACAATACTCCATTTCCATTGTCATCACAATCCTCCATGAACTTTGGGATCACATTGCTTCATGCCCTTGTCATCACAATGCTCCATGCTCCTTGAAATCAAAATGATCCATGACCTCTGTCATCACAATGCTCAAAACCCTTGTGATCACAATGTTCCATAACACTTGTCCTCACAACGCTCCATGATGCCTGTCATCACAATACTCCATGCCCTTTTCATCACAATGCTCCATGACCTTTGTCATCACAATTCTCAATACACTTGTCATCACAATGCTCCCTGACACTTGTCGTCAGCATGCTCCTTGAACCCTGTCACGAAAAGGCTCCATGCCTTTTTCATCACAAAGCCCCATGCCCTTTTCATCCCAATGCTCCATGCCATTGTCATCAAAATACTCCACAAGCTTGTCATCAGAATGCTCCATGACCCTTGTCATCACAACTCTCCATGCACTTGTCAGCACAATGCTCCCTGACACTTGTCATCACAATGCTCCAAGCCATTGTCATCACAATGCTCCATTACCTTTGTGATCAGAATCCTCAATGGAAGTTTGCATCACAATGCTCCATGCCATTGTCATCACAATGGGCCATTACATATGTCATCACAATGCTCCCTGACACCTCTCTTTACAATACTGCATTACCTGGTCATCACAATGCTCCCTGCCGTTCTCATCACAATGCACCACACCCTTGTCATCAAAATGCTCCATGACCTTTGTCATCACAAAGCTCCATGACCCTTGGCATCACAATGCTCCATGTCATTGTCATCACAATGCTCCATGAACCCTCTCATCACATTGCTCCATGCCCTTGTCATCACAAAGCTCCATGGCACTTGTCATCACAATGCTCGATGCCCTTCTCATCACAATGCTCCATGCCCTTGTCATTACAATCCTCCATGACCCATGTATCACAGTGTACCGTGCCCTTGTCATCACAATGCGCCACGCCCACTCTCATCACAATAATCCATGAAATATTTCAGACCAATGCTCAATGCACTTCTCATCACAATGCTCCATTACCTCTGTCATAACAAGCTCCATGACCCCTGCCATCACAATGTTCCACGGCCTTGTCATCACAAGGCTCCAGGACCCTTGTCAGCACAATGCTCCAAGACCCATGTAATCACAATGCTCCATGCCCTTGTCATCACAAAGCTCCATGACGCATGTCATCACAATGTTCCATGGCCTTCGCCTCACAATGCTCCATGCCCTTGTCATCACAATGCTTCAAGACCCCCGTAATCACAATGCTCCATGCCCCTTTTCATAAGAATGCTCCATTAGACTTGTCATCACAAGTCTCCATGGTCATCTCATCACAATGCTCCAAGACCTTGTCATCAACATGCTCCATTCCCTTGTCATCACAATGCTCCATGACCCCTGTCATCACAATACTCCATGCACATTTTCAGCCCAATGCTCCATGACCCCTGTCATCACAATGCTCCATGAACATTTTCAGCCCAATTCTCTATGACCTTCTCATCACAATGCTCCATGACCAATATCATCACAATGCTCCATGACCACTGTCATCACAACACTCCATGACACCTGACAACACAATGATCTGGGACTCTTGTCATCACAATGCTCCAAGACCCCTGTAATCACAATGCTCCATGACCCCTGTCATCACAATACTCCATGAACATTTTCAGCCCAATGCTCCATGACCATTGTCATCACAATGATCCATGCCCTTGTCATCCCAATGTTCCATGACACTTGTATTCACAAGGCGCTGTGACGCTTGTCACCACAGTGCTCCATGACACCTGTCTTCACAATGCTCCATTCCTTTGTCAGCAAAATGCTACATGGCCTTGTCATTACAATGCGCTAGGCGCTTGTCATCACAATACTCCATTACTATTGTCATCACAATTTCCCATGAAACTTGGGATCACATTGCTTCATGCCCTTGTCATCACAATGCTCCTTGCTCCTTGAAATCAAAATTATCCATGACCTCTGTCATCACAATGCTCAAAATCCTTGTGATCACAAGGTTCCATAACACTTGTCCTCACAACGCTCCATGATGCCTGTCATCACAATACTCCATGCCCTTTTCATCACAATGTTCCATGACCATTGTCATCACAATTCTCAATACACTTGTCATCACAATGCTCCATGACACTTGTCGTCAGAATGCTCCTTGAACCCTGTCACGAAAAAGCTCCATGCCTTTTTATCACAAAGCCCCATGCCCTTTTCATCCCAATGCTCCATTCCATTGTCATCAAAATACTCCAAAAGCTCGTCATCAGAATGCTCCATGACCCTTGTCATCACAATTCTCCATGCACTTGTCAGGACAATGGTCCTTGACCCTTGTCATCACAATGCTCAAGCCATTGTCATCACAATGCTCCATTACCTTTGTCATCAGAATCCTCCCTGACACTTGGCATCACAATGCTCCATGCCATCCTCATCACAATGGGCCATTCCATATGTGATCACAATGCTCCCTGACACCTGTCTTAACAATACGGCATGACCTGGTCATCAAAATGCTCCATGCCCTTGTCATCACAGTGTGCCATTCCAACTCTCATCGCAATACTCCATGAAACTTATTAGACCAATGTTCCATGCCCTTGTCATCACAATGCTCCATGCCTTGTTATCACAATGCTCCATGACCCCTGTCATCACAATGCTCCGTGACTCCAGTCATCACAATGCTTCATGACCTTTGTCATCACAATGGTCCATGCCCTCGTCATCAACAGTCTCTGTGACCTTTTTAACCCCAATGCTCCATGAACTTTTCATCACAATGCTCTTTGACCCTTGTCATCACAATGCTCTATGCCTTTCTCAGCACAATGCTCCATGACACATGTCATCACAATGCACCATGCGCTTGGCATCACACTGCTCCACAACATTGTCATCACAATGCTCCATAAAATTTGTCATCACAATGCTCCATGCACTTCTCATCAAAATGCTCTCTCACCACTGATATCACAATGCTACATCACTATTTGTCACAATACTCCCTCACCCCTGTCATCACAATGTTCCAATACTCCTGTCATCACAATGCTACATGCACTTATCATCACAATGTTCGATGACCCCTGAAATCACAATGTTCCATAACACCTGTCATCAAAATGTTCCATGACACTTTTCATCAAATTGCTCCATGACCCTGTCATCAGAATGATCCCTGCCCTTCTCATCACAATGCACAACGCCCTTGCCATCAAAATGCTCCATGACCTTTGTCATCACAAAGATCCATGGCACTTGGCATCACAATGCTCCATGTCATTGTCATCAAAATGCTCCATGAACGCTCTCATCACATTGCTCCATGCCCTTGTCTTCACATAGCTCCATGACACATGTCATCAGAATGCTCCATGGCCTTCTCATCACAATGCTCCAAGCCCTGGTCATCACAATGCTCCATTACCCCTGTCATAACAATGCTCCATGACCCCTGCCATCACGATGATCCATGGCCTTGTCATCACAAGGCTCCATGACCCTTCTCATCACAATGCTCCAAGAACACTGTAATCACAATGCTCTATGCCCCTTTTCATCTCAATGATCCATGAACCCTGTCATCACAATGCACTATGCCCATCATCATAATGCTTCATGCTATTGTCATAACAACGAAATCAAAATGTTCCATGACCTCTGTCATAACAATGCTCCAAACCCTTGTGATCACAATATTCCATAACACTTGTCATCACAATGCCCCAGGATGCTCGTCATCACAATTATCCATGGTCTTCTCATCACAATGATCCATGACCTTCGTCATCACAATGCTCAATACACTTGTCATCAACATGCTCCCTGACACTTGTTGTCTGTATGCTCCTTGAACCGTGTCATGACAAGGCTCCATGCCTTTTTCATCACAATGATCCATGCCCTTTTAATCACAATGCTCCAAGTCCCATGTAATCACAATGGTCCGTGCCATTGTCATCACAAAGCTCAATGATGCATGCCATCAGAATGCTCCTTGATCTTCTCCTCACAATGCTCCATGCCCTTGTCTTCACAGTGTTCTAAGACCCCTGTAATCACAATGCTCCATTCCCCTTTTAATCAGTATGCTCCATGAGACTTGTCATCACAAGGCTCCATGGTTTTGTCATCACAATGCTCCAGGACCTTGTCATCACAATGCTTCACGACCTTGTCATCAAAATTTTCAATGGCCCTTGTCATCATAATGCTCCAAACCCTAATCATCACAATGCTCCATTATATTTGTCATCACAATCCTCCATTACATTTGGTATCACAAAGCTCCATGCCATTGTCATCGCCATGGACCATGACATATGTCATCACAATGCTCCCTGACACCTGTCTTCACAATACTCCATGACCTTATCATCACAATGCTCCATGCCCTTGTCATCACAATGCTCCATGACCCCTGTCATCACAATGCTCCGTGACTCCAGCCATCACAATGCTTCATGACCTTTGTCATCACAATGGTCCATGCCCTCGTCATCAACAGTCTCTGTGACCTTTTTAACCCCAATGCTCCATGAACTTTTCATCACAATGCTCTTTGACCCTTGTCATCACAATGCTCTATGCCTTTCTCAGCACAATGCTCCATGACCCTTGTCATCACAATGCTCCATGCGCTTGTCAGCACAATGCTCCATGACACATGTCATCACAATGCACCATGCGCTTGTCATCACAGTGCTCCACAACATTGTCATCACAATGCTCCATAAAATTTGTCATCACAATGCTCCATGCATTTCTCATCAAAATGCTCTCTCACCACTGATATCACAATGCTACATCACTATTTGTCACAATACTCCCTCACCCCGGTCATCACAATGCTCCCTGACACTTGTCGTCAGAATGCTCCTTGAACCCTGTCACAAAAAGTCTCCATGCCTTTTTCATCACAAAGCCCAATGCCATTTTCATCCCAATGCTCCATGCCATTGTCATCAAAATACTCCACAAGTTTGTCATCAGAATGCTCCCTGACCCTTGTCATCACAATTCTCCATGCACTTGTCAGCACAATGCTCCCTGACCTTTGTCATCACAATGCTCCAAGCATTGTCATCACAATGCTCCAAGCCATTGTCATCACAATGCTCCATTACCTTTGTCATCAGAATCCTCCCTGACACTTGGCATCACAATTCTCCATGCCATTGTCATCACAATGGGCCATTACATATGTCATCACAATGCTTCCTGACACCTCTCTTCACAATACTGCATGACCTGGTCATCAAAATGCTCCATGCCCTTGTCATCACAATGCGCCATGCCCTTGTTATCACAATGTTCCAAGACCACTGTAATCAGAATGCTCCATGCCCCTTTTCATCAGTATGCTCAATGAGACTTGTCATCACAAGGCTCCATGGTTTTCTCATCACAATGCTCCAGGACCTTGTCATCACAATGCTTCACGACATTGTCATGAAAATTCTCAATGGCCCTTGTCATCATAATGCTCCAAGACCTAGTCAACACAATGCTCCATTATATTTGTCATCACAATCCTCCATTACATTTGGCATCACAATGCTCCCTGCCATTGTCATCGCAATGGAACAGGACATATGTCATCACAATGCTCGCTGACACCTGTCTTCACAATGCTCCATGCCCTTTTCATCACAATGCTCCATGAACCCTTACATCACAATGCTCCTTGACTCCAGTCATCAAAATGCTTCATAACATTTGTCATCACAACGGTCCATTCCCGCCTCATCAGAAGGCTCTGTGACGTTTGTAACCACAATGCTCCATGAACTTTACATCACAATGCTCCGTGACCCTTGTCATCACAATTCTCCAAGATCCATGTAATCACAATGCTCCATGCCCTTGTCATCACAAAGCTCCATGACGCATGTCATCAGAATGTTCCATGGTCTTCTCCTCACAATGCTCCATGCCCTTGTCATCACAATGCTCGAAGACTCCAGTAATCACAATGTTCCATTCCCTTTTTCATCAGAATGCTCCATTAGATTTGTCATCACAAGTCTCCATGGTCATCTCCTCACAATGCTCCAAGACCTTGTCATCACCATGCTCCATTCCCTTGTCATCACAATGCTCCATGACCCCTGTCATCACAATACTCCATGAACATTTTCAGCCCAATTCTCTATGACCTTCTCATCACAATGCTCCATGACCAATATCATCACAATGCTCCATGACCACTGTCATCACAACACTCCATGACACCTGACAACACAATGATCCGGGACTCTTGTCATCACAATGCTCCAAGACCCCTGTAATCACAATGCTCCATGACCCCTGTCATCACAATACTCCATGAACATTTTCAGCCCAATGCTCCATGACCCTTGTCATCACAATGATCCATGCCCATGTTATCCCAATGTTCCATGACCCATGTATTCACAATGCTCCATGACTCTTGTCATCACAGTGCTCCATGACACCTGTCATCACAATGCTCCATGCCTTTGTCAGCAAAATGCTACATGACCTTGTCATTACAATGCTCTATGCACTTGTCATCACAATACTCCATTTCCATTGTCATCACAATCCTCCATGAACTTTGGGATCACATTGCTTCATGCCCTTGTCATCACAATGCTCCATGCTCCTTGAAATCAAAATGATCCATGACCTCTGTCATCACAATGCTCAAAACCCTTGTGATCACAATGTTCCATAACACTTGTCCTCACAACGCTCCATGATGCCTGTCATCACAATACTCCATGCCCTTTTCATCACAATGCTCCATGACCTTTGTCATCACAATTCTCAATACACTTGTCATCACAATGCTCCCTGACACTTGTCGTCAGCATGCTCCTTGAACCCTGTCACGAAAAGGCTCCATGCCTTTTTCATCACAAAGCCCCATGCCCTTTTCATCCCAATGCTCCATGCCATTGTCATCAAAATACTCCACAAGCTTGTCATCAGAATGCTCCATGACCCTTGTCATCACAACTCTCCATGCACTTGTCAGCACAATGCTCCCTGACACTTGTCATCACAATGCTCCAAGCCATTGTCATCACAATGCTCCATTACCTTTGTGATCAGAATCCTCAATGGAAGTTTGCATCACAATGCTCCATGCCATTGTCATCACAATGGGCCATTACATATGTCATCACAATGCTCCCTGACACCTCTCTTTACAATACTGCATTACCTGGTCATCACAATGCTCCCTGCCGTTCTCATCACAATGCACCACACCCTTGTCATCAAAATGCTCCATGACCTTTGTCATCACAAAGCTCCATGACCCTTGGCATCACAATGCTCCATGTCATTGTCATCACAATGCTCCATGAACCCTCTCATCACATTGCTCCATGCCCTTGTCATCACAAAGCTCCATGGCACTTGTCATCACAATGCTCGATGCCCTTCTCATCACAATGCTCCATGCCCTTGTCATTACAATCCTCCATGACCCATGTATCACAGTGTACCGTGCCCTTGTCATCACAATGCGCCACGCCCACTCTCATCACAATAATCCATGAAATATTTCAGACCAATGCTCAATGCACTTCTCATCACAATGCTCCATTACCTCTGTCATAACAAGCTCCATGACCCCTGCCATCACAATGTTCCACGGCCTTGTCATCACAAGGCTCCAGGACCCTTGTCAGCACAATGCTCCAAGACCCATGTAATCACAATGCTCCATGCCCTTGTCATCACAAAGCTCCATGACGCATGTCATCACAATGTTCCATGGCCTTCGCCTCACAATGCTCCATGCCCTTGTCATCACAATGCTTCAAGACCCCCGTAATCACAATGCTCCATGCCCCTTTTCATAAGAATGCTCCATTAGACTTGTCATCACAAGTCTCCATGGTCATCTCATCACAATGCTCCAAGACCTTGTCATCAACATGCTCCATTCCCTTGTCATCACAATGCTCCATGACCCCTGTCATCACAATACTCCATGCACATTTTCAGCCCAATGCTCCATGACCCCTGTCATCACAATGCTCCATGAACATTTTCAGCCCAATTCTCTATGACCTTCTCATCACAATGCTCCATGACCAATATCATCACAATGCTCCATGACCACTGTCATCACAACACTCCATGACACCTGACAACACAATGATCTGGGACTCTTGTCATCACAATGCTCCAAGACCCCTGTAATCACAATGCTCCATGACCCCTGTCATCACAATACTCCATGAACATTTTCAGCCCAATGCTCCATGACCATTGTCATCACAATGATCCATGCCCTTGTCATCCCAATGTTCCATGACACTTGTATTCACAAGGCGCTGTGACGCTTGTCACCACAGTGCTCCATGACACCTGTCTTCACAATGCTCCATTCCTTTGTCAGCAAAATGCTACATGGCCTTGTCATTACAATGCGCTAGGCGCTTGTCATCACAATACTCCATTACTATTGTCATCACAATTTCCCATGAAACTTGGGATCACATTGCTTCATGCCCTTGTCATCACAATGCTCCTTGCTCCTTGAAATCAAAATTATCCATGACCTCTGTCATCACAATGCTCAAAATCCTTGTGATCACAAGGTTCCATAACACTTGTCCTCACAACGCTCCATGATGCCTGTCATCACAATACTCCATGCCCTTTTCATCACAATGTTCCATGACCATTGTCATCACAATTCTCAATACACTTGTCATCACAATGCTCCATGACACTTGTCGTCAGAATGCTCCTTGAACCCTGTCACGAAAAAGCTCCATGCCTTTTTATCACAAAGCCCCATGCCCTTTTCATCCCAATGCTCCATTCCATTGTCATCAAAATACTCCACAAGCTCGTCATCAGAATGCTCCATGACCCTTGTCATCACAATTCTCCATGCACTTGTCAGGACAATGGTCCTTGACCCTTGTCATCACAATGCTCAAGCCATTGTCATCACAATGCTCCATTACCTTTGTCATCAGAATCCTCCCTGACACTTGGCATCACAATGCTCCATGCCATCCTCATCACAATGGGCCATTCCATATGTGATCACAATGCTCCCTGACACCTGTCTTAACAATACGGCATGACCTGGTCATCAAAATGCTCCATGCCCTTGTCATCACAGTGTGCCATTCCAACTCTCATCGCAATACTCCATGAAAGTTATTAGACCAATGTTCCATGCCCTTGTCATCACAATGCTCCATGCCTTGTTATCACAATGCTCCATGACCCCTGTCATCACAATGCTCCGTGACTCCAGTCATCACAATGCTTCATGACCTTTGTCATCACAATGGTCCATGCCCTCGTCATCAACAGTCTCTGTGACCTTTTTAACCCCAATGCTCCATGAACTTTTCATCACAATGCTCTTTGACCCTTGTCATCACAATGCTCTATGCCTTTCTCAGCACAATGCTCCATGACACATGTCATCACAATGCACCATGCGCTTGGCATCACACTGCTCCACAACATTGTCATCACAATGCTCCATAAAATTTGTCATCACAATGCTCCATGCACTTCTCATCAAAATGCTCTCTCACCACTGATATCACAATGCTACATCACTATTTGTCACAATACTCCCTCACCCCTGTCATCACAATGTTCCAATACTCCTGTCATCACAATGCTACATGCACTTATCATCACAATGTTCGATGACCCCTGAAATCACAATGTTCCATAACACCTGTCATCAAAATGTTCCATGACACTTTTCATCAAATTGCTCCATGACCCTGTCATCAGAATGATCCCTGCCCTTCTCATCACAATGCACAACGCCCTTGCCATCAAAATGCTCCATGACCTTTGTCATCACAAAGATCCATGGCACTTGGCATCACAATGCTCCATGTCATTGTCATCAAAATGCTCCATGAACGCTCTCATCACATTGCTCCATGCCCTTGTCTTCACATAGCTCCATGACACATGTCATCAGAATGCTCCATGGCCTTCTCATCACAATGCTCCAAGCCCTGGTCATCACAATGCTCCATTACCCCTGTCATAACAATGCTCCATGACCCCTGCCATCACGATGATCCATGGCCTTGTCATCACAAGGCTCCATGACCCTTCTCATCACAATGCTCCAAGAACACTGTAATCACAATGCTCTATGCCCCTTTTCATCTCAATGATCCATGAACCCTGTCATCACAATGCACTATGCCCATCATCATAATGCTTCATGCTATTGTCATAACAACGAAATCAAAATGTTCCATGACCTCTGTCATAACAATGCTCCAAACCCTTGTGATCACAATATTCCATAACACTTGTCATCACAATGCCCCAGGATGCTCGTCATCACAATTATCCATGGTCTTCTCATCACAATGATCCATGACCTTCGTCATCACAATGCTCAATACACTTGTCATCAACATGCTCCCTGACACTTGTTGTCTGTATGCTCCTTGAACCGTGTCATGACAAGGCTCCATGCCTTTTTCATCACAATGATCCATGCCCTTTTAATCACAATGCTCCAAGTCCCATGTAATCACAATGGTCCGTGCCATTGTCATCACAAAGCTCAATGATGCATGCCATCAGAATGCTCCTTGATCTTCTCCTCACAATGCTCCATGCCCTTGTCTTCACAGTGTTCTAAGACCCCTGTAATCACAATGCTCCATTCCCCTTTTAATCAGTATGCTCCATGAGACTTGTCATCACAAGGCTCCATGGTTTTGTCATCACAATGCTCCAGGACCTTGTCATCACAATGCTTCACGACCTTGTCATCAAAATTTTCAATGGCCCTTGTCATCATAATGCTCCAAACCCTAATCATCACAATGCTCCATTATATTTGTCATCACAATCCTCCATTACATTTGGTATCACAAAGCTCCATGCCATTGTCATCGCCATGGACCATGACATATGTCATCACAATGCTCCCTGACACCTGTCTTCACAATACTCCATGACCTTATCATCACAATGCTCCATGCCCTTGTCATCACAATGCTCCATGACCCCTGTCATCACAATGCTCCGTGACTCCAGCCATCACAATGCTTCATGACCTTTGTCATCACAATGGTCCATGCCCTCGTCATCAACAGTCTCTGTGACCTTTTTAACCCCAATGCTCCATGAACTTTTCATCACAATGCTCTTTGACCCTTGTCATCACAATGCTCTATGCCTTTCTCAGCACAATGCTCCATGACCCTTGTCATCACAATGCTCCATGCGCTTGTCAGCACAATGCTCCATGACACATGTCATCACAATGCACCATGCGCTTGTCATCACAGTGCTCCACAACATTGTCATCACAATGCTCCATAAAATTTGTCATCACAATGCTCCATGCATTTCTCATCAAAATGCTCTCTCACCACTGATATCACAATGCTACATCACTATTTGTCACAATACTCCCTCACCCCGGTCATCACAATGCTCCCTGACACTTGTCGTCAGAATGCTCCTTGAACCCTGTCACAAAAAGTCTCCATGCCTTTTTCATCACAAAGCCCAATGCCATTTTCATCCCAATGCTCCATGCCATTGTCATCAAAATACTCCACAAGTTTGTCATCAGAATGCTCCCTGACCCTTGTCATCACAATTCTCCATGCACTTGTCAGCACAATGCTCCCTGACCTTTGTCATCACAATGCTCCAAGCATTGTCATCACAATGCTCCAAGCCATTGTCATCACAATGCTCCATTACCTTTGTCATCAGAATCCTCCCTGACACTTGGCATCACAATTCTCCATGCCATTGTCATCACAATGGGCCATTACATATGTCATCACAATGCTTCCTGACACCTCTCTTCACAATACTGCATGACCTGGTCATCAAAATGCTCCATGCCCTTGTCATCACAATGCGCCATGCCCTTGTTATCACAATGTTCCAAGACCACTGTAATCAGAATGCTCCATGCCCCTTTTCATCAGTATGCTCAATGAGACTTGTCATCACAAGGCTCCATGGTTTTCTCATCACAATGCTCCAGGACCTTGTCATCACAATGCTTCACGACATTGTCATGAAAATTCTCAATGGCCCTTGTCATCATAATGCTCCAAGACCTAGTCAACACAATGCTCCATTATATTTGTCATCACAATCCTCCATTACATTTGGCATCACAATGCTCCCTGCCATTGTCATCGCAATGGAACAGGACATATGTCATCACAATGCTCGCTGACACCTGTCTTCACAATGCTCCATGCCCTTTTCATCACAATGCTCCATGAACCCTTACATCACAATGCTCCTTGACTCCAGTCATCAAAATGCTTCATAACATTTGTCATCACAACGGTCCATTCCCGCCTCATCAGAAGGCTCTGTGACGTTTGTAACCACAATGCTCCATGAACTTTACATCACAATGCTCCGTGACCCTTGTCATCACAATTCTCCAAGATCCATGTAATCACAATGCTCCATGCCCTTGTCATCACAAAGCTCCATGACGCATGTCATCAGAATGTTCCATGGTCTTCTCCTCACAATGCTCCATGCCCTTGTCATCACAATGCTCGAAGACTCCAGTAATCACAATGTTCCATTCCCTTTTTCATCAGAATGCTCCATTAGATTTGTCATCACAAGTCTCCATGGTCATCTCCTCACAATGCTCCAAGACCTTGTCATCACCATGCTCCATTCCCTTGTCATCACAATGCTCCATGACCCCTGTCATCACAATACTCCATGAACATTTTCAGCCCAATTCTCTATGACCTTCTCATCACAATGCTCCATGACCAATATCATCACAATGCTCCATGACCACTGTCATCACAACACTCCATGACACCTGACAACACAATGATCCGGGACTCTTGTCATCACAATGCTCCAAGACCCCTGTAATCACAATGCTCCATGACCCCTGTCATCACAATACTCCATGAACATTTTCAGCCCAATGCTCCATGACCCTTGTCATCACAATGATCCATGCCCATGTTATCCCAATGTTCCATGACCCATGTATTCACAATGCTCCATGACTCTTGTCATCACAGTGCTCCATGACACCTGTCATCACAATGCTCCATGCCTTTGTCAGCAAAATGCTACATGACCTTGTCATTACAATGCTCTATGCACTTGTCATCACAATACTCCATTTCCATTGTCATCACAATCCTCCATGAACTTTGGGATCACATTGCTTCATGCCCTTGTCATCACAATGCTCCATGCTCCTTGAAATCAAAATGATCCATGACCTCTGTCATCACAATGCTCAAAACCCTTGTGATCACAATGTTCCATAACACTTGTCCTCACAACGCTCCATGATGCCTGTCATCACAATACTCCATGCCCTTTTCATCACAATGCTCCATGACCTTTGTCATCACAATTCTCAATACACTTGTCATCACAATGCTCCCTGACACTTGTCGTCAGCATGCTCCTTGAACCCTGTCACGAAAAGGCTCCATGCCTTTTTCATCACAAAGCCCCATGCCCTTTTCATCCCAATGCTCCATGCCATTGTCATCAAAATACTCCACAAGCTTGTCATCAGAATGCTCCATGACCCTTGTCATCACAACTCTCCATGCACTTGTCAGCACAATGCTCCCTGACACTTGTCATCACAATGCTCCAAGCCATTGTCATCACAATGCTCCATTACCTTTGTGATCAGAATCCTCAATGGAAGTTTGCATCACAATGCTCCATGACATTGTCATCACAATGGGCCATTACATATGTCATCACAATGCTCCCTGACACCTCTCTTTACAATACTGCATTACCTGGTCATCACAATGCTCCCTGCCGTTCTCATCACAATGCACCACACCCTTGTCATCAAAATGCTCCATGACCTTTGTCATCACAAAGCTCCATGACCCTTGGCATCACAATGCTCCATGTCATTGTCATCACAATGCTCCATGAACCCTCTCATCACATTGCTCCATGCCCTTGTCATCACAAAGCTCCATGGCACTTGTCATCACAATGCTCGATGCCCTTCTCATCACAATGCTCCATGCCCTTGTCATTACAATCCTCCATGACCCATGTATCACAGTGTACCGTGCCCTTGTCATCACAATGCGCCACGCCCACTCTCATCACAATAATCCATGAAATATTTCAGACCAATGCTCAATGCACTTCTCATCACAATGCTCCATTACCTCTGTCATAACAAGCTCCATGACCCCTGCCATCACAATGTTCCACGGCCTTGTCATCACAAGGCTCCAGGACCCTTGTCAGCACAATGCTCCAAGACCCATGTAATCACAATGCTCCATGCCCTTGTCATCACAAAGCTCCATGACGCATGTCATCACAATGTTCCATGGCCTTCGCCTCACAATGCTCCATGCCCTTGTCATCACAATGCTTCAAGACCCCCGTAATCACAATGCTCCATGCCCCTTTTCATAAGAATGCTCCATTAGACTTGTCATCACAAGTCTCCATGGTCATCTCATCACAATGCTCCAAGACCTTGTCATCAACATGCTCCATTCCCTTGTCATCACAATGCTCCATGACCCCTGTCATCACAATACTCCATGCACATTTTCAGCCCAATGCTCCATGACCCCTGTCATCACAATGCTCCATGAACATTTTCAGCCCAATTCTCTATGACCTTCTCATCACAATGCTCCATGACCAATATCATCACAATGCTCCATGACCACTGTCATCACAACACTCCATGACACCTGACAACACAATGATCTGGGACTCTTGTCATCACAATGCTCCAAGACCCCTGTAATCACAATGCTCCATGACCCCTGTCATCACAATACTCCATGAACATTTTCAGCCCAATGCTCCATGACCATTGTCATCACAATGATCCATGCCCTTGTCATCCCAATGTTCCATGACACTTGTATTCACAAGGCGCTGTGACGCTTGTCACCACAGTGCTCCATGACACCTGTCTTCACAATGCTCCATTCCTTTGTCAGCAAAATGCTACATGGCCTTGTCATTACAATGCGCTAGGCGCTTGTCATCACAATACTCCATTACTATTGTCATCACAATTTCCCATGAAACTTGGGATCACATTGCTTCATGCCCTTGTCATCACAATGCTCCTTGCTCCTTGAAATCAAAATTATCCATGACCTCTGTCATCACAATGCTCAAAATCCTTGTGATCACAAGGTTCCATAACACTTGTCCTCACAACGCTCCATGATGCCTGTCATCACAATACTCCATGCCCTTTTCATCACAATGTTCCATGACCATTGTCATCACAATTCTCAATACACTTGTCATCACAATGCTCCATGACACTTGTCGTCAGAATGCTCCTTGAACCCTGTCACGAAAAAGCTCCATGCCTTTTTATCACAAAGCCCCATGCCCTTTTCATCCCAATGCTCCATTCCATTGTCATCAAAATACTCCACAAGCTCGTCATCAGAATGCTCCATGACCCTTGTCATCACAATTCTCCATGCACTTGTCAGGACAATGGTCCTTGACCCTTGTCATCACAATGCTCAAGCCATTGTCATCACAATGCTCCATTACCTTTGTCATCAGAATCCTCCCTGACACTTGGCATCACAATGCTCCATGCCATCCTCATCACAATGGGCCATTCCATATGTGATCACAATGCTCCCTGACACCTGTCTTAACAATACGGCATGACCTGGTCATCAAAATGCTCCATGCCCTTGTCATCACAGTGTGCCATTCCAACTCTCATCGCAATACTCCATGAAAGTTATTAGACCAATGTTCCATGCCCTTGTCATCACAATGCTCCATGCCTTGTTATCACAATGCTCCATGACCCCTGTCATCACAATGCTCCGTGACTCCAGTCATCACAATGCTTCATGACCTTTGTCATCACAATGGTCCATGCCCTCGTCATCAACAGTCTCTGTGACCTTTTTAACCCCAATGCTCCATGAACTTTTCATCACAATGCTCTTTGACCCTTGTCATCACAATGCTCTATGCCTTTCTCAGCACAATGCTCCATGACACATGTCATCACAATGCACCATGCGCTTGGCATCACACTGCTCCACAACATTGTCATCACAATGCTCCATAAAATTTGTCATCACAATGCTCCATGCACTTCTCATCAAAATGCTCTCTCACCACTGATATCACAATGCTACATCACTATTTGTCACAATACTCCCTCACCCCTGTCATCACAATGTTCCAATACTCCTGTCATCACAATGCTACATGCACTTATCATCACAATGTTCGATGACCCCTGAAATCACAATGTTCCATAACACCTGTCATCAAAATGTTCCATGACACTTTTCATCAAATTGCTCCATGACCCTGTCATCAGAATGATCCCTGCCCTTCTCATCACAATGCACAACGCCCTTGCCATCAAAATGCTCCATGACCTTTGTCATCACAAAGATCCATGGCACTTGGCATCACAATGCTCCATGTCATTGTCATCAAAATGCTCCATGAACGCTCTCATCACATTGCTCCATGCCCTTGTCTTCACATAGCTCCATGACACATGTCATCAGAATGCTCCATGGCCTTCTCATCACAATGCTCCAAGCCCTGGTCATCACAATGCTCCATTACCCCTGTCATAACAATGCTCCATGACCCCTGCCATCACGATGATCCATGGCCTTGTCATCACAAGGCTCCATGACCCTTCTCATCACAATGCTCCAAGAACACTGTAATCACAATGCTCTATGCCCCTTTTCATCTCAATGATCCATGAACCCTGTCATCACAATGCACTATGCCCATCATCATAATGCTTCATGCTATTGTCATAACAACGAAATCAAAATGTTCCATGACCTCTGTCATAACAATGCTCCAAACCCTTGTGATCACAATATTCCATAACACTTGTCATCACAATGCCCCAGGATGCTCGTCATCACAATTATCCATGGTCTTCTCATCACAATGATCCATGACCTTCGTCATCACAATGCTCAATACACTTGTCATCAACATGCTCCCTGACACTTGTTGTCTGTATGCTCCTTGAACCGTGTCATGACAAGGCTCCATGCCTTTTTCATCACAATGATCCATGCCCTTTTAATCACAATGCTCCAAGTCCCATGTAATCACAATGGTCCGTGCCATTGTCATCACAAAGCTCAATGATGCATGCCATCAGAATGCTCCTTGATCTTCTCCTCACAATGCTCCATGCCCTTGTCTTCACAGTGTTCTAAGACCCCTGTAATCACAATGCTCCATTCCCCTTTTAATCAGTATGCTCCATGAGACTTGTCATCACAAGGCTCCATGGTTTTGTCATCACAATGCTCCAGGACCTTGTCATCACAATGCTTCACGACCTTGTCATCAAAATTTTCAATGGCCCTTGTCATCATAATGCTCCAAACCCTAATCATCACAATGCTCCATTATATTTGTCATCACAATCCTCCATTACATTTGGTATCACAAAGCTCCATGCCATTGTCATCGCCATGGACCATGACATATGTCATCACAATGCTCCCTGACACCTGTCTTCACAATACTCCATGACCTTATCATCAAAATGCTCCATGCCCTTGTCATCACAATGCGCCATGCCCTTGTTATCACAATGTTCCAAGACCACTGTAATCAGAATGCTCCATGCCCCTTTTCATCAGTATGCTCAATGAGACTTGTCATCACAAGGCTCCATGGTTTTCTCATCACAATGCTCCAGGACCTTGTCATCACAATGCTTCACGACATTGTCATGAAAATTCTCAATGGCCCTTGTCATCATAATGCTCCAAGACCTAGTCAACACAATGCTCCATTATATTTGTCATCACAATCCTCCATTACATTTGGCATCACAATGCTCCCTGCCATTGTCATCGCAATGGAACAGGACATATGTCATCACAATGCTCCCTGACACCTGTCTTCACAATGCTCCATGCCCTTTTCATCACAATGCTCCATGAACCCTTACATCACAATGCTCCTTGACTCCAGTCATCAAAATGCTTCATAACATTTGTCATCACAACGGTCCATTCCCGCCTCATCAGAAGGCTCTGTGACGTTTGTAACCACAATGCTCCATGAACTTTACATCACAATGCTCCGTGACCCTTGTCATCACAATTCTCCAAGATCCATGTAATCACAATGCTCCATGCCCTTGTCATCACAAAGCTCCATGACGCATGTCATCAGAATGTTCCATGGTCTTCTCCTCACAATGCTCCATGCCCTTGTCATCACAATGCTCGAAGACTCCAGTAATCACAATGTTCCATTCCCTTTTTCATCAGAATGCTCCATTAGATTTGTCATCACAAGTCTCCATGGTCATCTCCTCACAATGCTCCAAGACCTTGTCATCACCATGCTCCATTCCCTTGTCATCACAATGCTCCATGACCCCTGTCATCACAATACTCCATGAACATTTTCAGCCCAATTCTCTATGACCCTCTCATCACAATGCTCCATGACCAATATCATCACAATGCTCCATGACCACTGTCATCACAACACTCCATGACACCTGACAACACAATGATCCGGGACTCTTGTCATCACAATGCTCCAAGACCCCTGTAATCACAATGCTCCATGACCCCTGTCATCACAATACTCCATGAACATTTTCAGCCCAATGCTCCATGACCCTTGTCATCACAATGATCCATGCCCATGTTATCCCAATGTTCCATGACCCATGTATTCACAATGCTCCATGACTCTTGTCATCACAGTGCTCCATGACACCTGTCATCACAATGCTCCATGCCTTTGTCAGCAAAATGCTACATGACCTTGTCATTACAATGCTCTATGCACTTGTCATCACAATACTCCATTTCCATTGTCATCACAATCCTCCATGAACTTTGGGATCACATTGCTTCATGCCCTTGTCATCACAATGCTCCATGCTCCTTGAAATCAAAATGATCCATGACCTCTGTCATCACAATGCTCAAAACCCTTGTGATCACAATGTTCCATAACACTTGTCCTCACAACGCTCCATGATGCCTGTCATCACAATACTCCATGCCCTTTTCATCACAATGCTCCATGACCTTTGTCATCACAATTCTCAATACACTTGTCATCACAATGCTCCCTGACACTTTTCATCAGCATGCTCCTTGAACCCTGTCACGAAAAGGCTCCATGCCTTTTTCATCACAAAGCCCCATGCCCTTTTCATCCCAATGCTCCATGCCATTGTCATCAAAATACTCCACAAGCTTGTCATCAGAATGCTCCATGACCCTTGTCATCACAACTCTCCATGCACTTGTCAGCACAATGCTCCCTGACACTTGTCATCACAATGCTCCAAGCCATTGTCATCACAATGCTCCATTACCTTTGTGATCAGAATCCTCAATGGAAGTTTGCATCACAATGCTCCATGCCATTGTCATCACAATGGGCCATTACATATGTCATCACAATGCTCCCTGACACCTCTCTTTACAATACTGCATTACCTGGTCATCACAATGCTCCCTGCCGTTCTCATCACAATGCACCACACCCTTGTCATCAAAATGCTCCATGACCTTTGTCATCACAAAGCTCCATGACCCTTGGCATCACAATGCTCCATGTCATTGTCATCACAATGCTCCATGAACCCTCTCATCACATTGCTCCATGCCCTTGTCATCACAAAGCTCCATGGCACTTGTCATCACAATGCTCGATGCCCTTCTCATCACAATGCTCCATGCCCTTGTCATTACAATCCTCCATGACCCATGTATCACAGTGTACCGTGCCCTTGTCATCACAATGCGCCACGCCCACTCTCATCACAATAATCCATGAAATATTTCAGACCAATGCTCAATGCACTTCTCATCACAATGCTCCATTACCTCTGTCATAACAAGCTCCATGACCCCTGCCATCACAATGTTCCACGGCCTTGTCATCACAAGGCTCCAGGACCCTTGTCAGCACAATGCTCCAAGACCCATGTAATCACAATGCTCCATGCCCTTGTCATCACAAAGCTCCATGACGCATGTCATCACAATGTTCCATGGCCTTCGCCTCACAATGCTCCATGCCCTTGTCATCACAATGCTTCAAGACCCCCGTAATCACAATGCTCCATGCCCCTTTTCATAAGAATGCTCCATTAGACTTGTCATCACAAGTCTCCATGGTCATCTCATCACAATGCTCCAAGACCTTGTCATCAACATGCTCCATTCCCTTGTCATCACAATGCTCCATGACCCCTGTCATCACAATACTCCATGCACATTTTCAGCCCAATGCTCCATGACCCCTGTCATCACAATGCTCCATGAACATTTTCAGCCCAATTCTCTATGACCTTCTCATCACAATGCTCCATGACCAATATCATCACAATGCTCCATGACCACTGTCATCACAACACTCCATGACACCTGACAACACAATGATCTGGGACTCTTGTCATCACAATGCTCCAAGACCCCTGTAATCACAATGCTCCATGACCCCTGTCATCACAATACTCCATGAACATTTTCAGCCCAATGCTCCATGACCATTGTCATCACAATGATCCATGCCCTTGTCATCCCAATGTTCCATGACACTTGTATTCACAAGGCGCTGTGACGCTTGTCACCACAGTGCTCCATGACACCTGTCTTCACAATGCTCCATTCCTTTGTCAGCAAAATGCTACATGGCCTTGTCATTACAATGCGCTAGGCGCTTGTCATCACAATACTCCATTACTATTGTCATCACAATTCCCCATGAAACTTGGGATCACATTGCTTCATGCCCTTGTCATCACAATGCTCCTTGCTCCTTGAAATCAAAATTATCCATGACCTCTGTCATCACAATGCTCAAAATCCTTGTGATCACAAGGTTCCATAACACTTGTCCTCACAACGCTCCATGATGCCTGTCATCACAATACTCCATGCCCTTTTCATCACAATGTTCCATGACCATTGTCATCACAATTCTCAATACACTTGTCATCACAATGCTCCATGACACTTGTCGTCAGAATGCTCCTTGAACCCTGTCACGAAAAAGCTCCATGCCTTTTTATCACAAAGCCCCATGCCCTTTTCATCCCAATGCTCCATGCCATTGTCATCAAAATACTCCACAAGATCGTCATCAGAATGCTCCATGACCCTTGTCATCACAATTCTCCATGCACTTGTCAGGACAATGGTCCTTGACCCTTGTCATCACAATGCTCAAGCCATTGTCATCATAATGCTCCATTACCTTTGTCATCAGAATCCTCCCTGACACTTGGCATCACAATGCTCCATGCCATCCTCATCACAATGGGCCATTCCATATGTGATCACAATGCTCCCTGACACCTGTCTTAACAATACGGCATGACCTGGTCATCAAAATGCTCCATGCCCTTGTCATCACAGTGTGCCATTCCAACTCTCATCGCAATACTCCATGAAAGTTATTAGACCAATGTTCCATGCCCTTGTCATCACAATGCTCCATGCCTTGTTATCACAATGCTCCATGACCCCTGTCATCACAATGCTCCGTGACTCCAGTCATCACAATGCTTCATGACCTTTGTCATCACAATGGTCCATGCCCTCGTCATCAACAGTCTCTGTGACCTTTTTAACCCCAATGCTCCATGAACTTTTCATCACAATGCTCTTTGACCCTTGTCATCACAATGCTCTATGCCTTTCTCAGCACAATGCTCCATGACACATGTCATCACAATGCACCATGCGCTTGGCATCACACTGCTCCACAACATTGTCATCACAATGCTCCATAAAATTTGTCATCACAATGCTCCATGCACTTCTCATCAAAATGCTCTCTCACCACTGATATCACAATGCTACATCACTATTTGTCACAATACTCCCTCACCCCTGTCATCACAATGTTCCAATACTCCTGTCATCACAATGCTACATGCACTTATCATCACAATGTTCGATGACCCCTGAAATCACAATGTTCCATAACACCTGTCATCAAAATGTTCCATGACACTTTTCATCAAATTGCTCCATGACCCTGTCATCAGAATGATCCCTGCCCTTCTCATCACAATGCACAACGCCCTTGCCATCAAAATGCTCCATGACCTTTGTCATCACAAAGATCCATGGCACATGGCATCACAATGCTCCATGTCATTGTCATCAAAATGCTCCATGAACGCTCTCATCACATTGCTCCATGCCCTTGTCTTCACATAGCTCCATGACACATGTCATCAGAATGCTCCATGGCCTTCTCATCACAATGCTCCAAGCCCTGGTCATCACAATGCTCCATTACCCCTGTCATAACAATGCTCCATGACCCCTGCCATCACGATGATCCATGGCCTTGTCATCACAAGGCTCCATGACCCTTCTCATCACAATGCTCCAAGAACACTGTAATCACAATGCTCTATGCCCCTTTTCATCTCAATGTTCCATGAACCCTGTCATCACAATGCACTATGCCCATCATCATAATGCTTCATGCTATTGTCATAACAACGAAATCAAAATGTTCCATGACCTCTGTCATAACAATGCTCCAAACCCTTGTGATCACAATATTCCATAACACTTGTCATCACAATGCCCCAGGATGCTCGTCATCACAATTATCCATGGTCTTCTCATCACAATGATCCATGACCTTCGTCATCACAATGCTCAATACACTTGTCATCAACATGCTCCCTGACACTTGTTGTCTGTATGCTCCTTGAACCGTGTCATGACAAGGCTCCATGCCTTTTTCATCACAATGATCCATGCCCTTTTAATCACAATGCTCCAAGTCCCATGTAATCACAATGGTCCGTGCCATTGTCATCACAAAGCTCAATGATGCATGCCATCAGAATGCTCCTTGATCTTCTCCTCACAATGCTCCATGCCCTTGTCTTCACAGTGTTCTAAGACCCCTGTAATCACAATGCTCCATTCCCCTTTTAATCAGTATGCTCCATGAGACTTGTCATCACAAGGCTCCATGGTTTTGTCATCACAATGCTCCAGGACCTTGTCATCACAATGCTTCACGACCTTGTCATCAAAATTTTCAATGGCCCTTGTCATCATAATGCTCCAAACCCTAATCATCACAATGCTCCATTATATTTGTCATCACAATCCTCCATTACATTTGGTATCACAAAGCTCCATGCCATTGTCATCGCCATGGACCATGACATATGTCATCACAATGCTCCCTGACACCTGTCTTCACAATACTCCATGACCTTATCATCACAATGCTCCATGCCCTTGTCATCACAATGCGCCATGCCCTTGTTATCACAATGTTCCAAGACCACTGTAATCAGAATGCTCCATGCCCCTTTTCATCAGTATGCTCAATGAGACTTGTCATCACAAGGCTCCATGGTTTTCTCATCACAATGCTCCAGGACCTTGTCATCACAATGCTTCACGACATTGTCATGAAAATTCTCAATGGCCCTTGTCATCATAATGCTCCAAGACCTAGTCAACACAATGCTCCATTATATTTGTCATCACAATCCTCCATTACATTTGGCATCACAATGCTCCCTGCCATTGTCATCGCAATGGAACAGGACATATGTCATCACAATGCTCCCTGACACCTGTCTTCACAATGCTCCATGCCCTTTTCATCACAATGCTCCATGAACCCTTACATCACAATGCTCCTTGACTCCAGTCATCAAAATGCTTCATAACATTTGTCATCACAACGGTCCATTCCCGCCTCATCAGAAGGCTCTGTGACGTTTGTAACCACAATGCTCCATGAACTTTACATCACAATGCTCCGTGACCCTTGTCATCACAATTCTCCAAGATCCATGTAATCACAATGCTCCATGCCCTTGTCATCACAAAGCTCCATGACGCATGTCATCAGAATGTTCCATGGTCTTCTCCTCACAATGCTCCATGCCCTTGTCATCACAATGCTCGAAGACTCCAGTAATCACAATGTTCCATTCCCTTTTTCATCAGAATGCTCCATTAGATTTGTCATCACAAGTCTCCATGGTCATCTCCTCACAATGCTCCAAGACCTTGTCATCACCATGCTCCATTCCCTTGTCATCACAATGCTCCATGACCCCTGTCATCACAATACTCCATGAACATTTTCAGCCCAATTCTCTATGACCTTCTCATCACAATGCTCCATGACCAATATCATCACAATGCTCCATGACCACTGTCATCACAACACTCCATGACACCTGACAACACAATGATCCGGGACTCTTGTCATCACAATGCTCCAAGACCCCTGTAATCACAATGCTCCATGACCCCTGTCATCACAATACTCCATGAACATTTTCAGCCCAATGCTCCATGACCCTTGTCATCACAATGATCCATGCCCATGTTATCCCAATGTTCCATGACCCATGTATTCACAATGCTCCATGACTCTTGTCATCACAGTGCTCCATGACACCTGTCATCACAATGCTCCATGCCTTTGTCAGCAAAATGCTACATGACCTTGTCATTACAATGCTCTATGCACTTGTCATCACAATACTCCATTTCCATTGTCATCACAATCCTCCATGAACTTTGGGATCACATTGCTTCATGCCCTTGTCATCACAATGCTCCATGCTCCTTGAAATCAAAATGATCCATGACCTCTGTCATCACAATGCTCAAAACCCTTGTGATCACAATGTTCCATAACACTTGTCCTCACAACGCTCCATGATGCCTGTCATCACAATACTCCATGCCCTTTTCATCACAATGCTCCATGACCTTTGTCATCACAATTCTCAATACACTTGTCATCACAATGCTCCCTGACACTTGTCGTCAGCATGCTCCTTGAACCCTGTCACGAAAAGGCTCCATGCCTTTTTCATCACAAAGCCCCATGCCCTTTTCATCCCAATGCTCCATGCCATTGTCATCAAAATACTCCACAAGCTTGTCATCAGAAAGCTCCATGACCCTTGTCATCACAACTCTCCATGCACTTGTCAGCACAATGCTCCCTGACACTTGTCATCACAATGCTCCAAGCCATTGTCATCACAATGCTCCATTACCTTTGTGATCAGAATCCTCAATGGAAGTTTGCATCACAATGCTCCATGCCATTGTCATCACAATGGGCCATTACATATGTCATCACAATGCTCCCTGACACCTCTCTTTACAATACTGCATTACCTGGTCATCACAATGCTCCCTGCCGTTCTCATCACAATGCACCACACCCTTGTCATCAAAATGCTCCATGACCTTTGTCATCACAAAGCTCCATGACCCTTGGCATCACAATGCTCCATGTCATTGTCATCACAATGCTCCATGAACCCTCTCATCACATTGCTCCATGCCCTTGTCATCACAAAGCTCCATGGCACTTGTCATCACAATGCTCGATGCCCTTCTCATCACAATGCTCCATGCCCTTGTCATTACAATCCTCCATGACCCATGTATCACAGTGTACCGTGCCCTTGTCATCACAATGCGCCACGCCCACTCTCATCACAATAATCCATGAAATATTTCAGACCAATGCTCAATGCACTTCTCATCACAATGCTCCATTACCTCTGTCATAACAAGCTCCATGACCCCTGCCATCACAATGTTCCACGGCCTTGTCATCACAAGGCTCCAGGACCCTTGTCAGCACAATGCTCCAAGACCCATGTAATCACAATGCTCCATGCCCTTGTCATCACAAAGCTCCATGACGCATGTCATCACAATGTTCCATGGCCTTCGCCTCACAATGCTCCATGCCCTTGTCATCACAATGCTTCAAGACCCCCGTAATCACAATGCTCCATGCCCCTTTTCATAAGAATGCTCCATTAGACTTGTCATCACAAGTCTCCATGGTCATCTCATCACAATGCTCCAAGACCTTGTCATCAACATGCTCCATTCCCTTGTCATCACAATGCTCCATGACCCCTGTCATCACAATACTCCATGCACATTTTCAGCCCAATGCTCCATGACCCCTGTCATCACAATGCTCCATGAACATTTTCAGCCCAATTCTCTATGACCTTCTCATCACAATGCTCCATGACCAATATCATCACAATGCTCCATGACCACTGTCATCACAACACTCCATGACACCTGACAACACAATGATCTGGGACTCTTGTCATCACAATGCTCCAAGACCCCTGTAATCACAATGCTCCATGACCCCTGTCATCACAATACTCCATGAACATTTTCAGCCCAATGCTCCATGACCATTGTCATCACAATGATCCATGCCCTTGTCATCCCAATGTTCCATGACACTTGTATTCACAAGGCGCTGTGACGCTTGTCACCACAGTGCTCCATGACACCTGTCTTCACAATGCTCCATTCCTTTGTCAGCAAAATGCTACATGGCCTTGTCATTACAATGCGCTAGGCGCTTGTCATCACAATACTCCATTACTATTGTCATCACAATTCCCCATGAAACTTGGGATCACATTGCTTCATGCCCTTGTCATCACAATGCTCCTTGCTCCTTGAAATCAAAATTATCCATGACCTCTGTCATCACAATGCTCAAAATCCTTGTGATCACAAGGTTCCATAACACTTGTCCTCACAACGCTCCATGATGCCTGTCATCACAATACTCCATGCCCTTTTCATCACAATGTTCCATGACCATTGTCATCACAATTCTCAATACACTTGTCATCACAATGCTCCATGACACTTGTCGTCAGAATGCTCCTTGAACCCTGTCACGAAAAAGCTCCATGCCATTTTATCACAAAGCCCCATGCCCTTTTCATCCCAATGCTCCATGCCATTGTCATCAAAATACTCCACAAGCTCGTCATCAGAATGCTCCATGACCCTTGTCATCACAATTCTCCATGCACTTGTCAGGACAATGGTCCTTGACCCTTGTCATCACAATGCTCAAGCCATTGTCATCACAATGCTCCATTACCTTTGTCATCAGAATCCTCCCTGACACTTGGCATCACAATGCTCCATGCCATCCTCATCACAATGGGCCATTCCATATGTGATCACAATGCTCCCTGACACCTGTCTTAACAATACGGCATGACCTGGTCATCAAAATGCTCCATGCCCTTGTCATCACAGTGTGCCATTCCAACTCTCATCGCAATACTCCATGAAAGTTATTAGACCAATGTTCCATGCCCTTGTCATCACAATGCTCCATGCCTTGTTATCACAATGCTCCATGACCCCTGTCATCACAATGCTCCGTGACTCCAGTCATCACAATGCTTCATGACCTTTGTCATCACAATGGTCCATGCCCTCGTCATCAACAGTCTCTGTGACCTTTTTAACCCCAATGCTCCATGAACTTTTCATCACAATGCTCTTTGACCCTTGTCATCACAATGCTCTATGCCTTTCTCAGCACAATGCTCCATGACACATGTCATCACAATGCACCATGCGCTTGGCATCACACTGCTCCACAACATTGTCATCACAATGCTCCATAAAATTTGTCATCACAATGCTCCATGCACTTCTCATCAAAATGCTCTCTCACCACTGATATCACAATGCTACATCACTATTTGTCACAATACTCCCTCACCCCTGTCATCACAATGTTCCAATACTCCTGTCATCACAATGCTACATGCACTTATCATCACAATGTTCGATGACCCCTGAAATCACAATGTTCCATAACACCTGTCATCAAAATGTTCCATGACACTTTTCATCAAATTGCTCCATGACCCTGTCATCAGAATGATCCCTGCCCTTCTCATCACAATGCACAACGCCCTTGCCATCAAAATGCTCCATGACCTTTGTCATCACAAAGATCCATGGCACTTGGCATCACAATGCTCCATGTCATTGTCATCAAAATGCTCCATGAACGCTCTCATCACATTGCTCCATGCCCTTGTCTTCACATAGCTCCATGACACATGTCATCAGAATGCTCCATGGCCTTCTCATCACAATGCTCCAAGCCCTGGTCATCACAATGCTCCATTACCCCTGTCATAACAATGCTCCATGACCCCTGCCATCACGATGATCCATGGCCTTGTCATCACAAGGCTCCATGACCCTTCTCATCACAATGCTCCAAGAACACTGTAATCACAATGCTCTATGCCCCTTTTCATCTCAATGATCCATGAACCCTGTCATCACAATGCACTATGCCCATCATCATAATGCTTCATGCTATTGTCATAACAACGAAATCAAAATGTTCCATGACCTCTGTCATAACAATGCTCCAAACCCTTGTGATCACAATATTCCATAACACTTGTCATCACAATGCCCCAGGATGCTCGTCATCACAATTATCCATGGTCTTCTCATCACAATGATCCATGACCTTCGTCATCACAATGCTCAATACACTTGTCATCAACATGCTCCCTGACACTTGTTGTCTGTATGCTCCTTGAACCGTGTCATGACAAGGCTCCATGCCTTTTTCATCACAATGATCCATGCCCTTTTAATCACAATGCTCCAAGTCCCATGTAATCACAATGGTCCGTGCCATTGTCATCACAAAGCTCAATGATGCATGCCATCAGAATGCTCCTTGATCTTCTCCTCACAATGCTCCATGCCCTTGTCTTCACAGTGTTCTAAGACCCCTGTAATCACAATGCTCCATTCCCCTTTTAATCAGTATGCTCCATGAGACTTGTCATCACAAGGCTCCATGGTTTTGTCATCACAATGCTCCAGGACCTTGTCATCACAATGCTTCACGACCTTGTCATCAAAATTTTCAATGGCCCTTGTCATCATAATGCTCCAAACCCTAATCATCACAATGCTCCATTATATTTGTCATCACAATCCTCCATTACATTTGGTATCACAAAGCTCCATGCCATTGTCATCGCCATGGACCATGACATATGTCATCACAATGCTCCCTGACACCTGTCTTCACAATACTCCATGACCTTATCATCACAATGCTCCATGCCCTTGTCATCACAATGCTCCATGACCCCTGTCATCACAATGCTCCGTGACTCCAGCCATCACAATGCTTCATGACCTTTGTCATCACAATGGTCCATGCCCTCGTCATCAACAGTCTCTGTGACCTTTTTAACCCCAATGCTCCATGAACTTTTCATCACAATGCTCTTTGACCCTTGTCATCACAATGCTCTATGCCTTTCTCAGCACAATGCTCCATGACCCTTGTCATCACAATGCTCCATGCGCTTGTCAGCACAATGCTCCATGACACATGTCATCACAATGCACCATGCGCTTGTCATCACAGTGCTCCACAACATTGTCATCACAATGCTCCATAAAATTTGTCATCACAATGCTCCATGCATTTCTCATCAAAATGCTCTCTCACCACTGATATCACAATGCTACATCACTATTTGTCACAATACTCCCTCACCCCGGTCATCACAATGCTCCCTGACACTTGTCGTCAGAATGCTCCTTGAACCCTGTCACAAAAAGTCTCCATGCCTTTTTCATCACAAAGCCCAATGCCATTTTCATCCCAATGCTCCATGCCATTGTCATCAAAATACTCCACAAGTTTGTCATCAGAATGCTCCCTGACCCTTGTCATCACAATTCTCCATGCACTTGTCAGCACAATGCTCCCTGACCTTTGTCATCACAATGCTCCAAGCATTGTCATCACAATGCTCCAAGCCATTGTCATCACAATGCTCCATTACCTTTGTCATCAGAATCCTCCCTGACACTTGGCATCACAATTCTCCATGCCATTGTCATCACAATGGGCCATTACATATGTCATCACAATGCTTCCTGACACCTCTCTTCACAATACTGCATGACCTGGTCATCAAAATGCTCCATGCCCTTGTCATCACAATGCGCCATGCCCTTGTTATCACAATGTTCCAAGACCACTGTAATCAGAATGCTCCATGCCCCTTTTCATCAGTATGCTCAATGAGACTTGTCATCACAAGGCTCCATGGTTTTCTCATCACAATGCTCCAGGACCTTGTCATCACAATGCTTCACGACATTGTCATGAAAATTCTCAATGGCCCTTGTCATCATAATGCTCCAAGACCTAGTCAACACAATGCTCCATTATATTTGTCATCACAATCCTCCATTACATTTGGCATCACAATGCTCCCTGCCATTGTCATCGCAATGGAACAGGACATATGTCATCACAATGCTCCCTGACACCTGTCTTCACAATGCTCCATGCCCTTTTCATCACAATGCTCCATGAACCCTTACATCACAATGCTCCTTGACTCCAGTCATCAAAATGCTTCATAACATTTGTCATCACAACGGTCCATTCCCGCCTCATCAGAAGGCTCTGTGACGTTTGTAACCACAATGCTCCATGAACTTTACATCACAATGCTCCGTGACCCTTGTCATCACAATTCTCCAAGATCCATGTAATCACAATGCTCCATGCCCTTGTCATCACAAAGCTCCATGACGCATGTCATCAGAATGTTCCATGGTCTTCTCCTCACAATGCTCCATGCCCTTGTCATCACAATGCTCGAAGACTCCAGTAATCACAATGTTCCATTCCCTTTTTCATCAGAATGCTCCATTAGATTTGTCATCACAAGTCTCCATGGTCATCTCCTCACAATGCTCCAAGACCTTGTCATCACCATGCTCCATTCCCTTGTCATCACAATGCTCCATGACCCCTGTCATCACAATACTCCATGAACATTTTCAGCCCAATTCTCTATGACCTTCTCATCACAATGCTCCATGACCAATATCATCACAATGCTCCATGACCACTGTCATCACAACACTCCATGACACCTGACAACACAATGATCCGGGACTCTTGTCATCACAATGCTCCAAGACCCCTGTAATCACAATGCTCCATGACCCCTGTCATCACAATACTCCATGAACATTTTCAGCCCAATGCTCCATGACCCTTGTCATCACAATGATCCATGCCCATGTTATCCCAATGTTCCATGACCCATGTATTCACAATGCTCCATGACTCTTGTCATCACAGTGCTCCATGACACCTGTCATCACAATGCTCCATGCCTTTGTCAGCAAAATGCTACATGACCTTGTCATTACAATGCTCTATGCACTTGTCATCACAATACTCCATTTCCATTGTCATCACAATCCTCCATGAACTTTGGGATCACATTGCTTCATGCCCTTGTCATCACAATGCTCCATGCTCCTTGAAATCAAAATGATCCATGACCTCTGTCATCACAATGCTCAAAACCCTTGTGATCACAATGTTCCATAACACTTGTCCTCACAACGCTCCATGATGCCTGTCATCACAATACTCCATGCCCTTTTCATCACAATGCTCCATGACCTTTGTCATCACAATTCTCAATACACTTGTCATCACAATGCTCCCTGACACTTGTCGTCAGCATGCTCCTTGAACCCTGTCACGAAAAGGCTCCATGCCTTTTTCATCACAAAGCCCCATGCCCTTTTCATCCCAATGCTCCATGCCATTGTCATCAAAATACTCCACAAGCTTGTCATCAGAAAGCTCCATGACCCTTGTCATCACAACTCTCCATGCACTTGTCAGCACAATGCTCCCTGACACTTGTCATCACAATGCTCCAAGCCATTGTCATCACAATGCTCCATTACCTTTGTGATCAGAATCCTCAATGGAAGTTTGCATCACAATGCTCCATGCCATTGTCATCACAATGGGCCATTACATATGTCATCACAATGCTCCCTGACACCTCTCTTTACGATACTGCATTACCTGGTCATCACAATGCTCCCTGCCGTTCTCATCACAATGCACCACACCCTTGTCATCAAAATGCTCCATGACCTTTGTCATCACAAAGCTCCATGACCCTTGGCATCACAATGCTCCATGTCATTGTCATCACAATGCTCCATGAACCCTCTCATCACATTGCTCCATGCCCTTGTCATCACAAAGCTCCATGGCACTTGTCATCACAATGCTCGATGCCCTTCTCATCACAATGCTCCATGCCCTTGTCATTACAATCCTCCATGACCCATGTATCACAGTGTACCGTGCCCTTGTCATCACAATGCGCCACGCCCACTCTCATCACAATAATCCATGAAATATTTCAGACCAATGCTCAATGCACTTCTCATCACAATGCTCCATTACCTCTGTCATAACAAGCTCCATGACCCCTGCCATCACAATGTTCCACGGCCTTGTCATCACAAGGCTCCAGGACCCTTGTCAGCACAATGCTCCAAGACCCATGTAATCACAATGCTCCATGCCCTTGTCATCACAAAGCTCCATGACGCATGTCATCACAATGTTCCATGGCCTTCGCCTCACAATGCTCCATGCCCTTGTCATCACAATGCTTCAAGACCCCCGTAATCACAATGCTCCATGCCCCTTTTCATAAGAATGCTCCATTAGACTTGTCATCACAAGTCTCCATGGTCATCTCATCACAATGCTCCAAGACCTTGTCATCAACATGCTCCATTCCCTTGTCATCACAATGCTCCATGACCCCTGTCATCACAATACTCCATGCACATTTTCAGCCCAATGCTCCATGACCCCTGTCATCACAATGCTCCATGAACATTTTCAGCCCAATTCTCTATGACCTTCTCATCACAATGCTCCATGACCAATATCATCACAATGCTCCATGACCACTGTCATCACAACACTCCATGACACCTGACAACACAATGATCTGGGACTCTTGTCATCACAATGCTCCAAGACCCCTGTAATCACAATGCTCCATGACCCCTGTCATCACAATACTCCATGAACATTTTCAGCCCAATGCTCCATGACCATTGTCATCACAATGATCCATGCCCTTGTCATCCCAATGTTCCATGACACTTGTATTCACAAGGCGCTGTGACGCTTGTCACCACAGTGCTCCATGACACCTGTCTTCACAATGCTCCATTCCTTTGTCAGCAAAATGCTACATGGCCTTGTCATTACAATGCGCTAGGCGCTTGTCATCACAATACTCCATTACTATTGTCATCACAATTTCCCATGAAACTTGGGATCACATTGCTTCATGCCCTTGTCATCACAATGCTCCTTGCTCCTTGAAATCAAAATTATCCATGACCTCTGTCATCACAATGCTCAAAATCCTTGTGATCACAAGGTTCCATAACACTTGTCCTCACAACGCTCCATGATGCCTGTCATCACAATACTCCATGCCCTTTTCATCACAATGTTCCATGACCATTGTCATCACAATTCTCAATACACTTGTCATCACAATGCTCCATGACACTTGTCGTCAGAATGCTCCTTGAACCCTGTCACGAAAAAGCTCCATGCCTTTTTATCACAAAGCCCCATGCCCTTTTCATCCCAATGCTCCATGCCATTGTCATCAAAATACTCCACAAGCTCGTCATCAGAATGCTCCATGACCCTTGTCATCACAATTCTCCATGCACTTGTCAGGACAATGGTCCTTGACCCTTGTCATCACAATGCTCAAGCCATTGTCATCACAATGCTCCATTACCTTTGTCATCAGAATCCTCCCTGACACTTGGCATCACAATGCTCCATGCCATCCTCATCACAATGGGCCATTCCATATGTGATCACAATGCTCCCTGACACCTGTCTTAACAATACGGCATGACCTGGTCATCAAAATGCTCCATGCCCTTGTCATCACAGTGTGCCATTCCAACTCTCATCGCAATACTCCATGAAAGTTATTAGACCAATGTTCCATGCCCTTGTCATCACAATGCTCCATGCCTTGTTATCACAATGCTCCATGACCCCTGTCATCACAATGCTCCGTGACTCCAGTCATCACAATGCTTCATGACCTTTGTCATCACAATGGTCCATGCCCTCGTCATCAACAGTCTCTGTGACCTTTTTAACCCCAATGCTCCATGAACTTTTCATCACAATGCTCTTTGACCCTTGTCATCACAATGCTCTATGCCTTTCTCAGCACAATGCTCCATGACACATGTCATCACAATGCACCATGCGCTTGGCATCACACTGCTCCACAACATTGTCATCACAATGCTCCATAAAATTTGTCATCACAATGCTCCATGCACTTCTCATCAAAATGCTCTCTCACCACTGATATCACAATGCTACATCACTATTTGTCACAATACTCCCTCACCCCTGTCATCACAATGTTCCAATACTCCTGTCATCACAATGCTACATGCACTTATCATCACAATGTTCGATGACCCCTGAAATCACAATGTTCCATAACACCTGTCATCAAAATGTTCCATGACACTTTTCATCAAATTGCTCCATGACCCTGTCATCAGAATGATCCCTGCCCTTCTCATCACAATGCACAACGCCCTTGCCATCAAAATGCTCCATGACCTTTGTCATCACAAAGATCCATGGCACTTGGCATCACAATGCTCCATGTCATTGTCATCAAAATGCTCCATGAACGCTCTCATCACATTGCTCCATGCCCTTGTCTTCACATAGCTCCATGACACATGTCATCAGAATGCTCCATGGCCTTCTCATCACAATGCTCCAAGCCCTGGTCATCACAATGCTCCATTACCCCTGTCATAACAATGCTCCATGACCCCTGCCATCACGATGATCCATGGCCTTGTCATCACAAGGCTCCATGACCCTTCTCATCACAATGCTCCAAGAACACTGTAATCACAATGCTCTATGCCCCTTTTCATCTCAATGATCCATGAACCCTGTCATCACAATGCACTATGCCCATCATCATAATGCTTCATGCTATTGTCATAACAACGAAATCAAAATGTTCCATGACCTCTGTCATAACAATGCTCCAAACCCTTGTGATCACAATATTCCATAACACTTGTCATCACAATGCCCCAGGATGCTCGTCATCACAATTATCCATGGTCTTCTCATCACAATGCTCCATGACCTTCGTCATCACAATGCTCAATACACTTGTCATCAACATGCTCCCTGACACTTGTTGTCTGTATGCTCCTTGAACCGTGTCATGACAAGGCTCCATGCCTTTTTCATCACAATGATCCATGCCCTTTTAATCACAATGCTCCAAGTCCCATGTAATCACAATGGTCCGTGCCATTGTCATCACAAAGCTCAATGATGCATGCCATCAGAATGCTCCTTGATCTTCTCCTCACAATGCTCCATGCCCTTGTCTTCACAGTGTTCTAAGACCCCTGTAATCACAATGCTCCATTCCCCTTTTAATCAGTATGCTCCATGAGACTTGTCATCACAAGGCTCCATGGTTTTGTCATCACAATGCTCCAGGACCTTGTCATCACAATGCTTCACGACCTTGTCATCAAAATTTTCAATGGCCCTTGTCATCATAATGCTCCAAACCCTAATCATCACAATGCTCCATTATATTTGTCATCACAATCCTCCATTACATTTGGTATCACAAAGCTCCATGCCATTGTCATCGCCATGGACCATGACATATGTCATCACAATGCTCCCTGACACCTGTCTTCACAATACTCCATGACCTTATCATCACAATGCTCCATGCCCTTGTCATCACAATGCTCCATGACCCCTGTCATCACAATGCTCCGTGACTCCAGCCATCACAATGCTTCATGACCTTTGTCATCACAATGGTCCATGCCCTCGTCATCAACAGTCTCTGTGACCTTTTTAACCCCAATGCTCCATGAACTTTTCATCACAATGCTCTTTGACCCTTGTCATCACAATGCTCTATGCCTTTCTCAGCACAATGCTCCATGACCCTTGTCATCACAATGCTCCATGCGCTTGTCAGCACAATGCTCCATGACACATGTCATCACAATGCACCATGCGCTTGTCATCACAGTGCTCCACAACATTGTCATCACAATGCTCCATAAAATTTGTCATCACAATGCTCCATGCATTTCTCATCAAAATGCTCTCTCACCACTGATATCACAATGCTACATCACTATTTGTCACAATACTCCCTCACCCCGGTCATCACAATGCTCCCTGACACTTGTCGTCAGAATGCTCCTTGAACCCTGTCACAAAAAGTCTCCATGCCTTTTTCATCACAAAGCCCAATGCCATTTTCATCCCAATGCTCCATGCCATTGTCATCAAAATACTCCACAAGTTTGTCATCAGAATGCTCCCTGACCCTTGTCATCACAATTCTCCATGCACTTGTCAGCACAATGCTCCCTGACCTTTGTCATCACAATGCTCCAAGCATTGTCATCACAATGCTCCAAGCCATTGTCATCACAATGCTCCATTACCTTTGTCATCAGAATCCTCCCTGACACTTGGCATCACAATGCTCCATGCCATTGTCATCACAATGGGCCATTACATATGTCATCACAATGCTTCCTGACACCTCTCTTCACAATACTGCATGACCTGGTCATCAAAATGCTCCATGCCCTTGTCATCACAATGCGCCATGCCCTTGTTATCACAATGTTCCAAGACCACTGTAATCAGAATGCTCCATGCCCCTTTTCATCAGTATGCTCAATGAGACTTGTCATCACAAGGCTCCATGGTTTTCTCATCACAATGCTCCAGGACCTTGTCATCACAATGCTTCACGACATTGTCATGAAAATTCTCAATGGCCCTTGTCATCATAATGCTCCAAGACCTAGTCAACACAATGCTCCATTATATTTGTCATCACAATCCTCCATTACATTTGGCATCACAATGCTCCCTGCCATTGTCATCGCAATGGAACAGGACATATGTCATCACAATGCTCGCTGACACCTGTCTTCACAATGCTCCATGCCCTTTTCATCACAATGCTCCATGAACCCTTACATCACAATGCTCCTTGACTCCAGTCATCAAAATGCTTCATAACATTTGTCATCACAACGGTCCATTCCCGCCTCATCAGAAGGCTCTGTGACGTTTGTAACCACAATGCTCCATGAACTTTACATCACAATGCTCCGTGACCCTTGTCATCACAATTCTCCAAGATCCATGTAATCACAATGCTCCATGCCCTTGTCATCACAAAGCTCCATGACGCATGTCATCAGAATGTTCCATGGTCTTCTCCTCACAATGCTCCATGCCCTTGTCATCACAATGCTCGAAGACTCCAGTAATCACAATGTTCCATTCCCTTTTTCATCAGAATGATCCATTAGATTTGTCATCACAAGTCTCCATGGTCATCTCCTCACAATGCTCCAAGACCTTGTCATCACCATGCTCCATTCCCTTGTCATCACAATGCTCCATGACCCCTGTCATCACAATACTCCATGAACATTTTCAGCCCAATTCTCTATGACCTTCTCATCACAATGCTCCATGACCAATATCATCACAATGCTCCATGACCACTGTCATCACAACACTCCATGACACCTGACAACACAATGATCCGGGACTCTTGTCATCACAATGCTCCAAGACCCCTGTAATCACAATGCTCCATGACCCCTGTCATCACAATACTCCATGAACATTTTCAGCCCAATGCTCCATGACCCTTGTCATCACAATGATCCATGCCCATGTTATCCCAATGTTCCATGACCCATGTATTCACAATGCTCCATGACGCTTGTCATCACAGTGCTCCATGACACCTGTCATCACAATGCTCCATGCCTTTGTCAGCAAAATGCTACATGACCTTGTCATTACAATGCTCTATGCACTTGTCATCACAATACTCCATTTCCATTGTCATCACAATCCTCCATGAACTTTGGGATCACATTGCTTCATGCCCTTGTCATCACAATGCTCCATGCTCCTTGAAATCAAAATGATCCATGACCTCTGTCATCACAATGCTCCGAACCCTTGTGATCACAATGTTCCATAACACTTGTCCTCACAACGCTCCATGATGCCTGTCATCACAATACTCCATGCCCTTTTCATCACAATGCTCCATGACCTTTGTCATCACAATTCTCAATACACTTGTCATCACAATGCTCCCTGACACTTGTCGTCAGCATGCTCCTTGAACCCTGTCACGAAAAGGCTCCATGCCTTTTTCATCACAAAGCCCCATGCCCTTTTCATCCCAATGCTCCATGCCATTGTCATCAAAATACTCCACAAGCTTGTCATCAGAATGCTCCATGACCCTTGTCATCACAACTCTCCATGCACTTGTCAGCACAATGCTCCCTGACACTTGTCATCACAATGCTCCAAGCCATTGTCATCACAATGCTCCATTACCTTTGTGATCAGAATCCTCAATGGAAGTTTGCATCACAATGCTCCATGCCATTGTCATCACAATGGGCCATTACATATGTCATCACAATGCTCCCTGACACCTCTCTTTACAATACTGCATTACCTGGTCATCACAATGCTCCCTGCCGTTCTCATCACAATGCACCACACCCTTGTCATCAAAATGCTCCATGACCTTTGTCATCACAAAGCTGCATGACCCTTGGCATCACAATGCTCCATGTCATTGTCATCACAATGCTCCATGAACCCTCTCATCACATTGCTCCATGCCCTTGTCATCACAAAGCTCCATGGCACTTGTCATAACAATGCTCTATGCCCTTCTCATCACAATGCTCCATGCCCTTGTCATTACAATCCTCCATGACCCATGTATCACAGTGTACCGTGCCCTTGTCATCACAATGCGCCACGCCCACTATCATCACAATAATCCATGAAATATTTCAGACCAATGCTCAATGCACTTCTCATCACAATGCTCCATTACCTCTGTCATAACAAACTCCATGACCCCTGCCATCACAATGTTCCACGGCCTTGTCATCACAAGGCTCCAGGACCCTTGTCAGCACAATGCTCCAAGACCCATGTAATCACAATGCTCCATGCCCTTGTCATCACAAAGCTCCATGACGCATGTCATCACAATGTTCCATGGCCTTCGCCTCACAATGCTCCATGCCCTTGTCATCACAATGCTTCAAGACCCCCGTAATCACAATGCTCCATGCCCCTTTTCATAAGAATGCTCCATTAGACTTGTCATCACAAGTCTCCATGGTCATCTCATCACAATGCTCCAAGACCTTGTCATCAACATGCTCCATTCCCTTGTCATCACAATGCTCCATGACCCCTGTCATCACAATACTCCATGCACATTTTCAGCCCAATGCTCCATGACCCTTGTCATCACAATGATCCATGCCCTTGTCATCACAATGCTCCATGCACTTGTCAGCACAATGCTCCCTGATCCTTGTCATCACAATGCTCCAAACCATTGTCACCACAATGCTCCATTACCTTTGTCATCAGAATCCTCCATGACACTTGGCATCACAATGCTCCATGCCATTGTCATCACAATGCTCCATGACCCCTGTCATCACAATGCTCCGTGACTACAGTCATCACAATGCTTCATAACGTTTGTCATCACAACAATCCATGCCCACGTCATCACAAGGCTCTGTGACCTTTGTAACCACAATGCTCCATGAACTTTTCATCACAATGCTCCGTGACCCTTGTCATCACAATGCTCCATGCCTTTCTCAGAACAATGCTCCATGACCCTTGTCATCAAATTGTGCCATGCGCTTTTCACCACAATGATCCACAACCTTGTCATCGCTATGCTCCATAAACCTTGTAATCACAATGCTCCATGCACTTCTCATCCAAATACTCTCTCACATGAGATATCACAATGTTCCATCACTAGTCATCACAATCCTCCCTCACCCCTGTTATCACAATGTTCCATGACCCCTGTCATCACAATGCTACATCCCCTTATCAGCACAATGTTCCATGACCCCTGACATCACAATGTTCCATAACCCCTGTCATCAAAATGCTCCATGACCCTTTTCATCCCAAAGCTCCATGACCCCTGGCATCACAATGTTCTATAACCCCTGGCATCAAAATGTTCCATTACACTTTTCATCAAATTGCTGCATGACCCTGTCATCAAAATGCTCCCTGCCCTTCTCATCACAATGCACCACACACTTGTCATCAAAATGCTCCATGACCTTTGTCATCACAAAGCTCCATGACCCTTGGCATCACAATGCTCCATGTCATTGTCATCACAATGCTCCATGAACCCTCTCATCACACTGCTCCCTGTCCTTGTCATCACAAAGCTCCATGACACTTGTCATCACAATGCTTGATGCCATTCTCATCACAATGCTCCATGACATTGTCATTACAATCCTCCATGACCCATGTATCACAGTGTACCGTGCCCTTGTCATGACAAACCGCCATGCCCACTCTCATCACAGTAATCCATGAAACATTTCAGAGCAATGCTCAATGCCCTTCTCATCACAATGCTCCGTTACCTCTGTCATAACAATGCTCCATGACACCTGCCATCATAATATTCCACGGCCTTGTCATCACAAGGCTCCATGACCCTTGTCATCACAATGCTCCAAGTTCCATGTAATCACAATGCTCCATGCCCTTGTCATCACAAAGCTCCATGACGCATGTCATCAGAATGTTCCATGGTCTTCTCAAAATGCTCCATGCCCTTGTCATCACAATGCTCGAAGACTCCAGTAATCACAATGTTCCATTCCCTTTTTCATCAGAATGCTCCATTAGATTTGTCATCACAAGTCTCCATGGTCATCTCCTCACAATGCTCCAAGACCTTGTCATCACCATGCTCCATTCCCTTGTCATCACAATGCTCCATGACCCCTGTCATCACAATACTCCATGAACATTTTCAGCCCAATTCTCTATGACCTTCTCATCACAATGCTCCATGACCAATATCATCACAATGCTCCATGACCACTGTCATCACAACACTCCATTACACCTGACAACATAATGATCCGGGACTCTTGTCACCACAGTGCTCCATGACACCTGTCATCACAATGCTCCATTCCTTTGTCAGCAAAATGCTAAATGGCCTTGTCATTACAATGCGCTAGGCGCTTGTCATCACAATACTCCATTACTGTTGTCATCACAATTTCCCATGAACCTTGGGATCACATTGCTGCATGCCCTTGTCATCAAAATGCTCCATGCTCCTTGAAATCAAAATGATCCATGACCTCTGTCATCACAATGCTCAAAACCCTTGTGATCACAATGTTCCATAACACTTGTCCTCACAACGCTCCATGATGCCTGTCATCACAATACTCCATGCCCTTTTCATCACAATGTTCCATGACCATTGTCATCACAATTCTCAATACACTTGTCATCACAATGCTCCCTGACACTTGTCTTCAGCATGCTCCTTGAAACCTGTCACCAAAAGGCTACACGCCTTTTTCATCACAAAGCCCCATGCCGTTTTCATCCCAATGCTCCATGCCATTGTCATCAAAATATTCCACAAGCTTGTCATCAGAAAGCTCCATGACCCTTGTCATCACAATGCTCCATGCACTTGTCAGAACAATGCTCCCTGACCCTTGTCATCACAATGCTCCAAGCCATTGTCATTCACAATGCTCCATTACCTTTGTCATCAGAATCCTCCATGACACTTGGCATCACAATGCTCCATGACATTGTCATCACAATGGGCCATTACATATGCCATCACAATGCTCCCTGACACCTATCTTCACAATACTGCATGACCTTTGTCATCACAAAGCTCCATGACCCTTGGCATCACAATGCTCCATGTCATTGTCATCACAATGCTCCATGAACCCTCTCATCACATTGCTCCATGCCCTTGTCATCACAAAGCTCCATGGCACTTGTCATCACAATGCTCGATGCCCTTCTCATCACAATGCTCCATGCCCTTGTCATTACAATCCTCCATGACCCATGTATCACAGTGTACCGTGCCCTTGTCATCACAATGCGCCATGCCCACTCTCATCACAATAATCCATGAAATATTTCAGACCAATGCTCAATGCACTTCTCATCACAATGCTCCATTACCTCTGTCATAACAAGCTCCATGACCCCTGCCATCACAATGTTCCACGGCCTTGTCATCACAAGGCTCCAGGACCCTTGTCAGCACAATGCTCCAAGACCCATGTAATCACAATGCTCCATGCCCTTGTCATCACAAAGCTCCATGACGCATGTCATCACAATGTTCCATGGCCTTCGCCTCACAATGCTCCATGCCCTTGTCATCACAATGCTTCAAGACCCCCGTAATCACAATGCTCCATGCCCCTTTTCATAAGAATGCTCCTTTAGACTTGTCATCTCAAGTCTCCATGGTCATCTCATCACAATGCTCCAAGACCTTGTCATCAACATGCTCCATTCCCTTGTCATCACAATGCTCCATGACCCCTGTCATCACAATACTCCATGCACATTTTTAGCCCAATGCTCCATGACCCTTGTCATCACAATGATCCATGCCCTTGTCATCACAATGCTCCATGCACTTGTCAGCACAATGCTCCCTGATCCTTGTCATCACAATGCTCCAAACCATTGTCACCACAATGCTCCATTACCTTTGTCATCAGAATCCTCCATGACACTTGGCATCACAATGCTCCATGCCTTTGTCACAACAATGCTCCATGACCCTTGTCATCAAATTGTGCCATGTGCTTTTCACCACAATGATCCACAACCTTGTCATCGCTATGCTCCATAAACCTTGTAATCACAATGCTCCATGCACTTCTCATCCAAATACTCTCTCACATGAGATATCACAATGTTCCATCACTAGTCATCACAATCCTCCCTCACCCCTGTTATCACAATGTTCCATGACCCCTGTCATCACAATGCTACATCCCCTTATCAGCACAATGTTCCATGACCCCTGTCATCACAATGCTACATCCCCTTATCAGCCCAATGTTCCATGACCCCTGACATCACAATGTTCCATAACCCCTGTCATCAAAATGCTCCATGACCCTTTTCTTCCCAAAGCTCCATGACCCCTGGCATCACAATGTTCTATAACCCCTGGCATCAAAATATTCCATTACAATTTTCATCAAATTGCTGCATGACCCTGTCATCAAAATGCTCCCTGCCCTTCTCATCACAATGCACCACACACTTGTCATCAAAATGCTCCATGACCTTTGTCGTCACAAGGCTCCATGACCCTTGGCATCACAATGCTCCATGTCATTGTCATCACAATGCTCCATGAACCCTCTCATCACATGGCTCCATGTCCTTGTCATCACAAAGCTCCATGACACTTGTCATCACAATGCTCGATGCCATTCTCATCACAATGCTCCATGACCTTGTCATTACAATCCTCCATGACCCATGTATCACAGTGTACCGTGCCCTTGTCATGACAAACCGCCATGCCCACTCTCATCACAGTAATCCATGAAACATTTCAGATCAATGCTCAATGCCCTTCTCATCACAATGCTCCGTTACCTCTGTCATAACAATGCTCCATGACACCTGCCATCATAATATTCCACGGCCTTGTCATCACAAGGCTCCATGACCCTTGTCATCACAATGCTCCAAGATCCATGTAATCACAATGCTTCATGCCCTTGTCATCACAAAGCTCCATGACGCATGTCATCAGAATATTCCATGGTCTTCTCCTCACAATGCTCCATGCCCTTGTCATCACAATGCTCGAAGACTCCAGTAATCACAATGTTCCATTCCCTTTTTCATCAGAATGCTCCATTAGATTTGTCATCACAAGTCTCCATGGTCATCTCCTCACAATGCTCCAAGACCTTGTCATCACCATGCTCCATTCCCTTGTCATCACAATGCTCCATGACCCCTGTCATCACAATACTCCATGAACATTTTCAGCCCAATTCTCTATGACCTTCTCATCACAATGCTCCATGACCACTGTCATCACAACACTCCATGACACCTGACAACACAATGATCTGGGACTCTGGTCATCACAATGCTCCAAGACCCCTGTAATCACAATGCTCCATGACCCCTGTCATCAAAATACTCCATGAACATTTTCAGCCCAATGCTCCATGACCATTGTCATCACAATGATCCATGACCTTGTCATCCCAATGTTCCATGACACTTGTATTCACAAGGCTCTGTGACGCTTGTCACCACAGTGCTCCATGACACCTGTCTTCACAATGCTCCATTCCTTTGTCAGCAAAATGCTACATGGCCTTGTCATTACAATGCGCTAGGTGCTTGTCATCACAATACTCCATTACTATTGTCATCACAATTTCCCATGAACCTTGGGATCACATTGCTTCATGCCCTTGTCATCACAATGCTCCATGCTCCTTGAAATCAAAATGATCCATGACCTCTCTCATCACAATGCTCAAAACCCTTGTGATCACAATGTTCCATAACACTTGTCCTCACAATGCTCCTTGATGCCTGTCATCACAATACTCCATGCCCTTTTCATCACAATGTTCCATGACCTTTGTCATCACAATTCTCAATACACTTGTCATCACAATGCTCCCTGACACTTGTCGTCAGCATGCTCCTTGAAACCTGTCACCAAAAGGCTACACGCATTTTTCATCACAAAGCCCCATGCCGTTTTCATCCCAATGCTCCATGCCATTGTCATCAAAATATTTCACAAGCTTGTCATCAGAAAGCTCCATGACCCTTGTCATCACAATGCTCCCTGACCCTTGTCATCCCAATGCTCCAAGCCATTGTCATTCACAATGCTCCATTACCTTTGTCATCAGAATCCTCCATGACACTTGGCATCACAATGCTCCATGACATTGTCATCACAATGGGCCATTACATATGTCATCACAATGCTCTCTGATACCTATCTTCACAATATTGCATGACCTTTGTCATCACAAAGCTCCATGACCTTTGAAATCACAATGTTCCATGTCATTGTCATCACAATGCTCCATGAACCCTCTCATCTCATTGCTCCATGCCCTTGTCATCACAAAGCTCCATGGCACTTGTCATCACAATGCTCGATGCCCTTCTCATCAAAATGCTCCATGCCCTTGTCATTACAATCCTCCATGACCCATGTATCACAGTGTACCGTGCCCTTGTCATCACAATGCGCCACGACCACTCTCATCACAATAATCCATGAAATATTTCAGACCAATGCTCAATGCACTTCTCATCACAATGCTCCATTACCTCTGTCATAACAAGCTCCAAGACCCCTGCCATCACAATGTTCCACGGCCTTGTCATCACAAGGCTCCAGGACCCTTGTCAGCACAATGCTCCAAGACCCATTTAATCACAATGCTCCACGCCCTTGTCATCACAAAGCTCCATGACGCATGTCATCAGAAAGTTCCATGGCCTTCGCCTCACAATGCTCCATGCCCTTGTCATCACAATGCTTCAAGACCCCCGTAATCACAATGCTCCATGCCACTTTTCATAAGAATGCTCCATTAGACTTGTCATCACAAGTCTCCATGGTCATCTCATCACAATGCTCCAAGACCTTGTCATCAACATGCTCCATTCCCTTGTCATCACAATGCTCCATGACCCCTGTCATCACAATACTCCATGCGCATTTTCAGCCCAATGCTCCATGACCCTTGTCATCACAATGATCCATGCCCTTGTCATCACAATGCTCCATGCCATTGTCATCACAATCCTCCATGACCCCTGTCATCACAATGCTCCGTGACTACAGTCATCACAATGCTTCATATCTTTTGTCATCACAACAATCCATGCCCGCGTCATCACAAGGCTCTGTGACCTTTGTAACCACAATGCTTCATGAACTTTTCATCACAATGCTCCGTGACCCTTGTCATCACAATGCTCCATGCCTTTGTCAGAACAATGCTCCATGAACCTTGTCATCAAATTGTGCCATGCGCTTTTCACCACAATGATCCACAACCTTGTCACCGCTATGCTCCAGAAACCTTGTAATCACAATGCTCCATGCACTTCTCATCCAAATGCTCTCTCACATGAGATATCACAATGTTCCATCACTAGTCATCACAATCCTCCCTCACCCCTGTTATCACAATGTTCCATGACCCCTGTCATCACAATGCTACATCTCCTTATCAGCACAATGATCCATGTCCCCTGACATCACAATGTTCCATAACCCCTGTCATCAAAATGCTCCATGACCCTTTTCATCTGTAAGCTCCATTACCCCTGGCATCACAATGTTCTATAACCTCTGGCATCAAAATATTCCATTACACTTTTCATCAAATTGCTGCATGACCCTGTCATCAAAATGCTCCCTGCCCTTCTCATCGCAATGCACCACACACTTGTCATCAAAATGCTCCATGACCTTTGTCATCACAAAGCTCCATGACCCTTGGCATCACAATGCTCCATGTCATTGTCATCACAATGCTCCATGAACCCTCTCATCACATTGCTCCATGCCCTTGTCATCACAAAGCTCCATGGCACTTGTCATCACAATGCTCGATGCCCCTCTCATCACAATGCTCCATGCCCTTGTCATCAAAATACTCCACAAGCTTGTCATCAGAATTCTCCATGACGCTTGTCATCACAATTCTCCATGCACTTGTCAGCACAATGCTCCCTGACACTTGTCATCACAATGCTCCAAGCCATTGTCATCACAATGCTCCATTACCTTTGTGATCAGAATCCTCAATGGAAGTTTACATCACAATGCTCCATGCCATTGTCATCACAATGGGCCAATACATATATCATCACAATGCTCCCTGACACCTCTCTTTACAATACTGCATTACCTGGTCATCACAATGCTCCCTGCCGTTCTCATCACAATGCACCACACCCTTGTCATCAAAATGCTCCATGACCTTTGTCATCACAAAGCTCCATGACCCTTGGCATCACAATGCTCCATGTCATTGTCATCACAATTCTCCATGAACACTCTCATCACATTGCTCCATGCCCTTGTCATCACAAAGCTCCATGGCACTTGTCATCACAATGCTCGATGCCCTTCTCATCACAATGCTCCATGCTCTTGTCATTACAATCCTCCATGACCCATGTATCACAGTGTACCGTGCCCTTGTCATCACAATGCTCCATGCCCACTCTCATCACAATAATCCATGAAACCTTTCAGACCAATGCTCAATTCACTTCTCATCACAATGCTCCATTACCTCTGTCATAACAAGCTCCATGACCACTGCCATCACAATGTTCCACGGCCTTGTCATCACAAGGCTCCAGGACCCTTGTCATCACAATGCTCCAAGACACCTTTAATCACAATGCTCCATGCCCTAGTCATAACAAAGTTCCATGACGCATGTCATCAGTATATTCCATGGACTTCTCCTCAAAATGCTCCATGCCCTTGTCATCACAATGCTCCAAGACCCAAGTAATCACAATGCTCCATGACCCTTTTCATCAGAATGCTCCATGAGACTTGTCATCACAAGTCTCCATGTTCATCTCATAAAAATGCTCCAGGATCTTGTCATCACCATGCTCCATTCCCTTGTCATCACAATGCTCCATGACCCATGTCATCACAATACTCCATGAAAATTTTCAGCCCAATTCTCCATGACATTCTCATCACAATGCTTCATGACCAATATCATCACAATGCTCCAAGACCAGTGTCATAAACACACTCCATCACACCTGACAACACAATGATCCGGGACTCTTGTCATCACAATTCTCCAAGACCGCTGTAATAACAATGCTCCATGACCCCTGTCATCACAATATTCCATGAACATTTTCAGCCCTATGCTCCATGACCCTTGTCATCACAATGATCCATGCCCATGTTACCCCAATGTTCCATGACCCATGTATTCACAATGCTCCATGACGCTTCTCATCACAGTGCTCCATGACACCTGTCATCACAATGCTCCATGCTTTGTCAGCAAAATGTACATGACCTTGTCATTACAATGCTCTATGCACTTGTCATCACAATACTCCTTTTCCATTGTCATCACAATTCTCCATGAACTTTGGGTCACATTGCTTCATGCCCTTGTCATCACAATGCTCCATGCTCCTTGAAATCAAAATGATCCATGACCTCTGTCATCACAATGCTCCAAACCCTTGTGATCACAATGTTCCGTAACACTTGTCCTCACAACACTCCATGATGCCTGTCATCACAATAATCCATGCCCTTTTCATCACAATGCTCCATGACCTTTGTCATCACAATTCTCAATACACTTGTCATCACAATGCTCCCTGACACTTCTCGTCAGAATGCTCCTTGAACCCTGTCACGAAAAGGCTCCATGCCATTTTCATCACAAAGCCCCATGCCCTTTTCATCCCAATGCTCCATGCCATTGTCATCAAAATACTCCACAAGCTTGTCATCAGAATGCTCCATGACCCTTGTCATCACAATTCTCCATGCACTTGTCAGCACAATGCTCCCTGACACTTGTCATCACAATGCTCCAAGCCATTGTCATCACAATGCTCCATTACCTTTGTGATCAGAATCCTCAATGGAAGTTTGCATCACAATGCTCCATGCCATTGTCATCACAATGGGCCATTACATATGTCATCACAATGCTCCCTGACACCTCTCTTTACAATACTGCATTACCTGGTCATCACAATGCTCCCTGCCGTTCTCATCACAATGCACCACACCCTTGTCATCAAAATGCTCCATGACCTTTGTCATCACAAAGCTCCATGACCCTTGGCATCACAATGCTCCATGTCATTGGCATCACAATGCTCCATGAACCCTCTCATCACATTGCTCCATGCCCTTGTCATCACAAAGCTCCATGGCACTTGTCATCACAATGCTCGATGCCCTTCTCATCACAATGCTCCATGCCCTTGTCATTACAATCCTCCATGACCCATGTATCACAGTGTACCGTGCCCTTGTCATCACAATGCGCCACGCCCACTCTCATCACAATAATCCATGAAATATTTCAGACCAATGCTCAATGCACTTCTCATCACAATGCTCCATTACCTCTGTCATAACAAGCTCCATGACCCCTGCCATCACAATGTTCCACGGCCTTGTCATCACAAGGCTCCAGGACCCTTGTCAGCACAATGCTCCAAGACCCATGTAATCACAATGCTCCATGCCCTTGTCATCACAAAGCTCCATGACGCATGTCATCACAATGTTCCATGGCCTTCGCCTCACAATGCTCCATGCCCTTGTCATCACAATGCTTCAAGACCCCCGTAATCACAATGTTCCATGCCCCTTTTCATAAGAATGCTCCATTAGACTTGTCATCACAAGTCTCCATGGTCATCTCATCACAATGCTCCAAGACCTTGTCATCAGCATGCTCCATTCCCTTGTCATCACAATGCTCCATGACCCCTGTCATCACAATACTCCATGCACATTTTCAGCCCAATGCTCCATGACCCTTGTCATCACAATGATCCATGTCCTTGTCATCACAAAGCTCCATGCACTTGTCAGCACAATGCTCCCTGATCCTTGTCATCACAATGCTCCAAACCATTGTCACCACAATGCTCCATTACCTTTGTCATCAGAATCCTCCATGACACTTGGCATCACAATGCTCCATGCCATTGTCATCACAATGCTCCATGACCCCTGTCATCACAATACTCCATGAACATTTTCAGCCCAATTCTCTATGACCTTTTCATCACAATGCTCCATGACCAATATCTTCACAATGCTCCATGACCACTGTCATCACAACACTCCATGACACCTGACAACACAATGATCCGGGACTCTTGTCATCACAATGCTCCAAGACCCCTGTAATCACAATGCTCCATGACCCCTGTCATCACAATACTCCATGAACATTTTCAGCCCAATGCTCCATGACCCTTGTCATCACAATGATCCATGCCCATGTTATCCCAATGTTCCATGACCCATGTATTCACAATGCTCCATGACGCTTGTCATCACAGTGCTCCATGACACCTGTCATCACAATGCTCCATGCCTTTGTCAGCAAAATGCTATATGACCTTATCATTACAATGCTCTATGCACTTGTCATCACAATACTCCATTTCCATTGTCATCACAATCCTCCATGAACTTTGGGATCACATTGCTTCATGCCCTTGTCATCACAATGCTCCATGCTCCTTGAAATCAAAATGATCCATGACCTTGTCATCACAATGCTCCAAACACTTGTGATCACAATGTTCCATAACACTTGTCCTCACAACGCTCCGTGATGACTGTCATCACAATAATCCATGCCCTTTTCATCACAATGCTCCATGACCTTTGTCATCACAATTCTCAATACACTTGTCATCACAATGCTCCCTGAAACTTGTCGTCAGAATGCTCCTTCAACCCTGTCACGAAAAGGCTCCATGCCTTTTTCATCACAAAGCCCCATGCCCTTTTCATCCCAATGCTCCATGCCATTGTCATCAAAATACTCCACAAGCTTGTCATCAGATTGCTCCATGACCTTTGTCATCACAATTCTCCATGCACTTGTCAGCACAATGTTCCCTGACACTTGTCATCACAATGCTCCAAGCCATTGTCATCACAATGCTCCATTACTTTGTGATCAGAATCCTCTATGGAAGTTTGCATCACAATGCTCCATGCCATTGTCATCACAATGGGCCATTACATATGTCATCACAATGCTCCCTGACACCTCTCTTTACAATACTGCATTACCTGGTCATCACAATGCTCCCTGCCGTTCTCATCACAATGCACCACACCCTTGTCATCAAAATGCTCCATGACCTTTGTCATCACAAAGCTTCATGACCCTTGGCATCACAATGCTCCATGTCATTGTCATCACAATGCTCCATGAACCCTCTCATCACATTGCTCCATGCCCTTGTCATCACAAAGCTCCATGACACTTGTCATCACAATGCTCGATGCCCTTCTCATCACAATGCTCCATGCCATTGTCATTACAATCCTCCATGACCCATGTATCACAGTGTACCGTGCCCTTGTCATCACAATGCACCATGCCCACTCTCATCACAATAATCCATGAAATATTTCAGACCAATGCTCAATGCACTTCTCATCACAATGCTCCATTACCTCTGTCATAACAAGCTCCATGACCACTGCCATCACAATGTTCCACGGCCTTGTCATCACAAGGCTCCAGGACCCTTGTCATCACAATGCTCCAAGACCCATGTAATCACAATGCTCCATGCCCTTGTCATCACAAAGCTCCATGACGCATGTCATCACAATGTTCCATGGCCTTCGCCTCACAATGCTCCATGCCCTTGTCATCACAATGCTTCAAGACCCCCGTAATCACAATCTTCCATGCCCCTTTTCATAAGAATGCTCCATTAGACTTGTCATCACAAGTCTCCATGGTCATCTCATCACAATGCTCCAAGACCTTGTCATCAACATGCTCCATTCCCTTGTCATCACAATGCTCCATGACCCCTGTCATCACAATACTCCATGCACATTTTCAGCCCAATGCTCCATGACCCTTGTCATCACAATGATCCATGTCCTTGTCATCACAAAGCTCCATGCACTTGTCAGCACAATGCTCCCTGATCCTTGTCATCACAATGCTCCAAACCATTGTCACCACAATGCTCCATTACCTTTGTCATCAGAATCCTCCATGACACTTGGCATCACAATGCTCCATGCCATTGTCATCACAATGCTCCATGACCCCTGTCATCACAATGCTCCGTGACTACAGTCATCACAATGCTTCATAACGTTTGTCATCACAACAATCCATGCCCACGTCATCACAAGTCTCTGTGACCTTTGTAACCACAATGCTCCGTGACCCTTGTCATCACAATGCTCCGTGACCCTTGTCATCACAATGCTCCATGCCTTTGTCAGAACAATGCTCCATGACCCTTGTCATCAAATTGTGCCATGCGGTTTTCACCACAATGATCCACAACCTTGTCATCGCTATGCTCTATAAAACTTGTAATCACAATGCTCCATGCACTTCTCATCCAAATACTCTCTCACATGAGATATCACAATGTTCCATCACTAGTCATCACAATCCTCCCTCACCCCTGTTATCACAATGTTCCATGAAACCTGTCATCACAATGCACTATGCCCATCATCATAATGCTTCATGCTATTGTCATAACAACGAAATCAAAATGTTCCATGACCTCTGTCATAACAATGCTTCAAACCCTTGTGATCACAATATTCCATAACACTTGTCATCACAATGCCCCAGGATGCTCGTCATCACAATTATCCATGGTCTTCTCATCACAATGATCCATGACCTTCGTCATCACAATGCTCAATACACTTGTCATCAACATGCTCCCTGACATTTGTTGTCTGTATGCTCCTTGAACCGTGTCATGACAAGGCTCCATGCCTTTTTCATCACAATGATCCATGCCCTTTTAATCACAATGCTCCAAGTCCCATGTAATCACAATGGTCCGTGCCATTGTCATCACAAAGCTCAATGATGCATGCCATCAGAATGCTCCTTGATCTTCTCCTCACAATGCTCCATGCCCTTGTCTTCACAGTGTTCTAAGACCCCTGTAATCACAATGCTCCATTCCCCTTTTAATCAGTATGCTCCATGAGACTTGTCATCACAAGGCTCCATGGTTTTGTCATCACAATGCTCCAGGACCTTGTCATCACAATGCTTCACGACCTTGTCATCAAAATTTTCAATGGCCCTTGTCATCATAATGCTCCAAACCCTAATCATCACAATGCTCCATTATATTTGTCATCACAATCCTCCATTACATTTCGTATCACAAAGCTCCATGCCATTGTCATCGCAATGGACCATGACATATGTCATCACAATGCTCCCTGACACCTGTCTTCACAATACTCCATGACCTTATCATCACAATGCTCCATGCCCTTGTCATCACAATGCTCCATGACCCCTGTCATCACAATGCTCCGTGACTCCAGCCATCACAATGCTTCATGACCTTTGTCATCACAATGGTCCATGCCCTCGTCATCAACAGTCTCTGTGACCTTTTTAACCCCAATGCTCCATGAACTTTTCATCACAATGCTCTTTGACCCTTGTCATCACAATGCTCTATGCCTTTCTCAGCACAATGCTCCATGACCCTTGTCATCACAATGCTCCATGCGCTTGTCAGCACAATGCTCCATGACACATGTCATCACAATGCACCATGCGCTTGTCATCACAGTGCTCCACAACATTGTCATCACAATGCTCCATAAAATTTGTCATCACAATGCTCCATGCATTTCTCATCAAAATGCTCTCTCACCACTGATATCACAATGCTACATCACTATTTGTCACAATACTCCCTCACCCCGGTCATCACAATGCTCCCTGACACTTGTCGTCAGAATGCTCCTTGAAACCTGTCACAAAAAGTCTCCATGCCTTTTTCATCACAAAGCCCAATGCCATTTTCATCCCAATGCTCCATGCCATTGTCATCAAAATACTCCACAAGTTTGTCATCAGAATGCTCCCTGACCCTTGTCATCACAATTCTCCATGCACTTGTCAGCACAATGCTCCCTGACCTTTGTCATCACAATGCTCCAAGCATTGTCATCACAATGCTCCAAGCCATTGTCATCACAATGCTCCATTACCTTTGTCATCAGAATCCTCCCTGACACTTGGCATCACAATGCTCCATGCCATTGTCATCACAATGGGCCATTACATATGTCATCACAATGCTTCCTGACACCTCTCTTCACAATACTGCATGACCTGGTCATCAAAATGCTCCATGCCCTTGTCATCACAATGCGCCATGCCCTTGTTATCACAATGTTCCAAGACCACTGTAATCAGAATGCTCCATGCCCCTTTTCATCAGTATGCTCAATGAGACTTGTCATCACAAGGCTCCATGGTTTTCTCATCACAATGCTCCAGGACCTTGTCATCACAATGCTTCACGACATTGTCATGAAAATTCTCAATGGCCCTTGTCATCATAATGCTCCAAGACCTAGTCAACACAATGCTCCATTATATTTGTCATCACAATCCTCCATTACATTTGGCATCACAATGCTCCCTGCCATTGTCATCGCAATGGAACAGGACATATGTCATCACAATGCTCGCTGACACCTGTCTTCACAATGCTCCATGCCCTTTTCATCACAATGCTCCATGAACCCTTACATCACAATGCTCCTTGACTCCAGTCATCAAAATGCTTCATAACATTTGTCATCACAACGGTCCATTCCCGCCTCATCAGAAGGCTCTGTGACGTTTGTAACCACAATGCTCCATGAACTTTACATCACAATGCTCCGTGACCCTTGTCATCACAATTCTCCAAGATCCATGTAATCACAATGCTCCATGCCCTTGTCATCACAAAGCTCCATGACGCATGTCATCAGAATGTTCCATGGTCTTCTCCTCACAATGCTCCATGCCCTTGTCATCACAATGCTCGAAGACTCCAGTAATCACAATGTTCCATTCCCTTTTTCATCAGAATGCTCCATTAGATTTGTCATCACAAGTCTCCATGGTCATCTCCTCACAATGCTCCAAGACCTTGTCATCACCATGCTCCATTCCCTTGTCATCACAATGCTCCATGACCCCTGTCATCACAATACTCCATGAACATTTTCAGCCCAATTCTCTATGACCTTCTCATCACAATGCTCCATGACCAATATCATCACAATGCTCCATGACCACTGTCATCACAACACTCCATGACACCTGACAACACAATGATCCGGGACTCTTGTCATCACAATGCTCCAAGACCCCTGTAATCACAATGCTCCATGACCCCTGTCATCACAATACTCCATGAACATTTTCAGCCCAATGCTCCATGACCCTTGTCATCACAATGATCCATGCCCATGTTATCCCAATGTTCCATGACCCATGTATTCACAATGCTCCATGACTCTTGTCATCACAGTGCTCCATGACACCTGTCATCACAATGCTCCATGCCTTTGTCAGCAAAATGCTACATGACCTTGTCATTACTATGCTCTATGCACTTGTCATCACAATACTCCATTTCCATTGTCATCACAATCCTCCATGAACTTTGGGATCACATTGCTTCATGCCCTCGTCATCACAGTGCTCCATGCTCCTTGAAATCAAAATGATCCATGACCTCTGTCATCACAATGCTCAAAACCCTTGTGATCACAATGTTCCATAACACTTGTCCTCACAACGCTCCATGATGCCTGTCATCACAATACTCCATGCCCTTTTCATCACAATGCTCCATGACCTTTTTCATCACAATTCTCAATACACTTGTCATCACAATGCTCCCTGACACTTGTCGTCAGCATGCTCCTTGAACCCTGTCACGAAAAGGCTCCATGCCTTTTTCATCACAAAGCCCCATGCCCTTTTCATCCCAATGCTCCATGCCATTGTCATCAAAATACTCCACAAGCTTGTCATCAGAATGCTCCATGACCCTTGTCATCACAACTCTCCATGCACTTGTCAGCACAATGCTCCCTGACACTTGTCATCACAATGCTCCAAGCCATTGTCATCACAAAGCTCCATTACCTTTGTGATCAGAATCCTCAATGGAAGTTTGCATCACAATGCTCCATGCCATTGTCATCACAATGGGCCATTACATATGTCATCACAATGCTCCCTGACACCTCTCTTTACAATACTGCATTACCTGGTCATCACAATGCTCCCTGCCGTTCTCATCACAATGCACCACACCCTTGTCATCAAAATGCTCCATGACCTTTGTCATCACAAAGCTGCATGACCCTTGGCATCACAATGCTCCATGTCATTGTCATCACAATGCTCCATGAACCCTCTCATCACATTGCTCCATGCCCTTGTCATCACAAAGCTCCATGGCACTTGTCATCACAATGCTCGATGCCCTTCTCATCACAATGCTCCATGCCCTTGTCATTACAATCCTCCATGACCCATGTATCACAGTGTACCGTGCCCTTGTCATCACAATGCGCCACGCCCACTCTCATCAAAATAATCCATGAAATATTTCAGACCAATGCTCAATGCACTTCTCATCACAATGCTCCATTACCTCTGTCATAACAAGCTCCATGACCCCTGCCATCACAATGTTCCACGGCCTTGTCATCACAAGGCTCCAGGACCCTTGTCAGCACAATGCTCCAAGACCCATGTAATCACAATGCTCCATGCCCTTGTCATCACAAAGCTCCATGACGCATGTCATCACAATGTTCCATGGCCTTCGCCTCACAATGCTCCATGCCCTTGTCATCACAATGCTTCAAGACCCCCGTAATCACAATGCTCCATGCCCCTTTTCATAAGAATGCTCCATTAGACTTGTCATCACAAGTCTCCATGGTCATCTCATCACAATGCTCCAAGACCTTGTCATCAACATGCTCCATTCCCTTGTCATCACAATGCTCCATGACCCCTGTCATCACAATACTCCATGCACATTTTCAGCCCAATGCTCCATGACCCTTGTCATCACAATGATCCATGCCCTTGTCAGCACAATGCTCCATGCACTTGTCAGCACAATGCTCCCTGATCCTTGTCATCACAATGCTCCAAACCATTGTCACCACAATGCTCCATTACCTTTGTCATCAGAATCCTCCATGACACTTGGCATCACAATGCTCCATGCCATTGTCATCACAATGCTCCATGACCCCTGTCATCACAATGCTCCGTAACTACAGTCATCACAATGCTTCATAACGTTTGTCATCACAACAATCCATGCCCACGTCATCACAAGGCTCTGTGACCTTTGTAACCACAATGCTCCATGAACTTTTCATCACAATGCTCCGTGACCCTTGTCATCACAATGCTCCATGCCTTTCTCAGAACAATGCTCCATGACCCTTGTCATCAAATTGTGCCATGCGCTTTTCACCACAATGATCCACAACCTTGTCATCGCTATGCTCCATAAACCTTGTAATCACAATGCTCCATGCACTTCTCATCCAAATACTCTCTCACATGAGATATCACAATGTTCCATCACTAGTCATCACAATCCTCCCTCACCCCTGTTATCACAATGTTCCATGACCCCTGTCATCACAATGCTACATCCCCTTATCAGCACAATGTTCCATGACCCCTGACATCACAATGTTCCATAACCCCTGTCATCAAAATGCTCCATGACCCTTTTCATCCCAAAGCTCCATGACCCCTGGCATCACAATGTTCTATAACCCCTGGCATCAAAATGTTCCATTACACTTTTCATCAAATTGCTGCATGACCCTGTCATCAAAATGCTCCCTGCCCTTCTCATCACAATGCACCACACACTTGTCATCAAAATGCTCCATGACCTTTGTCATCACAAAGCTCCATGACCCTTGGCATCACAATGCTCCATGTCATTGTCATCACAATGCTCCATGAACCCTCTCATCACACTGCTCCCTGTCCTTGTCATCACAAAGCTCCATGACACTTGTCATCACAATGCTCGATGCCATTCTCATCACAATGCTCCATGACCTTGTCATTACAATCCTCCATGACCCATGTATCACAGTGTACCGTGCCCTTGTCATGACAAACCGCCATGCCCACTCTCATCACAGTAATCCATGAAACATTGCAGATCAATGCTCAATGCCCTTCTCATCACAATGCTCCGTTACCTCTGTCATAACAATGCTCCATGACACCTGCCATCATAATATTCCACGGCCTTGTCATCACAAGGCTCCATGACCCTTGTCATCACAATGCTCCAAGTTCCATGTAATCACAATGCTCCATGCCCTTGTCATCACAAAGCTCCATGACGCATGTCATCAGAATGTTCCATGGTCTTCTCAAAATGCTCCATGCCCTTGTCATCACAATGCTCGAAGACTCCAGTAATCACAATGTTCCATTCCCTTTTTCATCAGAATGCTCCATTAGATTTGTCATCACAAGTCTCCATGGTCATCTCCTCACAATGCTCCAAGACCTTGTCATCACCATGCTCCATTCCCTTGTCATCACAATGCTCCATGACCCCTGTCATCACAATACTCCATGAACATTTTCAGCCCAATTCTCTATGACCTTCTCATCACAATGCTCCATGACCAATATCATCACAATGCTCCATGACCACTGTCATCACAACACTCCATGACACCTGACAACATAATGATCCGGGACTCTTGTCACCACAGTGCTCCATGACACCTGTCATCACAATGCTCCATTCCTTTGTCAGCAAAATGCTAAATGGCCTTGTCATTACAATGCGCTAGGCGCTTGTCATCACAATACTCCATTACTGTTGTCATCACAATTTCCCATGAACCTTGGGATCACATTGCTGCATGCCCTTGTCATCAAAATGCTCCATGCTCCTTGAAATCAAAATGATCCATGACCTCTGTCATCACAATGCTCAAAACCCTTGTGATCACAATGTTCCATAACACTTGTCCTCACAACGCTCCATGATGCCTGTCATCACAATACTCCATGCCCTTTTCATCACAATGTTCCATGACCATTGTCATCACAATTCTCAATACACTTGTCATCACAATGCTCCCTGACACTTGTCGTCAGCATGCTCCTTGAAACCTGTCACCAAAAGGCTACACGCCTTTTTCATCACAAAGCCCCATGCCGTTTTCATCCCAATGCTCCATGCCATTGTCATCAAAATATTCCACAAGCTTGTCATCAGAAAGCTCCATGACCCTTGTCATCACAATGCTCCATGCACTTGTCAGAACAATGCTCCCTGACCCTTGTCATCACAATGCTCCAAGCCATTGTCATTCACAATGCTCCATTACCTTTGTCATCAGAATCCTCCATGACACTTGGCATCACAATGCTCCATGACATTGTCATCACAATGGGCCATTACATATGCCATCACAATGCTCCCTGACACCTATCTTCACAATACTGCATGACCTTTGTCATCACAAAGCTCCATGACCCTTGGCATCACAATGCTCCATGTCATTGTCATCACAATGCTCCATGAACCCTCTCATCACATTGCTCCATGCCCTTGTCATCACAAAGCTCCATGGCACTTGTCATCATAATGCTCGATGCCCTTCTCATCACAATGCTCCATGCCCTTGTCATTACAATCCTCCATGACCCATGTATCACACTGTACCGTGCCCTTGTCATCACAATGCGCCATGCCCACTCTCATCACAATAATCCATGAAATATTTCAGACCAATGCTCAATGCACTTCTCATCACAATGCTCCATTACCTCTGTCATAACAAGCTCCATGACCCCTGCCATCACAATGTTCCACGGCCTTGTCATCACAAGGCTCCAGGACCCTTGTCAGCACAATGCTCCAAGACCCATGTAATCACAATGCTCCATGCCCTTGTCATCACAAAGCTCCATGACGCATGTCATCACAATGTTCCATGGCCTTCGCCTCACAATGCTCCATGCCCTTGTCATCACAATGCTTCAAGACCCCCGTAATCACAATGCTCCATGCCCCTTTTCATAAGAATGCTCCTTTAGACTTGTCATCTCAAGTCTCCATGGTCATCTCATCACAATGCTCCAAGACCTTGTCATCAACATGCTCCATTCCCTTGTCATCACAATGCTCCATGACCCCTGTCATCACAATACTCCATGCACATTTTTAGCCCAATGCTCCATGACCCTTGTCATCACAATGATCCATGCCCTTGTCATCACAATGCTCCATGCACTTGTCAGCACAATGCTCCCTGATCCTTGTCATCACAATGCTCCAAACCATTGTCACCACAATGCTCCATTACCTTTGTCATCAGAATGCTCCATGACACTTGGCATCACAATGCTCCATGCCATTGTCATCACAATGCTCCATGACCCCTGTCATCACAATGCTCCGTGACTACAGTCATCACAATGCTTCATAACGTTTGTCATCACAACAATCCATGCCCGCGTCATCACAAGGCTCTGTGTCCTTTGTAACCACAATGCTCCGTGACCCTTGTCATCACAATGCTCCATGCCTTTGTCACAACAATGCTCCATGACCCTTGTCATCAAATTGTGCCATGTGCTTTTCACCACAATGATCCACAACCTTGTCATCGCTATGCTCCATAAACCTTGTAATCACAATGCTCCATGCACTTCTCATCCAAATACTCTCTCACATGAGATATCACAATGTTCCATCACTAGTCATCACAATCCTCCCTCACCCCTGTTATCACAATGTTCCATGACCCCTGTCATCACAATGCTACATCCCCTTATCAGCACAATGTTCCATGACCCCTGTCATCACAATGCTACATCCCCTTATCAGCACAATGTTCCATGACCCCTGACATCACAATGTTCCATAACCCCTGTCATCAAAATGCTCCATGACCCTTTTCTTCCCAAAGCTCCATGACCCCTGGCATCACAATGTTCTATAACCCCTGGCATCAAAATATTCCATTACAATTTTCATCAAATTGCTGCATGACCCTGTCATCAAAATGCTCCTTGCCCTTCTCATCACAATGCACCACACACTTGTCATCAAAATGCTCCATGACCTTTGTCATCACAAGGCTCCATGACCCTTGGCATCACAATGCTCCATGTCATTGTCATCACAATGCTCCATGAACCCTCTCATCACATGGCTCCATGTCCTTGTCATCACAAAGCTCCATGACACTTGTCATCACAATGCTCGATGCCATTCTCATCACAATGCTCCATGACCTTGTCATTACAATCCTCCATGACCCATGTATCACAGTGTACCGTGCCCTTGTCATGACAAACCGCCATGCCCACTCTCATCACAGTAATCCATGAAACATTTCAGATCAATGCTCAATGCCCTTCTCATCACAATGCTCCGTTACCTCTGTCGTAACAATGCTCCATGACACATGCCATCATAATATTCCACGGCCTTGTCATCACAAGGCTCCATGACCCTTGTCATCACAATGCTCCAAGATCCATGTAATCACAATGCTTCATGCCCTTGTCATCACAAAGCTCCATGACGCATGTCATCAGAATGTTCCATGGTCTTCTCCTCACAATGCTCCATGCCCTTGTCATCACAATGCTCGAAGACTCCAGTAATCACAATGTTCCATTCCCTTTTTCATCAGAATGCTCCATTAGATTTGTCATCACAAGTCTCCATGGTCATCTCCTCACAATGCTCCAAGACCTTGTCATCACCATGCTCCATTCCCTTGTCATCACAATGCTCCATGACCCCTGTCATCACAATACTCCATGAACATTTTCAGCCCAATTCTCTATGACCTTCTCATCACAATGCTCCATGACCAATATCATCACAATGCTCCATGACCACTGTCATCACAACACTCCATGACACCTGACAACACAATGATCTGGGACTCTGGTCATCACAATGCTCCAAGACCCCTGTAATCACAATGCTCCATGACCCCTGTCATCAAAATACTCCATGAACATTTTCAGCCCAATGCTCCATGACCATTGTCATCACAATGATCCATGACCTTGTCATCCCAATGTTCCATGACACTTGTATTCACAAGGCTCTGTGACGCTTGTCACCACAGTGCTCCATGACACCTGTCTTCACAATGCTCCATTCCTTTGTCAGCAAAATGCTACATGGCCTTGTCATTACAATGCGCTAGGTGCTTGTCATCACAATACTCCATTACTATTGTCATCACAATTTCCCATGAACCTTGGGATCACATTGCTTCATGCCCTTGTCATCACAATGCTCCATGCTCCTTGAAATCAAAATGATCCATGACCTCTCTCATCACAATGCTCAAAACCCTTGTGATCACAATGTTCCATAACACTTGTCCTCACAATGCTCCATGATGCCTGTCATCACAATACTCCATGCCCTTTTCATCACAATGTTCCATGACCTTTGTCATCACAATTCTCAATACACTTGTCATCACAATGCTCCCTGACACTTGTCGTCAGCATGCTCCTTGAAACCTGTCACCAAAAGGCTACACGCCTTTTTCATCACAAAGCCCCATGCCGTTTTAATCCCAATGCTCCATGCCATTGTCATCAAAATATTTCACAAGCTTGTCATCAGAAAGCTCCATGACCCTTGTCATCACAATGCTCCCTGACCCTTGTCATCCCAATGCTCCAAGCCATTGTCATTCACAATGCTCCATTACCTTTGTCATCAGAATCCTCCATGACACTTGGCATCACAATGCTCCATGACATTGTCATCACAATGGGCCATTACATATGTCATCACAATGCTCTCTGACACCTATCTTCACAATATTGCATGACCTTTGTCATCACAAAGCTCCATGACCCTTGAAATCACAATGTTCCATGTCATTGTCATCACAATGCTCCATGAACCCTCTCATCACATTGCTCCATGCCCTTGTCATCACAAAGCTCCATGGCACTTGTCATCACAATGCTCGATGCCCTTCTCATCACAATGCTCCATGCCCTTGACATTACAATCCTCCATGACCCATGTATCACAGTGTACCGTGCCCTTGTCATCACAATGCGCCACGACCACTCTCATCACAATAATCCATGAAATATTTCAGACCAATGCTCAATGCACTTCTCATCACAATGCTCCATTACCTCTGTCATAACAAGCTCCAAGACCCCTGCCATCACAATGTTCCACGGCCTTGTCATCACAAGGCTCCAGGACCCTTGTCAGCACAATGCTCCAAGACCCATGTAATCACAATGCTCCACGCCCTTGTCATCACAAAGCTCCATGACGCATGTCATCAGAATGTTCCATGGTCTTCGCCTCACAATGCTCCATGCCCTTTTCATCACAATGCTTCAAGACCCCCGTAATCACAATGCTCCATGCCACTTTTCATAAGAATGCTCCATTAGACTTGTCATCACAAGTCTCCATGGTCATCTCATCACAATGCTCCAAGACCTTGTCATCAACATGCTCCATTCCCTTGTCATCACAATGCTCCATGACCCCTGTCATCACAATACTCCATGCGCATTTTCAGCCCAATGCTCCATGACCCTTGTCATCACAATGATCCATGCCCTTGTCATCACAATGCTCCATGCCATTGTCATCACAATCCTCCATGACCCCTGTCATCACAATGCTCCGTGACTACAGTCATCACAATGCTTCATATCTTTTGTCATCACAACAATCCATGCCCGCGTCATCACAAGGCTCTGTGACCTTTGTAACCACAATGCTTCATGAACTTTTCATCACAATGCTCCGTGACCCTTGTCATCACAATGCTCCATGCCTTTGTCAGAACAATGCTCCATGAACCTTGTCATCAAATTGTGCCATGCGCTTTTCACCACAATGATCCACAACCTTGTCATCGCTATGCTCCAGAAACCTTGTAATCACAATGCTCCATGCACTTCTCATCCAAATGCTCTCTCACATGAGATATCACAATGTTCCATCACTAGTCATCACAATCCTCCCTCACCCCTGTTATCACAATGTTCCATGACCCCTGTCATCACAATGCTACATCTCCTTATCAGCACAATGATCCATGACCCCTGACATCACAATGTTCCATAACCCCTGTCATCAAAATGCTCCATGACCCTTTTCATCTGTAAGCTCCATTACCCCTGGCATCACAATGTTCTATAACCTCTGGCATCAAAATATTCCATTACACTTTTCATCAAATTGCTGCATGACCCTGTCATCAAAATGCTCCCTGCCCTTCTCATCACAATGCACCACACACTTGTCATCAAAATGCTCCATGACCTTTGTCATCACAAAGCTCCATGACCCTTGGCATCACAATGCTCCATGTCATTGTCATCACAATGCTCCATGAACCCTCTCATCACATTGCTCCATGCCCTTGTCATCACAAAGCTCCATGGCACTTGTCATCACAATGCTCGATGCCCTTCTCATCACAATGCTCCATGCCCTTGTCATCAAAATACTCCACAAGCTTGTCATCAGAATTCTCCATGACCCTTGTCATCACAATTCTCCATGACACTTGTCATCACAATGCTCGATGCCCTTCTCATCACAATGCTCCATGCTCTTGTCATTACAATCCTCCATGACCCATGTATCACAGTGTACCGTGCCCTTGTCATCACAATTCTCCATGCCCACTCTCATCACAATAATCCATGAAACATTTCAGACCAATGCTCAATTCACTTCTCATCACAATGCTCCATTACCTCTGTCATAACAAGCTCCATGACCACTGCCATCACAATGTTCCACGGCCTTGTCATCACAAGGCTCCAGGACCCTTGTCATCACAATGCTCCAAGACACCTTTAATCACAATGCTCCATGCCCTAGTCATAACAAAGTTCCATGACGCATGTCATCAGAATATTCCATGGCCTTCACCTCAAAATGCTCCATGCCCTTGTCATCACAATGCTCCAAGACCCAAGTAATCACAATGCTCCATGACCCTTTTCATCAGAATGCTCCATGAGACTTGTCATCACAAGTCTCCATGTTCATCTCATAAAAATGCTCCAGGATCTTGTCATCACCATGCTCCATTCCCTTGTCATCACAATGCTCCATGACCCATGTCATCACAATACTCCATGAAAATTTTCAGCCCAATTCTCCATGACATTCTCATCACAATGCTCCATGACCAATATCATCACAATGCTCCAAGACCAGTGTCATAAACACACTCCATCACACCTGACAACACAATGATCCGGGATTCTTGTCATCACAATTCTCCAAGACCGCAGTAATAACAATGCTCCATGACCCCTGTCATCACAATACTCCATGAACATTTTCAGCCCAATGCTCCATGACCCTTGTCATCACAATGATCCATGCCCATGTTACCCCAATGTTCCATGACCCATGTATTCACAATGCTCCATGACGCTTCTCATCACAGTGCTCCATGACACCTGTCATCACAATGCTCCATGCCTTTGTCAGCAAAATGTACATGACCTTGTCATTACAATGCTCTATGCACTTGTCATCACAATACTCCATTTCCATTGTCATCACAATTCTCCATGAACTTTGGGTCACATTGCTTCATGCCCTTGTCATCACAATGCTCCATGCTCCTTGAAATCAAAATGATACATGACCTCTGTCATCACAATGCTCCAAACACTTGTGATCACAATGTTCCGTAACACTTGTCCTCACAACACTCCATGATGCCTGTCATCACAATAATCCATGCCCTTTTCATCACAATGCTCCATGACCTTTGTCATCACAATTCTCAATACACTTGTCATCACAATGCTCCCTGAAACTTCTCGTCAGAATGCTCCTTGAACCCTGTCACGAAAAGGCTCCATGCCTTTTTCATCACAAAGCCCCATGCCCTTTTCATCCCAATGCTCCATGCCATTGTCATCAAAATACTCCACAAGCTTGTCATCAGAATGCTCCATGACCCTTGTCATCACAATTCTCCATGCACTTGTCAGCACAATGCTCCCTGACACTTGTCATCACAATGCTCCAAGCCATTGTCATCACAATGCTCCATTACCTTTGTGATCAGAATCCTCAATGGAAGTTTGCATCACAATGCTCCATGCCATTGTCATCACAATGGGCCATTACATATGTCATCACAATGCTCCCTGACACCTCTCTTTACAATACTGCATTACCTGGTCATCACAATGCTCCCTGCCGTTCTCATCACAATGCACCACACCCTTGTCATCAAAATGCTCCATGACCTTTGTCATCACAAAGCTCCATGACCCTTGGCATCACAATGCTCCATGTCATTGTCATCACAATGCTCCATGAACCCTCTCATCACATTGCTCCATGCCCTTGTCATCACAAAGCTCCATGGCACTTGTCATCACAATGCTCGATGCCCTTCTCATCACAAGGCTCCATGCCCTTGTCATTACAATCCTCCATGACCCATGTATCACAGTGTACCGTGCCCTTGTCATCACAATGCGCCACGCCCACTCTCATCACAATAATCCATGAAATATTTCAGACCAATGCTCAATGCACTTCTCATCACAATGCTCCATTACCTCTGTCATAACAAGCTCCATGACCCCTGCCATCACAATGTTCCACGGCCTTGTCATCACAAGGCTCCAGGACCCTTGTCAGCACAATGCTCCAAGACCCATGTAATCACAATGCTCCATGCCCTTGTCATCACAAAGCTCCATGACGCATGTCATCACAATGTTCCATGGCCTTCGCCTCACAATGCTCCATGCCCTTGTCATCACAATGCTTCAAGACCCCCGTAATCACAATGTTCCATGCCCCTTTTCATAAGAATGCTCCATTAGACTTGTCATCACAAGTCTCCATGGTCATCTCATCACAATGCTCCAAGACCTTGTCATCAGCATGCTCCATTCCCTTGTCATCACAATGCTCCATGACCCCTGTCATCACAATACTCCATGCACATTTTCAGCCCAATGCTCCATGACCCTTGTCATCACAATGATCCATGTCCTTGTCATCACAAAGCTCCATGCACTTGTCAGCACAATGCTCCCTGATCCTTGTCATCACAATGCTCCAAACCATTGTCACCACAATGCTCCATTACCTTTGTCATCAGAATCCTCCATGACACTTGGCATCACAATGCTCCATGCCATTGTCATCACAATGCTCCATGACCCCTGTCATCACAATACCCCATGAACATTTTCAGCCCAATTCTCTATGACCTTCTCATCACAATGCTCCATGACCAATATCTTCACAATGCTCCATGACCACTGTCATCACAACACTCCATGACACCTGACAACACAATGATCCGGGACTCTTGTCATCACAATGCTCCAAGACCCCTGTAATCACAATGCTCCATGACCCCTGTCATCACAATATTCCATGAACATTTTCAGCCCAATGCTCCATGACCCTTGTCATCACAATGGTCCATGTCCTTGTCATCACAAAGCTCCATGCACTTGTCAGCACAATGCTCCCTGATCCTTGTCATCACAATGCTCCAAACCATTGTCACCACAATGCTCCATTACATTTGTCATCAGAATCCTCCATGACACTTGTCATCACCATGCTCCATTCCCTTGTCATCACAATGCTCCATGACCCCTGTCATCACAATACTCCATGAACATTTTCAGCCCAATTCTCTATGACCTTCTCATCACAATGCTCCATGACCAATATCATCACAATGCTCCATGACCACTGTCATCACAACACTCCATGACACCTGACAACACAATGATCCGGGACTCTTGTCATCACAATGCTCCAAGACCCCTGTAATCACAATGCTCCATGACCCCTGTCATCACAATACTCTATGAACATTTTCAGCCCAATGCTCCATGACCCTTGTCATCACAATGATCCATGCCCATGTTATCCCAATGTTCCATGACCCATGTATTCACAATGCTCCATGACGCTTGTCATCACAGTGCTCCATGACACCTGTCATCACAATGCTCCATGCCTTTGTCAGCAAAATGCTACATGACCTTATCATTACAATGCTCTATGCACTTGTCATCACAATACTCCATTTCCATTGTCATCACAATCCTCCATGAACTTTGGGATCACATTGCTTCATGCCCTTGTCATCACAATGCTCCATGCTCCTTGAAATCAAAATGATCCATGACCTCTGTCATCACAATGCTCCAAACACTTGTGATCACAATGTTCCATAACACTTGTCCTCACAACGCTCCGTGATGACTGTCATCACAATAATCCATGCCCTTTTCATCACAATGCTCCATGACCTTTGTCATCACAATTCTCAATACACTTGTCATCACAATGCTCCCTGACACTTGTCGTCAGAATGCTCCTTCAACCCTGTCACGAAAAGGCTCCATGCCTTTTTCATCACAAAGCCCCATGCCCTTTTCATCCCAATGCTCCATGCCATTGTCATCAAAATACTCCACAAGCTTGTCATCAGAATGCTCCATGACCTTTGTCATCACAATTCTCCATGCACTTGTCAGCACAATGTTCCCTGACACTTGTCATCACAATGCTCCAAGCCATTGTCATCACAATGCTCCATTACCTTTGTGATCAGAATCCTCTATGGAAGTTTGCATCACAATGCTCCATGCCATTGTCATCACAATGGGCCATTACATATGTCATCACAATGATCCCTGACACCTCTCTTTACAATACTGCATTACCTGGTCATCACAATGCTCCCTGCCGTTCTCATCACAATGCACCACACCCTTGTCATCAAAATGCTCCATGACCTTTGTCATCACAAAGCTTCATGACCCTTGGCATCACAATGCTCCATGTCATTGTCATCACAATGCTCCATGAACCCTCTCATCACATTGCTCCATGCCCTTGTCATCACAAAGCTCCATGGCACTTGTCATCACAATGCTCGATGCCCTTCTCATCACAATGCTCCATGCTCTTGTCATTACAATCCTCCATGACCCATGTATCACAGTGTACCGTGCCCTTGTCATCACAATTCGCCATGCCCACTCTCATCACAATAATCCATGAAACATTTCAGACCAATGCTCAATTCACTTCTCATCACAATGCTCCATTACCTCTGTCATAACAAGCTCCATGACCACTGCCATCACAATGTTCCACGGCCTTGTCATCACAAGGCTCCAGGACACTTGTCATCACAATGCTCCAAGACACCTGTAATCACAATGCTCCATGCCCTAGTCATAACAAAGTTCCATGACGCATGTCATCAGAATATTCCATGGCCTTCTCCTCAAAATGCTCCATGCCCTTGTCATCACAATGCTCCAAGACCCAAGTAATCACAATGCTCCATGCCCCTTTTCATCAGAATGCTCCATGAGACTTGTCATCACAAGTCTCCATGTTCATCTCATAAAAATGCTCCAGGATCTTGTCATCACCATGCTCCATTCCCTTGTCATCACATTGCTCCATGACCTATGTCATCACAATACTCCATGAAAATTTTCAGCCCAATTCTCCATGACATTCTCATCACAATGCTCCATGACCAATATCATCACAATGCTCCAAGACCAGTGTCATAAACACACTCCATCACACCTGACAACACAATGATCCGGGACTCTTGTCATCACAATTCTCCAAGACCGCTGTAATAACAATGCTCCATGACCCCGGTCATCACAATACTCCATGAACATTTTCAGCCCTATGCTCCATGACCCTTGTCATCACAATGATCCATGCCCATGTTACCCCAATGTTCCATGATCCATGTATTCACAATGCTCCATGACGCTTGTCATCACAGTGCTCCATGACACCTGTCATCACAATGCTCCATGCCTTTGTCAGCAAAATGTACATGATCTTGTCATTACAATGCTCTATGCACTTGTCATCACAATACTCCATTTCCATTGTCATCACAATCCTCCATGAACTTTGGGTCACATTGCTTCATGCCCTTGTCATCACAATGCTCCATGCTCCTTGAAATCAAAATGATCCATGACCTCTGTCATCACAATGCTCCAAACCCTTGTGATCACAATGTTCCATAACACTTGTCCTCACAACACTCCATGATGCCTGTCATCACAATAATCCATGCCCTTTTCATCACAATGCTCCATGACCTTTGTCATCACAATTCTCAATACACTTGTCATCACAATGCTCCCTGACACTTGTCGTCAGAATGCTCCTCGAACCCTGTCACGAAAAGGCTCCATGCCTTTTTCATCACAAAGCCCCATGCCCTTTTCATCCCAATGCTCCATGCCATTGTCATCAAAATACTCCACAAGCTTGTCATCAGAATGCTCCATGACCCTTGTCATCACAATTCTCCATGCACTTGTCAGCACAATGCTCCCTGACACTTGTCATCACAATGCTCCAAGCCATTGTCATCACAATGCTCCATTACCTTTGTGATCAGAATCCTCAATGGAAGTTTGCATCACAATGCTCCATGCCATTGTCATCACAATGGGCCATTACATATGTCATCACAATGCTCCCTGACACCTCTCTTTACAATACTGCATTACCTGGTCATCACAATGCTCCCTGCCGTTCTCATCACAATGCACCACACCCTTGTCATCAAAATGCTCCATGACCTTTGTCATCACAAAGCTCCATGACCCTTGGCATCACAATGCTCCATGTCATTGTCATCACAATGCTCCATGAACCCTCTCATCACATTGCTCCATGCCCTTGTCATCACAAAGCTCCATGGCACTTGTCATCACAATGCTCGATGCCCTTCTCATCACAATGCTCCATGCCCTTGTCATTACAATCCTCCATGACCCATGTATCACAGTGTACCTTGCCCTTGTCATCACAATGCGCCACGCCCACTCTCATCACAATAATCCATGAAATATTTCAGACCAATGCTCAATGCACTTCTCATCACAATGCTCCATTACCTCTGTCATAACAAGCTCCATGACCCCTGCCATCACAATGTTCCACGGCCTTGTCATCACAAGGCTCCAGGACCCTTGTCAGCACAATGCTCCAAGACCCAAGTAATCACAATGCTCCATGCCCTTGTCATCACAAAGCTCCATGACGCATGTCATCACAATGTTCCATGGCCTTCGCCTCACAATGCTCCATGCCCTTGTCATCACAATGCTTCAAGACCCCCGTAATCACAATCTTCCATGCCCCTTTTCATAAGAATGCTCCATTAGACTTGTCATCACAAGTCTCCATGGTCATCTCATCACAATGCTCCAAGACCTTGTCATCAACATGCTCCATTCCCTTGTCATCACAATGCTCCATGACCCCTGTCATCACAATACTCCATGCACATTTTCAGCCCAATGCTCCATGACCCTTGTCATCACAATGATCCATGTCCTTGTCATCACAAAGCTCCATGCACTTGTCAGCACAATGCTCCCTGATCCTTGTCATCACAATGCTCCAAACCATTGTCACCACAATGCTCCATTTCATTTGTCATCAGAATCCTCCATGACACTTGGCATCACAATGCTCCATGCCATTGTCATCACAATGCTCCATGACCCCTGTCATCACAATGCTCCGTGACTACAGTCATCACAATGCTTCATAACGTTTGTCATCACAACAATCCATGCCCACGTCATCACAAGGCTCTGTGACCTTTGTAACCACAATGCTCCATGAACTTTTCATCACAATGCTCCGTGACCCTTGTCATCACAATGCTCCATGCCTTTGTCAGAACAATGCTCCATGACCCTTGTCATCAAATTGTGCCATGCGCTTTTCACCACAATGATCCACAACCTTGTCATCGCTATGCTCCATAAACCTTGTAATCACAATGCTCCATGCACTTCTCATCCAAAGACTCTCTCACATGAGATATCACAATGTTCCATCACTAGTCATCACAATCCTCCCTCACCCCTGTTATCACAATGTTCCATGACCCCTGTCATCACAATGCTACATCCCCTTATCAGCACAATGTTCCATGACCCCTGGCATCACAATGTTCCATAACCCCTGTCATCAAAATGCTCCATGACCCTTTTCATCCCAAAGCTCCATGACCCCTGGCATCACAATGTTCTATAACCCATGGCATCAAAATGTTCCATTACACTTTTCATCAAATTGCTGCATGACCCTGTCATCAAAATGCTGCCTGCCCTTCTCATCACAATGCACCACACACTTGTCATCAAAATGCTCCATGACCTTTGTCATCACAAAGCTCCATGACCCTTGGCATCACAATGCTCCATGTCATTGTCATCACAATGCTCCATGAACCCTCTCATCACATTGCTCCATGTCCTTGTCATCACAAAGCTCCATGACACTTGTCATCACAATGCTCGATGCCATTCTCATCACAATGCTCCATGACCTTGTCATTACAATCCTCCATGACCCATGTATCACAGTGTACCGTGCCCTTGTCATGACAAACCGCCATGCCCACTCTCATCACAGTAATCCATGAAACATTTCAGATCAATGCTCAATGCCCTTCTCATCACAATGCTCCGTTACCTCTGTCGTAACAATGCTCCATGACACCTGCCATCATAATATTCCACGGCCTTGTCATCACAAGGCTCCATGACCCTTGTCATCACAATGCTCCAAGATCCATGTAATCACAATGCTCCATGCCCTTGTCATCACAAAGCTCCATGACGCATGTCATCAGAATGTTCCATGGTCTTCTCAAAATGCTCCATGCCCTTGTCATCACAATGCTCGAAGACTCCAGTAATCACAATGTTCCATTCCCTTTTTCATCAGAATGCTCCATTGGATTTGTCATCACAAGTCTCCATGGTCATCTCCTCACAATGCTCCAAGACCTTGTCATCACCATGCTCCATTCCCTTGTCATCACAATGCTCCATGACCCCTGTCATCACAATACTCCATGAACATTTTCAGCCCAATTCTCTATGACCTTCTCATCACAAGGCTCCATGACCAATATCATCACAATGCTCCATGACCACTGTCATCACAACACTCCATGACACCTGACAACATAATGATCCGGGACTCTTGTCATCACAATGCTCCAAGACCCCTGTAATCACAATGCTCCATGACCCCTGTCATCACAATACTCCATGAACATTTTCAGCCCAATGCTCCATGACCATTGTCATCACAATGATCCATGCCCTTGTCATCCCAATGTTCCATGACACTTGTTTTCACAAGGCTCTGTGACGCTTGTCACCACAGTGCTCCATGACAACTGTCATCACAATGCTCCATTCCTTTGTCAGCAAAATGCTAAATGGCCTTGTCATTACAATGCGCTAGGCGCTTGTCATCACAATACTCCATTACTGTTGTCATCACAATTTCCCATGAACCTTGGGATCACATTGCTTCATGCCCTTGTCATCACAATGCTCCATGCTCCTTGAAATCAAAATGATCCATGACCTCTGTCATCACAATGCTCAAAACCCTTGTGATCACAATGTTCCATAACACTTGTCCTCACAACGCTCCATGATGCCTGTCATCACAATAATCCATGCCCTTTTCATCACAATGTTCCATGACCATTGTCATCACAATTCTCAATACACTTGTCATCACAATGCTCCCTGACACTTGTCGTCAGCATGCTCCTTGAAACCTGTCACCAAAAGGCTACACGCCTTTTTCATCACAAAGCCCCATGCCGTTTTCATCCCAATGCTCCATGTCATTGTCATCAAAATATTCCACAAGCTTGTCATCAGAAAGCTCCATGACCCTTGTCATCACAATGCTCCATGCACTTGTCAGAACAATGCTCCCTGACCCTTGTCATCACAATGCTCCAAGCCATTGTCATTCACAATGCTCCATTACCTTTGTCATCAGAATCCTCCATGACACTTGGCATCACAATGCTCCATGACATTGCCATCACAATGGGCCATTACATATGTCATCACAATGCTCCCTGACACCTATCTTCACAATACTGCATGACCTTTGTCATCACAAAGCTCCATGACCCTTGGCATCACAATGCTCCATGTCATTGTCATCACAATGCTCCATGAACCCTCTCATCACATTGCTCCATGCCCTTGTCATCACAAAGCTCCATGGCACTTGTCATCACAATGCTCGATGCCCTTCTCATCACAATGCTCCATGCCCTTGTCATTAAAATCCTCCATGACCCATGTATCACAGTGTACCGTGCCCTTGTCATCACAATGCGCCATGCCCACTCTCATCACAATAACCCATGAAATATTTCAGACCAATGCTCAATGCACTTCTCATCACAATGCTCCATTACCTCTGTCATAACAAGCTCCATGACCCCTGCCATCACAATGTTCCACGGCCTTGTCATCACAAGGCTCCAGGACCCTTGTCAGCACAATGCTCCAAGACCCATGTAATCACAATGCTCCATGCCCTTGTCATCACAAAGCTCCATGACGCATGTCATCACAATGTTCCATGGCCTTCGCCTCACAATGCTCCATGCCCTTGTCATCACAATGCTTCAAGACCCCCGTAATCACAATGCTCCATGCCCCTTTTCATAAGAATGCTCCATTAGACTTGTCATCACAAGTCTCCATGGTCATCTCATCACAATGCTCCAAGACCTTGTCATCAACATGCTCCATTCCCTTGTCATCACAATGCTCCATGACCCCTGTCATCACAATACTCCATGCACATTTTTAGCCCAATGCTCCATGACCCTTGTCATCACAATGATCCATGCCCTTGTCATCACAAAGCTCCATGCACTTGTCAGCACAATGCTCCCTGATCCTTGTCATCACAATGCTCCAAACCATTGTCACCACAATGCTCCATTACCTTTGTCATCAGAATCCTCCATGACACTTGGCATCACAATGCTCCATGCCATTGTCATCACAATGCTCCATGACCCCTGTCATCACAATGCTCCGTGACTACAGTAATCACAATGCTTCATAACGTTTGTCATCGCAACAATCCATGCCCGCGTCATCACAAGGCTCTGTGACCTTTGTAACCACAATGCTCCGTGACCCTTGTCATCACAATGCTCCATGCCTTTGTCAGAACAATGCTCCATGACCCTTGTCATCAAATTGTGCCATGCGCTTTTCACCACAATGATCCACAACCTTGTCATCGCTATGCTCCATAAACCTTGTAATCACAATGCTCCATGCACTTCTCATCCAAATACTCTCTCACATGAGATATCACAATGTTCCATCCCTAGTCATCACAATCCTCCCTCACCCCTGTTATCACAATGTTCCATGACCCCTGTCATCACAATGCTACATCCCCTTATCAGCACAATGTTCCATGACCCCTGACATCACAATGTTCCATAACCCCTGTCATCAAAATGCTCCATGACCCTTTTCATCCCAAAGCTCCATGACCCCTGGCATCACAATGTTCTATAACCCCTGGCATCAAAATGTTCCATTACACTTTTCATCAAATTGCTGCATGACCCTGTCATCAAAATGCTCCCTGCCCTTCTCATCACAATGCACCACACACTTGTCATCAAAATGCTCCATGACCTTTGTCATCACAAAGCTCCATGACCCTTGGCATCACAATGCTCCATGTCATTGTCATCACAATGCTCCATGAAACCTCTCATCACATTGCTCCATGTCCTTGTCATCACAAAGCTCCATGACACTTGTCATCACAATGCTCGATGCCATTCTCATCACAATGCTCCATGACCTTGTCATTGCAATCCTCAATGACCCATGTATCACAGTGTACCGTGCCCTTGTCATGACAAACTGCCATGCCCACTCTCATCACAGTAATCCATGAAACATTTCAGATCAATGCTCAATGCCCTTCTCATCACAATGCTCCGTTACCTCTGTCGTAACAATGCTCCATGACACCTGCCATCATAATATTCCACGGACTTGTCATCAAAAGGCTCCATGACCCTTGTCATCACAAAGCTCCATGACGCATGTCATCAGAATGTTCCATGGTTTTCTCCTCACAATGCTCCATGCCCTTGTCATCACAATGCTCGAAGACTCCAGTAATCACAATGTTCCATTCCCTTTTTCATCAGAATGCTCCATTAGATTTGTCATCACAAGTCTCCATGGTCATCTACTCACAATGCTCCAAGACCTTGTCATCACCATGCTCCATTCCCTTGTCATCACAATGCTCCATGACCCCTGTCATCACAATACTCCATGAACATTTTCAGCCCAATTCTCTATGACCTTCTCATCACAATGCTCCATGACCAATATCATCACAATGCTCCATGACCACTGTCATCACAACACTCCATGACACCTGACAACACAATGATCCGGGACTCTTGTCATCACAATGCTCCAAGACCCCTGTAATCACAATGCACCATGACCCCTGTCATCACAATACTCCATGAACATTTTCAGCCCAATGCTCCATGACCCTTGTCATCACAATGATCCGGCCCATGTTATCCCAATGTTCCATGACCCATGTATTCACAATGCTCCATGACGCTTGTCATCACAGTGCTCCATGACACCTGTCATCACAATGCTCCATGCCTTTGTCAGCAAAATACTACATGACCTTGTCATTACAATGCTCTATGCACTTGTCATCACAATACTCCATTTCCATTGTCATCACAATCCTCCATGAACTTTGGGATCACATTAGTTCATGCCCTTGTCATCACAATGCTCCATGCTCCTTGAAATCAAATAATCCATGACCTCTGTCATCACAATGCTCCAAACCCTTGTGATCACAATGTTCCATAACACTTGTCCTCACAACGCTCCGTGATGCCTGTCATCACAATAATCCATGCCCTTTTCATCACAATGCTCCATGACCTTTGTCATCACAATTCTCAATACACTTGTCATCACAATGCTCCCTGACACTTGTCATCAGAATGCTCCTTGAACCCTGTCACGAAAAGGCTCCATGTCTTTTTCATCACAAAGCCCCATGCCCTTTTCATCCTAATGCTCCATGCCATTGTCTTCAATATACTCCACAAGCTTGTCATCAGAATGCTCCATGACCCTTGTCATCACAATTCTCCATGCACTTGTCAGCACAATGCTCCCTGACACTTGTCATCACAATGCTCCAAGCCATTGTCATCACAATGCTCCATTACCTTTGTGATCAGAATCCTCAATGGAAGTTTGCATCACAATGCTCCATGCCATTGTCATCACAATTTGCCATTACATATGTCATCACAATGCTCCCTGACACCTCTCTTTACAATACTGCATTACCTGGTCATCACAATGCTCCCTGCCGTTCTCATCACAATGCACCACACCCTTGTCATCAAAATGCTCCATGACCTTTGTCATCACAAAGCTCCATGACCCTTGGCATCACAATGCTCCATGTCATTGTCATCACAATGCTCCATGAAACCTCTCATCACATTGCTCCATGCCCTTGTCATCACAAAGCTCCATGGCACTTGTCATCACAATGCTCGATGCCCTTCTCATCACAATGCTCCATGCCCTTGTCATTACAATCCTCCATGACCCATGTATCACAGTGTACCATGCCCTTGTCATCACAATGCGCCATGCCCACTCTCATCACAATAATCCATGAAATATTTCAGACCAATGCTCAATGCACTTCTCATCACAATGCTCCATTACCTCTGTCATAACAAGCTCCATGACCCCTGCCATCACAATGTTCCACGGCCTTGTCATCACAAGGCTCCAGGACCCTTGTCAGCACAATGCTCCAAGACCCATGTAATCACAATGCTCCATGCCCTTGTCATCACAAAGCTCCATGACGCATGTCATCACAATGTTCCATGGCCTTCGCCTCACAGTGCTCCATGCCCTTGTCATCACAATGCTTCAAGGCCCCCGTAATCACAATGCTCCATGCCCCTTTTCATAAGAATGCTCCTTTAGACTTTTCATCACAAGTCTCCATGGTCATCTCATCACAATGCTCCAAGACCTTGTCATCAACATGCTCCATTCCCTTGTCATCACAATGCTCCATGACCCCTGTCATCACAATACTCCATGCACATTTTTAGCCCAATGCTCCATGACCCTTGTCATCACAATGATCCATGCCCTTGTCATCACAATGCTCCATGCACTTGTCAGCACAATGCTCCCTGATCCTTGTCATCACAATGCTCCAAACCATTGTCACCACAATGCTCCATTACCTTTGTCATCAGAATCCTCCATGACACTTGGCATCACAATGCTCCATGCCATTGTCATCACAATGCTCCATGACCCCTGTCATCACAATGCTCCGTGACTACAGTCATCACAATGCTTCATAACGGTTGTCATCACAACAATCCATGCCCGCGTCATCACAAGGCTCTGTGACCTTTGTAACCACAATGCTCCGTGACCCTTGTCATCACAATGCTCCATGCCTTTGTCAGAACAATGCTCCATGACCCTTGTCATCAAATTGTGCCATGCGCTTTTCACCACAATGATCCACAACCTTGTCATCGCTATGCTCCATAAACCTTGTAATCACAATGCTCCATGCACTTCTCATCCAAATACTCTCTCACATGAGATATCACAATGTTCCATCCCTAGTCATCACAATCCTCCCTCACCCCTGTTATCACAATGTTCCATGACCCCTGTCATCACAATGCTACATCCCCTTATCAGCACAATGTTCCATGACCCCTGACATCACAATGTTCCATAACCCCTGTCATCAAAATGCTCCATGACCCTTTTCATCCCAAAGCTCCATGACCCCTGGCATCACAATGTTCTATAATCCCTGGCATCAAAATGTTCCATTACAATTTTCATCAAATTGCTGCATGACCCTGTCATCAAAATGCTCCCTGCCCTTCTCATCACAATGCACCACACACTTGTCATCAAAATGCTCCATGACCTTTGTCATCACAAAGCTCCATGACCCTTGGCATCACAATGCTCCATGTCATTGTCATCACAATGCTCCATGAACCCTCTCATCACATTGCTCCATGTCCTTGTCATCACAAAGCTCCATGACACTTGTCATCACAATGCTCGATGCCATTCTCATCACAATGCTCCATGCTCTTGTCATTACAATCCTCCATGACCCATGTATCACAGTGTACCGTTCCCTTGTCATGACAAACCGCCATGCCCACTCTCATCACAGTAATCCATGAAACATTTCAGATCAATGCTCAATGCCCTTCTCATCACAATGCTCCGTTACCTCTGTCGTAATAATGCTCCATGACACCTGCCATCATAATATTCCACGGCCTTGTCATCACAAGGCTCCATGACCCTTGTCATCACAATGCTCCAAGTTCCATGTAATCACAATGCTCCATGCCCTTGTCATCACAAAGCTCCATGACGCATGTCATCAGAATGTTCCATGGTCTTCTCAAAATGCTCCATGCCCTTGTCATCACAATGCTCGAAGACTCCAGTAATCACAATGTTCCATTCCCTTTTTCATCAGAATGCTCCATTAGATTTGTCATCACAAGTCTCCATGGTCATCTCCTCACAATGCTCCAAGACCTTGTCATCACCATGCTCCATTCCCTTGTCATCACAATGCTCCATGACCCCTGTCATCACAATACTCCATGAACATTTTCAGCCCAATTCTCTATGACCTTCTCATCACAATGCTCCATGACCAATATCATCACAATGCTCCATGACCACTGTCATCACAACACTCCATGACACCTGACAACATAATGATCCGGGACTCTTGTCACCACAGTGCTCCATGACACCTGTCATCACAATGCTCCATTCCTTTGTCAGCAAAATGCTAAATGGCCTTGTCATTACAATGCGCTAGGCGCTTGTCATCACAATACTCCATTACTGTTGTCATCACAATTTCCCATGAACCTTGGGATCACATTGCTGCATGCCCTTGTCATCAAAATGCTCCATGCTCCTTGAAATCAAAATGATCCATGACCTCTGTCATCACAATGCTCAAAACCCTTGTGATCACAATGTTCCATAACACTTGTCCTCACAACGCTCCATGATGCCTGTCATCACAATACTCCATGCCCTTTTCATCACAATGTTCCATGACCATTGTCATCACAATTCTCAATACACTTGTCATCACAATGCTCCCTGACACTTGTCGTCAGCATGCTCCTTGAAACCTGTCACCAAAAGGCTACACGCCTTTTTCATCACAAAGCCCCATGCCGTTTTCATCCCAATGCTCCATGCCATTGTCATCAAAATATTCCACAAGCTTGTCATCAGAAAGCTCCATGACACTTGTCATCACAATGCTCCATGCACTTGTCAGAACAATGCTCCCTGACCCTTGTCATCACAATGCTCCAAGCCATTGTCATTCACAATGCTCCATTACCTTTGTCATCAGAATCCTCCATGACACTTGGCATCACAATGCTCCATGACATTGCCATCACAATGGGCCATTACATATGTCATCACAATGCTCCCTGACACCTATCTTCACAATACTGCATGACCTTTGTCATCACAAAGCTCCATGACCCTTGGCATCACAATGCTCCATGTCATTGTCATCACAATGCTCCATGAACCCTCTCATCACATTGCTCCATGCCCTTGTCATCACAAAGCTCCATGGCACTTGTCATCACAATGCTCGATGCCCTTCTCATCACAATGCTCCATGCCCTTGTCATTACAATCCTCCATGACCCATGTATCACAGTGAACCGTGCCCTTGTCATCACAATGCGCCATGCCCACTCTCATCACAATAACCCATGAAATATTTCAGACCAATGCTCAATGCACTTCTCATCACAATGCTCCATTACCTCTGTCATAACAAGCTCCATGACCCCTGCCATCACAATGTTCCACGGCCTTGTCATCACAAGGCTCCAGGACCCTTGTCAGCACAATGCTCCAAGACCCATGTAATCACAATGCTCCATGCCCTTGTCATCACAAAGCTCCATGACGCATGTCATCACAATGTTCCATGGCCTTCGCCTCACAATGCTCCATGCCGTTGTCATCACAATGCTTCAAGACCCCCGTAATCACAATGCTCCATGCCCCTTTTCATAAGAATGCTCCATTAGACTTGTCATCACAAGTCTCCATGGTCATCTCATCACAATGCTCCAAGACCTTGTCATCAACATGCTCCATTCCCTTGTCATCACAATGCTCCATGACCCCTGTCATCACAATACTCCATGCACATTTTTAGCCCAATGCTCCATGACCCTTGTCATCACAATGATCCATGCCCTTGTCATCACAAAGCTCCATGCACTTGTCAGCACAATGCTCCCTATTCCTTGTCATCACAATGCTCCAAACCATTGTCACCACAATGCTCCATTACCTTTGTCATCAGAATCCTCCATGACACTTGGCATCACAATGCTCCATGCCATTGTCATCACAATGCTCCATGACCCCTGTCATCACAATGCTCCGTGACTACAGTCATCACAATGCTTCATAACGTTTGTCATCGCAACAATCCATGCCCGCGTCATCACAAGGCTCTGTGACCTTTGTAACCACAATGCTCCGTGACCCTTGTCATCACAATGCTCCATGCCTTTGTCAGAACAATGCTCCATGACCCTTGTCATCAAATTGTGCCATGCGCTTTTCACCACAATGATCCACAACCTTGTCATCGCTATGCTCCATAAACCTTGTAATCACAATGCTCCATGCACTTCTCATCCAAATACTCTCTCACATGAGATATCACAATGTTCCATCACTAGTCATCACAATCCTCCCTCACCCCTGTTATCACAATGTTCCATGACCCCTGTCATCACAATGCTACATCCCCTTATCAGCACAATGTTCCATGACCCCTGACATCACAATGTTTCATAACCCCTGTCATCAAAATGCTCCATGACCCTTTTCATCCCAAAGCTCCATGACCCCTGGCATCACAATGTTCTATAACCCCTGGCATCAAAATGTTCCATTACACTTTTCATCAAATTGCTGCATGACCCTGTCATCAAAATGCTCCCTGCCCTTCTCATCACAATGCACCACACACTTGTCATCAAAATGCTCCATGACCTTTGTCATCACAAAGCTCCATGACCCTTGGCATCACAATGCTCCATGTCATTGTCATCACAATGCTCCATGAAACCTCTCATCACATTGCTCCATGTCCTTGTCATCACAAAGCTCCATGACACTTGTCATCACAATGCTCGATGCCATTCTCATCACAATGCTCCATGACCTTGTCATTGCAATCCTCAATGACCCATGTATCACAGTGTACCGTGCCCTTGTCATGACAAACCGCCATGCCCACTCTCATCACAGTAATCCATGAAACATTTCAGATCAATGCTCAATGCCCTTCTCATCACAATGCTCCGTTACCTCTGTCGTAACAATGCTCCATGACACCTGCCATCATAATATTCCACGGACTTGTCATCACAAGGCTCCATGACCCTTGTCATCACAATGCTCCAAGATCCATGTAATCACAATGCTCCATGCCCTTGTCATCACAAAGCTCCATGACGCATGTCATCAGAATGTTCCATGGTTTTCTCCTCACAATGCTCCATGCCCTTGTCATCACAATGCTCGAAGACTCCAGTAATCACAATGTTCCATTCCCTTTTTCATCAGAATGCTCCATTAGATTTGTCATCACAAGTCTCCATGGTCATCTCCTCACAATGCTCCAAGACCTTGTCATCACCATGCTCCATTCCCTTGTCATCACAATGCTCCATGACCCCTGTCATCACAATACTCCATGAACATTTTCAGCCCAATTCTCTTTGACCTTCTCATCACAATGCTCCATGACCAATATCATCACAATGCTCCATGACCACTGTCATCACAACACTCCATGACACCTGACAACACAATGATCCGGGACTCTTGTCATCACAATGCTCCAAGACCCCTGTAATCACAATGCACCATGACCCCTGTCATCACAATACTCCATGAACATTTTCAGCCCAATGCTCCATGACCCTTCTCATCACAATGATCCATGCCCATGTTATCCCAATGTTCCATGACCCATGTATTCACAATGCTCCATGACGCTTGTCATCACAGTGCTCCATGACACCTGTCATCACAATGCTCCATGCCTTTGTCAGCAAAATACTACATGACCTTGTCATTACAATGCTCTATGCACTTGTCATCACAATACTCCATTTCCATTGTCATCACAATCCTCCATGAACTTTGGGATCACATTGCTTCATGCCCTTGTCATCACAATGCTCCATGCTCCTTGAAATCAAATAATCCATGACCTCTGTCATCACAATGCTCCAAACCCTTGTGATCACAATGTTCCATAACACTTGTCCTCACAACGCTCCGTGATGCCTGTCATCACAATAATCCATGCCCTTTTCATCACAATGCTCCATGACTTTTGTCATCACAATTCTCAATACACTTGTCATCACAATGCTCCCTGACACTTGTCATCAGAATGCTCCTTGAACCCTGTCACGAAAAGGCTCCATGTCTTTTTCATCACAAAGCCCCATGCCCTTTTCATCCCAATGCTCCATGCCATTGTCATCAATATACTCCACAAGCTTGTCATCAGAATGCTCCATGACCCTTGTCATCACAATTCTCCATGCACTTGTCAGCACAATGCTCCCTGACACTTGTCATCACAATGCTCCAAGCCATTGTCATCACAATGCTCCATTACCTTTGTGATCAGAATCCTCAATGGAAGTTTGCATCACAATGCTCCATGCCATTGTCATCACAATTTGCCATTACATATGTCATCACAATGCTCCCTGACACCTCTCTTTACAATACTGCATTACCTGGTCATCACAATGCTCCCTGCCGTTCTCATCACAATGCACCACACCCTTGTCATCAAAATGCTCCATGACCTTTGTCATCACAAAGCTCCATGACCCTTGGCATCACAATGCTCCATGTCATTGTCATCACAATGCTCCATGAAACCTCTCATCACATTGCTCCATGCCCTTGTCATCACAAAGCTCCATGGCACTTGTCATCACAATGCTCGATGCCCTTCTCATCACAATGCTCCATGCCCTTGTCATTACAATCCTCCATGACCCATGTATCACAGTGTACCGTGCCCTTGTCATCACAATGCACCATGCCCACTCTCATCACAATAATCCATGAAATATTTCAGACCAATGCTCAATGCACTTCTCATCACAATGCTCCATTACCTCTGTCATAACAAGCTCCATGACCCCTGCCATCACAATGTTCCACGGCCTTGTCATCACAAGGCTCCAGGACCCTTGTCAGCACAATGCTCCAAGACCCATGTAATCACAATGCTCCATGCCCTTGTCATCACAAAGCTCCATGACGCATGTCATCACAATGTTCCATGGCCTTCGCCTCACAATGCTCCATGCCCTTGTCATCACAATGCTTCAAGACCCCCGTAATCACAATGCTCCATGCCCCTTTTCATAAGAATGCTCCATTAGACTTGTCATCACAAGTCTCCATGGTCATCTCATCACAATGCTCCAAGACCTTGTCATCAACATGCTCCATTCCCTTGTCATCACAATGCTCCATGACCCCTGTCATCACAATACTCCATGCACATTTTTAGCCCAATGCTCCATGACCCTTGTCATCACAATGATCCATGCCCTTGTCATCACAATGCTCCATGCACTTGTCAGCACAATGCTCCCTGATCCTTGTCATCACAATGCTCCAAACCATTGTCACCACAATGCTCCATTACCTTTGTCATCAGAATCCTCCATGACACTTGGCATCACAATGCTCCATGCCATTGTCATCACAATGCTCCATGACCCCTGTCATCACAATGCTCCGTGACTACAGTCATCACAATGCTTCATAACGTTTGTCATCACAACAATCCATGCCCGCGTCATCACAAGGCTCTGTGACCTTTGTAACCACAATGCTCCGTGACCCTTGTCATCACAATGCTCCATGCCTTTGTCAGAACAATGCTCCATGACCCTTGTCATCAAATTGTGCCATGCGCTTTTCACCACAATGATCCACAACCTTGTCATCGCTATGCTCCATAAACCTTGTAATCACAATGCTCCATGCACTTCTCATCCAAATACTCTCTCACATGAGATATCACAATGTTCCATCACTAGTCATCACAATCCTCCCTCACCCCTGTTATCACAATGTTCCATGACCCCTGTCATCACAATGCTACATCCCCTTATCAGCACAATGTTCCATGACCCCTGACATCACAATGTTCCATAACCCCTGTCATCAAAATGCTCCATGACCCTTTTCATCCCAAAGCTCCATGACCCCTGGCATCACAATGTTCTATAACCCCTGGCATCAAAATGTTCCATTACACTTTTCATCAAATTGCTGCATGACCCTGTCATCAAAATGCTCCCTGCCCTTCTCATCACAATGCACCACACACTTGTCATCAAAATGCTCCATGACCTTTGTCATCACAAAGCTCCATGACCCTTGGCATCACAATGCTCCATGTCATTGTCATCACAATGCTCCATGAACCCTCTCATCACATTGCTCCATGTCCTTGTCATCACAAAGCTCCATGACACTTGTCATCACAATGCTCGATGCCATTCTCATCACAATGCTCCATGCTCTTGTCATTACAATCCTCCATGACCCATGTATCACAGTGTACCGTTCCCTTTTCATGACAAACCGCCATGCCCACTCTCATCACAGTAATCCATGAAACATTTCAGATCAATGCTCAATGCCCTTCTCATCACAATGCTCCGTTACCTCTGTCGTAACAATGCTTCATGACACCTGCCATCATAATATTCCACGGCCTTGTCATCACAAGGCTCCATGACCCTTGTCATCACAATGCTCCAAGTTCCATGTAATCACAATGCTCCATGCCCTTGTCATCACAAAGCTCCATGACGCATGTCATCAGAATGTTCCATGGTCTTCTCAAAATGCTCCATGCCCTTGTCATCACAATGCTCGAAGACTCCAGTAATCACAATGTTCCATTCCCTTTTTCATCAGAATGCTCCATTAGATTTGTCATCACAAGTCTCCATGGTCATCTCCTCACAATGCTCCAAGACCTTGTCATCACCATGCTCCATTCCCTTGTCATCACAATGCTCCATGACCCCTGTCATCACAATACTCCATGAACATTTTCAGCCCAATTCTCTATGACCTTCTCATCACAATGCTCCATGACCAATATCATCACAATGCTCCATGACCACTGTCATCACAACACTCCATGACACCTGACAACATAATGATCCGGGACTCTTGTCACCACAGTGCTCCATGACACCTGTCATCACAATGCTCCATTCCTTTGTCAGCAAAATGCTAAATGGCCTTGTCATTACAATGCGCTAGGCGCTTGTCATCACAATACTCCATTACTGTTGTCATCACAATTTCCCATGAACCTTGGGATCACATTGCTGCATGCCCTTGTCATCAAAATGCTCCATGCTCCTTGAAATCAAAATGATCCATGACCTCTGTCATCACAATGCTCAAAACCCTTGTGATCACAATGTTCCATAACACTTGTCCTCACAACGCTCCATGATGCCTGTCATCACAATACTCCATGCCCTTTTCATCACAATGTTCCATGACCATTGTCATCACAATTCTCAATACACTTGTCATCACAATGCTCCCTGACACTTGTCGTCAGCATGCTCCTTGAAACCTGTCACCAAAAGGCTACACGCCTTTTTCATCACAAAGCCCCATGCCGTTTTCATCCCAATGCTCCATGCCATTGTCATCAAAATATTCCACAAGCTTGTCATCAGAAAGCTCCATGACACTTGTCATCACAATGCTCCATGCACTTGTCAGAACAATGCTCCCTGACCCTTGTCATCACAATGCTCCAAGCCATTGTCATTCACAATGCTCCATTACCTTTGTCATCAGAATCCTCCATGACACTTGGCATCACAATGCTCCATGACATTGCCATCACAATGGGCCATTACATATGTCATCACAATGCTCCCTGACACCTATCTTCACAATACTGCATGACCTTTGTCATCACAAAGCTCCATGACCCTTGGCATCACAATGCTCCATGTCATTGTCATCACAATGCTCCATGAACCCTCTCATCACATTGCTCCATGCCCTTGTCATCACAAAGCTCCATGGCACTTGTCATCACAATGCTCGATGCCCTTCTCATCACAATGCTCCATGCCCTTGTCATTACAATCCTCCATGACCCATGTATCACAGTGAACCGTGCCCTTGTCATCACAATGCGCCATGCCCACTCTCATCACAATAACCCATGAAATATTTCAGACCAATGCTCAATGCACTTCTCATCACAATGCTCCATTACCTCTGTCATAACAAGCTCCATGACCCCTGCCATCACAATGTTCCACGGCCTTGTCATCACAAGGCTCCAGGACCCTTGTCAGCACAATGCTCCAAGACCCATGTAATCACAATGCTCCATGCCCTTGTCATCACAAAGCTCCATGACGCATGTCATCACAATGTTCCATGGCCTTCGCCTCACAATGCTCCATGCCGTTGTCATCACAATGCTTCAAGACCCCCGTAATCACAATGCTCCATGCCCCTTTTCATAAGAATGCTCCATTAGACTTGTCATCACAAGTCTCCATGGTCATCTCATCACAATGCTCCAAGACCTTGTCATCAACATGCTCCATTCCCTTGTCATCACAATGCTCCATGACCCCTGTCATCACAATACTCCATGCACATTTTTAGCCCAATGCTCCATGACCCTTGTCATCACAATGATCCATGCCCTTGTCATCACAAAGCTCCATGCACTTGTCAGCACAATGCTCCCTATTCCTTGTCATCACAATGCTCCAAACCATTGTCACCACAATGCTCCATTACCTTTGTCATCAGAATCCTCCATGACACTTGGCATCACAATGCTCCATGCCATTGTCATCACAATGCTCCATGACCCCTGTCATCACAATGCTCCGTGACTACAGTCATCACAATGCTTCATAACGTTTGTCATCGCAACAATCCATGCCCGCGTCATCACAAGGCTCTGTGACCTTTGTAACCACAATGCTCCGTGACCCTTGTCATCACAATGCTCCATGCCTTTGTCAGAACAATGCTCCATGACCCTTGTCATCAAATTGTGCCATGCGCTTTTCACCACAATGATCCACAACCTTGTCATCGCTATGCTCCATAAACCTTGTAATCACAATGCTCCATGCACTTCTCATCCAAATACTCTCTCACATGAGATATCACAATGTTCCATCACTAGTCATCACAATCCTCCCTCACCCCTGTTATCACAATGTTCCATGACCCCTGTCATCACAATGCTACATCCCCTTATCAGCACAATGTTCCATGACCCCTGACATCACAATGTTTCATAACCCCTGTCATCAAAATGCTCCATGACCCTTTTCATCCCAAAGCTCCATGACCCCTGGCATCACAATGTTCTATAACCCCTGGCATCAAAATGTTCCATTACACTTTTCATCAAATTGCTGCATGACCCTGTCATCAAAATGCTCCCTGCCCTTCTCATCACAATGCACCACACACTTGTCATCAAAATGCTCCATGACCTTTGTCATCACAAAGCTCCATGACCCTTGGCATCACAATGCTCCATGTCATTGTCATCACAATGCTCCATGAAACCTCTCATCACATTGCTCCATGTCCTTGTCATCACAAAGCTCCATGACACTTGTCATCACAATGCTCGATGCCATTCTCATCACAATGCTCCATGACCTTGTCATTGCAATCCTCAATGACCCATGTATCACAGTGTACCGTGCCCTTGTCATGACAAACCGCCATGCCCACTCTCATCACAGTAATCCATGAAACATTTCAGATCAATGCTCAATGCCCTTCTCATCACAATGCTCCGTTACCTCTGTCGTAACAATGCTCCATGACACCTGCCATCATAATATTCCACGGCCTTGTCATCACAAGGCTCCATGACCCTTGTCATCACAATGCTCCAAGATCCATGTAATCACAATGCTCCATGCCCTTGTCATCACAAAGCTCCATGACGCATGTCATCAGAATGTTCCATGGTTTTCTCCTCACAATGCTCCATGCCCTTGTCATCACAATGCTCGAAGACTCCAGTAATCACAATGTTCCATTCCCTTTTTCATCAGAATGCTCCATTAGATTTGTCATCACAAGTCTCCATGGTCATCTCCTCACAATGCTCCAAGACCTTGTCATCACCATGCTCCATTCCCTTGTCATCACAATGCTCCATGACCCCTGTCATCACAATACTCCATGAACATTTTCAGCCCAATTCTCTTTGACCTTCTCATCACAATGCTCCATGACCAATATCATCACAATGCTCCATGACCACTGTCATCACAACACTCCATGACACCTGACAACACAATGATCCGGGACTCTTGTCATCACAATGCTCCAAGACCCCTGTAATCACAATGCACCATGACCCCTGTCATCACAATACTCCATGAACATTTTCAGCCCAATGCTCCATGACCCTTCTCATCACAATGATCCATGCCCATGTTATCCCAATGTTCCATGACCCATGTATTCACAATGCTCCATGACGCTTGTCATCACAGTGCTCCATGACACCTGTCATCACAATGCTCCATGCCTTTGTCAGCAAAATACTACATGACCTTGTCATTACAATGCTCTATGCACTTGTCATCACAATACTCCATTTCCATTGTCATCACAATCCTCCATGAACTTTGGGATCACATTGCTTCATGCCCTTGTCATCACAATGCTCCATGCTCCTTGAAATCAAATAATCCATGACCTCTGTCATCACAATGCTCCAAACCCTTGTGATCACAATGTTCCATAACACTTGTCCTCACAACGCTCCGTGATGCCTGTCATCACAATAATCCATGCCCTTTTCATCACAATGCTCCATGACTTTTGTCATCACAATTCTCAATACACTTGTCATCACAATGCTCCCTGACACTTGTCATCAGAATGCTCCTTGAACCCTGTCACGAAAAGGCTCCATGTCTTTTTCATCACAAAGCCCCATGCCCTTTTCATCCCAATGCTCCATGCCATTGTCATCAATATACTCCACAAGCTTGTCATCAGAATGCTCCATGACCCTTGTCATCACAATTCTCCATGCACTTGTCAGCACAATGCTCCCTGACACTTGTCATCACAATGCTCCAAGCCATTGTCATCACAATGCTCCATTACCTTTGTGATCAGAATCCTCAATGGAAGTTTGCATCACAATGCTCCATGCCATTGTCATCACAATTTGCCATTACATATGTCATCACAATGCTCCCTGACACCTCTCTTTACAATACTGCATTACCTGGTCATCACAATGCTCCCTGCCGTTCTCATCACAATGCACCACACCCTTGTCATCAAAATGCTCCATGACCTTTGTCATCACAAAGCTCCATGACCCTTGGCATCACAATGCTCCATGTCATTGTCATCACAATGCTCCATGAAACCTCTCATCACATTGCTCCATGCCCTTGTCATCACAAAGCTCCATGGCACTTGTCATCACAATGCTCGATGCCCTTCTCATCACAATGCTCCATGCCCTTGTCATTACAATCCTCCATGACCCATGTATCACAGTGTACCGTGCCCTTGTCATCACAATGCACCATGCCCACTCTCATCACAATAATCCATGAAATATTTCAGACCAATGCTCAATGCACTTCTCATCACAATGCTCCATTACCTCTGTCATAACAAGCTCCATGACCCCTGCCATCACAATGTTCCACGGCCTTGTCATCACAAGGCTCCAGGACCCTTGTCAGCACAATGCTCCAAGACCCATGTAATCACAATGCTCCATGCCCTTGTCATCACAAAGCTCCATGACGCATGTCATCACAATGTTCCATGGCCTTCGCCTCACAATGCTCCATGCCCTTGTCATCACAATGCTTCAAGACCCCCGTAATCACAATGCTCCATGCCCCTTTTCATAAGAATGCTCCATTAGACTTGTCATCACAAGTCTCCATGGTCATCTCATCACAATGCTCCAAGACCTTGTCATCAACATGCTCCATTCCCTTGTCATCACAATGCTCCATGACCCCTGTCATCACAATACTCCATGCACATTTTTAGCCCAATGCTCCATGACCCTTGTCATCACAATGATCCATGCCCTTGTCATCACAATGCTCCATGCACTTGTCAGCACAATGCTCCCTGATCCTTGTCATCACAATGCTCCAAACCATTGTCACCACAATGCTCCATTACCTTTGTCATCAGAATCCTCCATGACACTTGGCATCACAATGCTCCATGCCATTGTCATCACAATGCTCCATGACCCCTGTCATCACAATGCTCCGTGACTACAGTCATCACAATGCTTCATAACGTTTGTCATCACAACAATCCATGCCCGCGTCATCACAAGGCTCTGTGACCTTTGTAACCACAATGCTCCGTGACCCTTGTCATCACAATGCTCCATGCCTTTGTCAGAACAATGCTCCATGACCCTTGTCATCAAATTGTGCCATGCGCTTTTCACCACAATGATCCACAACCTTGTCATCGCTATGCTCCATAAACCTTGTAATCACAATGCTCCATGCACTTCTCATCCAAATACTCTCTCACATGAGATATCACAATGTTCCATCACTAGTCATCACAATCCTCCCTCACCCCTGTTATCACAATGTTCCATGACCCCTGTCATCACAATGCTACATCCCCTTATCAGCACAATGTTCCATGACCCCTGACATCACAATGTTCCATAACCCCTGTCATCAAAATGCTCCATGACCCTTTTCATCCCAAAGCTCCATGACCCCTGGCATCACAATGTTCTATAACCCCTGGCATCAAAATGTTCCATTACACTTTTCATCAAATTGCTGCATGACCCTGTCATCAAAATGCTCCCTGCCCTTCTCATCACAATGCACCACACACTTGTCATCAAAATGCTCCATGACCTTTGTCATCACAAAGCTCCATGACCCTTGGCATCACAATGCTCCATGTCATTGTCATCACAATGCTCCATGAACCCTCTCATCACATTGCTCCATGTCCTTGTCATCACAAAGCTCCATGACACTTGTCATCACAATGCTCGATGCCATTCTCATCACAATGCTCCATGCTCTTGTCATTACAATCCTCCATGACCCATGTATCACAGTGTACCGTTCCCTTTTCATGACAAACCGCCATGCCCACTCTCATCACAGTAATCCATGAAACATTTCAGATCAATGCTCAATGCCCTTCTCATCACAATGCTCCGTTACCTCTGTCGTAACAATGCTTCATGACACCTGCCATCATAATATTCCACGGCCTTGTCATCACAAGGCTCCATGACCCTTGTCATCACAATGCTCCAAGTTCCATGTAATCACAATGCTCCATGCCCTTGTCATCACAAAGCTCCATGACGCATGTCATCAGAATGTTCCATGGTCTTCTCAAAATGCTCCATGCCCTTGTCATCACAATGCTCGAAGACTCCAGTAATCACAATGTTCCATTCCCTTTTTCATCAGAATGCTCCATTAGATTTGTCATCACAAGTCTCCATGGTCATCTCCTCACAATGCTCCAAGACCTTGTCATCACCATGCTCCATTCCCTTGTCATCACAATGCTCCATGACCCCTGTCATCACAATACTCCATGAACATTTTCAGCCCAATTCTCTATGACCTTCTCATCACAATGCTCCATGACCAATATCATCACAATGCTCCATGACCACTGTCATCACAACACTCCATGACACCTGACAACATAATGATCCGGGACTCTTGTCACCACAGTGCTCCATGACACCTGTCATCACAATGCTCCATTCCTTTGTCAGCAAAATGCTAAATGGCCTTGTCATTACAATGCGCTAGGCGCTTGTCATCACAATACTCCATTACTGTTGTCATCACAATTTCCCATGAACCTTGGGATCACATTGCTGCATGCCCTTGTCATCAAAATGCTCCATGCTCCTTGAAATCAAAATGATCCATGACCTCTGTCATCACAATGCTCAAAACCCTTGTGATCACAATGTTCCATAACACTTGTCCTCACAACGCTCCATGATGCCTGTCATCACAATACTCCATGCCCTTTTCATCACAATGTTCCATGACCATTGTCATCACAATTCTCAATACACTTGTCATCACAATGCTCCCTGACACTTGTCTTCAGCATGCTCCTTGAAACCTGTCACCAAAAGGCTACACGCCTTTTTCATCACAAAGCCCCATGCCGTTTTCATCCCAATGCTCCATGCCATTGTCATCAAAATACTCCACAAGTTTGTCATCAGAAAGCTCCATGACCCTTGTCATCACAATGCTCCATGCACTTGTCAGAACAATGCTCCCTGACCCTTGTCATCACAATGCTCCAAGCCATTGTCATTCACAATGCTCCATTACCTTTGTCATCAGAATCCTCCATGACACTTGGCATCACAATGCTCCATGACATTGCCATCACAATGGGCCATTACATATGTCATCACAATGCTCCCTGACACCTATCTTCACAATACTGCATGACCTTTGTCATCACAAAGCTCCATGACCCTTGGCATCACAATGCTCCATGTCATTGTCATCACAATGCTTCATGAACCCCCTCATCACATTGCTCCATGCCCTTGTCATCACAAAGCTCCATGGCACTTGTCATCACAATGCTCGATGCCCTTCTCATCACAATGCTCCATGCCCTTGTCATTACAATCCTCCATGACCCATGTATCACAGTGTACCGTGCCCTTGTCATCACAATGCGCCATGCCCACTCTCATCACAATAATCCATGAAATATTTCAGACCAATGCTCAATGCACTTCTCATCACAATGCTCCATTACCTCTGTCATAACAAGCTCCATGACCCCTGCCATCACAATGTTCCACGGCCTTGTCATCACAAGGCTCCAGGACCCTTGTCAGCACAATGCTCCAAGACCCATGTAATCACAATGCTCCATGCCCTTGTCATCACAAAGCTCCATGACGCATGTCATCACAATGTTCCATGGCGTTCGCCTCACAGTGCTCCATGCCCTTGTCATCACAATGCTTCAAGGCCCCCGTAATCACAATGCTCCATGCCCCTTTTCATAAGAATGCTCCTTTAGAATTGTCATCACAAGTCTCCATGGTCATCTCATCACAATGCTCCAAGACCTTGTCATCAACATGCTCCATTCCCTTGTCATCACAATGCTCCATGACCCCTGTCATCACAATACTCCATGCACATTTTTAGCCCAATGCTCCATGACCCTTGTCATCACAATGATCCATGCCCTTGTCATCACAATGCTCCATGCACTTGTCAGCACAATGCTCCCTGATCCTTGTCATCACAATCCTCCAAACCATTGTCACCACAATGCTCCATTACCTTTGTCATCAGAATCCTCCATGACACTTGGCATAACAATGCTCCATGCCATTGTCATCACAATGCTCCATGACCCCTGTCATCACAATGCTCCGTGACTACAGTCATCACAATGCTTCATAACGTTTGTCATCACAACAATCCATGCCCGCGTCATCACAAGGCTCTGTGACCTTTGTAACCACAATGCTCCGTGACCCTTGTCATCACAATGCTCCATGCCTTTGTCAGAACAATGCTCCATGACCCTTGTCATCAAATTGTGCCATGCGCTTTTCACCACAATGATCCACAACCTTGTCATCGCTATGCTCCATAAACCTTGTAATCACAATGCTCCATGCTCTTCTCATCCAAATACTCTCTCACATGAGATATCACAATGTTCCATCCCTAGTCATCACAATCCTCCCTCACCCCTGTTATCACAATGTTCCATGACCCCTGTCATCACAATGCTACATCCCCTTATCAGCACAATGTTCCATGACCCCTGACATCACAATGTTCCATAACCCCTGTCATCAAAATGCTCCATGACCCTTTTCATCCCAAAGCTCCATGACCCCTGGCATCACAATGTTCTATAATCCCTGGCATCAAAATGTTCCATTACAATTTTCATCAAATTGCTGCATGACCCTGTCATCAAAATGCTCCCTGCCCTTCTCATCACAATGCACCACACACTTGTCATCAAAATGCTCCATGACCTTTGTCATCACAAAGCTCCATGACCCTTGGCATCACAATGCTCCATGTCATTGTCATCACAATGCTCCATGAACCCTCTCATCACATTGCTCCATGTCCTTGTCATCACAAAGCTCCATGACACTTGTCATCACAATGCTCGATGCCATTCTCATCACAATGCTCCATGCTCTTGTCATTACAATCCTCTATGACCCATGTATCACAGTGTACCGTTCCCTTGTCATGACAAACCGCCATGCCCACTCTCATCACAGTAATCCATGAAACATTTCAGATCAATGCTCAATGCCCTTCTCATCACAATGCTCCGTTACCTCTGTCGTAACAATGCTCCATGACACCTGCCATCATAATATTCCACGGCCTTGTCATCACAAGGCTCCATGACCCTTGTCATCACAATGCTCCAAGTTCCATGTAATAACAATGCTCCATGCCCTTGTCATCACAAAGCTCCATGACGCATGTCATCAGAATGTTCCATGGTCTTCTCAAAATGCTCCATGCCCTTGTCATCACAATGCTCGAAGACTCCAGTAATCACAATGTTCCATTCCCTTTTTCATCAGAATGCTCCATTAGATTTGTCATCACAAGTCTCCATGGTCATCTCCTCACAATGCTCCAAGACCTTGTCATCACCATGCTCCATTCCCTTGTCATCACAATGCTCCATGACCCCTGTCATCACAATACTCCATGAACATTTTCAGCCCAATTCTCTATGACCTTCTCATCACAATGCTCCATGACCAATATCATCACAATGCTCCATGACCACTGTCATCACAACACTCCATGACACCTGACAACATAATGATCCGGGACTCTTGTCACCACAGTGCTCCATGACACCTGTCATCACAATGCTCCATTCCTTTGTCAGCAAAATGCTAAATGGCCTTGTCATTACAATGCGCTAGGCGCTTGTCATCACAATACTCCATTACTGTTGTCATCACAATTTCCCATGAACCTTGGGATCACATTGCTGCATGCCCTTGTCATCAAAATGCTCCATGCTCCTTGAAATCAAAATGATCCATGACCTCTGTCATCACAATGCTCAAAACCCTTGTGATCACAATGTTCCATAACACTTGTCCTCACAACGCTCCATGATGCCTGTCATCACAATACTCCATGCCCTTTTCATCACAATGTTCCATGACCATTGTCATCACAATTCTCAATACACTTGTCATCACAATGCTCCCTGACACTTGTCTTCAGCATGCTCCTTGAAACCTGTCACCAAAAGGCTACACGCCTTTTTCATCACAAAGCCCCATGCCGTTTTCATCCCAATGCTCCATGCCATTGTCATCAAAATACTCCACAAGCTTGTCATCAGAAAGCTCCATGACCCTTGTCATCACAATGCTCCATGCACTTGTCAGAACAATGCTCCCTGACCCTTGTCATCACAATGCTCCAAGCCATTGTCATTCACAATGCTCCATTACCTTTGTCATCAGAATCCTCCATGACACTTGGCATCACAATGCTCCATGACATTGCCATCACAATGGGCCATTACATATGTCATCACAATGCTCCCTGACACCTATCTTCACAATACTGCATGACCTTTGTCATCACAAAGCTCCATGACCCTTGGCATCACAATGCTCCATGTCATTGTCATCACAATGCTTCATGAACCCTCTCATCACATTGCTCCATGCCCTTGTCATCACAAAGCTCCATGGCACTTGTCATCACAATGCTCGATGCCCTTCTCATCACAATGCTCCATGCCCTTGTCATTACAATCCTCCATGACCCATGTATCACAGTGTACCGTGCCCTTGTCATCACAATGCGCCATGCCCACTCTCATCACAATAATCCATGAAATATTTCAGACCAATGCTCAATGCACTTCTCATCACAATGCTCCATTACCTCTGTCATAACAAGCTCCATGACCCCTGCCATCACAATGTTCCACGGCCTTGTCATCACAAGGCTCCAGGACCCTTGTCAGCACAATGCTCCAAGACCCATGTAATCACAATGCTCCATGCCCTTGTCATCACAAAGCTCCATGACGCATGTCATCACAATGTTCCATGGCCTTCGCCTCACAGTGCTCCATGCCCTTGTCATCACAATGCTTCAAGGCCCCCGTAATCACAATGCTCCATGCCCCTTTTCATAAGAATGCTCCTTTAGAATTGTCATCACAAGTCTCCATGGTCATCTCATCACAATGCTCCAAGACCTTGTCATCAACATGCTCCATTCCCTTGTCATCACAATGCTCCATGACCCCTGTCATCACAATACTCCATGCACATTTTTAGCCCAATGCTCCATGACCCTTGTCATCACAATGATCCATGCCCTTGTCATCACAATGCTCCATGCACTTGTCAGCACAATGCTCCCTGATCCTTGTCATCACAATCCTCCAAACCATTGTCACCACAATGCTCCATTACCTTTGTCATCAGAATCCTCCATGACACTTGGCATAACAATGCTCCATGCCATTGTCATCACAATGCTCCATGACCCCTGTCATCACAATGCTCCGTGACTACAGTCATCACAATGCTTCATAACGTTTGTCATCACAACAATCCATGCCCGCGTCATCACAAGGCTCTGTGACCTTTGTAACCACAATGCTCCGTGACCCTTGTCATCACAATGCTCCATGCCTTTGTCAGAACAATGCTCCATGACCCTTGTCATCAAATTGTGCCATGCGCTTTTCACCACAATGATCCACAACCTTGTCATCGCTATGCTCCATAAACCTTGTAATCACAATGCTCCATGCTCTTCTCATCCAAATACTCTCTCACATGAGATATCACAATGTTCCATCCCTAGTCATCACAATCCTCCCTCACCCCTGTTATCACAATGTTCCATGACCCCTGTCATCACAATGCTACATCCCCTTATCAGCACAATGTTCCATGACCCCTGACATCACAATGTTCCATAACCCCTGTCATCAAAATGCTCCATGACCCTTTTCATCCCAAAGCTCCATGACCCCTGGCATCACAATGTTCTATAATCCCTGGCATCAAAATGTTCCATTACAATTTTCATCAAATTGCTGCATGACCCTGTCATCAAAATGCTCCCTGCCCTTCTCATCACAATGCACCACACACTTGTCATCAAAATGCTCCATGACCTTTGTCATCACAAAGCTCCATGACCCTTGGCATCACAATGCTCCATGTCATTGTCATCACAATGCTCCATGAACCCTCTCATCACATTGCTCCATGTCCTTGTCATCACAAAGCTCCATGACACTTGTCATCACAATGCTCGATGCCATTCTCATCACAATGCTCCATGCTCTTGTCATTACAATCCTCTATGACCCATGTATCACAGTGTACCGTTCCCTTGTCATGACAAACCGCCATGCCCACTCTCATCACAGTAATCCATGAAACATTTCAGATCAATGCTCAATGCCCTTCTCATCACAATGCTCCGTTACCTCTGTCGTAACAATGCTCCATGACACCTGCCATCATAATATTCCACGGCCTTGTCATCACAAGGCTCCATGACCCTTGTCATCACAATGCTCCAAGTTCCATGTAATAACAATGCTCCATGCCCTTGTCATCACAAAGCTCCATGACGCATGTCATCAGAATGTTCCATGGTCTTCTCAAAATGCTCCATGCCCTTGTCATCACAATGCTCGAAGACTCCAGTAATCACAATGTTCCATTCCCTTTTTCATCAGAATGCTCCATTAGATTTGTCATCACAAGTCTCCATGGTCATCTCCTCACAATGCTCCAAGACCTTGTCATCACCATGCTCCATTCCCTTGTCATCACAATGCTCCATGACCCCTGTCATCACAATACTCCATGAACATTTTCAGCCCAATTCTCTATGACCTTCTCATCACAATGCTCCATGACCAATATCATCACAATGCTCCATGACCACTGTCATCACAACACTCCATGACACCTGACAACATAATGATCCGGGACTCTTGTCACCACAGTGCTCCATGACACCTGTCATCACAATGCTCCATTCCTTTGTCAGCAAAATGCTAAATGGCCTTGTCATTACAATGCGCTAGGCGCTTGTCATCACAATACTCCATTACTGTTGTCATCACAATTTCCCATGAACCTTGGGATCACATTGCTGCATGCCCTTGTCATCAAAATGCTCCATGCTCCTTGAAATCAAAATGATCCATGACCTCTGTCATCACAATGCTCAAAACCCTTGTGATCACAATGTTCCATAACACTTGTCCTCACAACGCTCCATGATGCCTGTCATCACAATACTCCATGCCCTTTTCATCACAATGTTCCATGACCATTGTCATCACAATTCTCAATACACTTGTCATCACAATGCTCCCTGACACTTGTCTTCAGCATGCTCCTTGAAACCTGTCACCAAAAGGCTACACGCCTTTTTCATCACAAAGCCCCATGCCGTTTTCATCCCAATGCTCCATGCCATTGTCATCAAAATACTCCACAAGCTTGTCATCAGAAAGCTCCATGACCCTTGTCATCACAATGCTCCATGCACTTGTCAGAACAATGCTCCCTGACCCTTGTCATCACAATGCTCCAAGCCATTGTCATTCACAATGCTCCATTACCTTTGTCATCAGAATCCTCCATGACACTTGGCATCACAATGCTCCATGACATTGCCATCACAATGGGCCATTACATATGTCATCACAATGCTCCCTGACACCTATCTTCACAATACTGCATGACCTTTGTCATCACAAAGCTCCATGACACTTGGCATCACAATGCTCCATGTCATTGTCATCACAATGCTTCATGAACCCTCTCATCACATTGCTCCATGCCCTTGTCATCACAAAGCTCCATGGCACTTGTCATCACAATGCTCGATGCCCTTCTCATCACAATGCTCCATGCCCTTGTCATTACAATCCTCCATGACCCATGTATCACAGTGTACCATGCCCTTGTCATCACAATGCGCCATGCCCACTCTCATCACAATAATCCATGAAATATTTCAGACCAATGCTCAATGCACTTCTCATCACAATGCTCCATTACCTCTGTCATAACAAGCTCCATGACCTCTGCCATCACAATGTTCCACGGCCTTGTCATCACAAGGCTCCAGGACCCTTGTCAGCACAATGCTCCAAGACCCATGTAATCACAATGCTCCATGCCCTTGTCATCACAAAGCTCCATGACGCATGTCATCACAATGTTCCATGGCCTTCGCCTCACAGTGCTCCATGCCCTTGTCATCACAATGCTTCAAGGCCCCCGTAATCACAATGCTCCATGCCCCTTTTCATAAGAATGCTCCTTTAGAATTGTCATCACAAGTCTCCATGGTCATCTCATCACAATGCTCCAAGACCTTGTCATCAACATGCTCCATTCCCTTGTCATCACAATGCTCCATGACCCCTGTCATCACAATACTCCATGCACATTTTTAGCCCAATGCTCCATGACCCTTGTCATCACAATGATCCATGCCCTTGTCATCACAATGCTCCATGCACTTGTCAGCACAATGCTCCCTGATCCTTGTCATCACAATCCTCCAAACCATTGTCACCACAATGCTCCATTACCTTTGTCATCAGAATCCTCCATGACACTTGGCATAACAATGCTCCATGCCATTGTCATCACAATGCTCCATGACCCCTGTCATCACAATGCTCCGTGACTACAGTCATCACAATGCTTCATAACGTTTGTCATCACAACAATCCATGCCCGCGTCATCACAAGGCTCTGTGACCTTTGTAACCACAATGCTCCGTGACCCTTGTCATCACAATGCTCCATGCCTTTGTCAGAACAATGCTCCATGACCCTTGTCATCAAATTGTGCCATGCGCTTTTCACCACAATGATCCACAACCTTGTCATCGCTATGCTCCATAAACCTTGTAATCACAATGCTCCATGCTCTTCTCATCCAAATACTCTCTCACATGAGATATCACAATGTTCCATCCCTAGTCATCACAATCCTCCCTCACCCCTGTTATCACAATGTTCCATGACCCCTGTCATCACAATGCTACATCCCCTTATCAGCACAATGTTCCATGACCCCTGACATCACAATGTTCCATAACCCCTGTCATCAAAATGCTCCATGACCCTTTTCATCCCAAAGCTCCATGACCCCTGGCATCACAATGTTCTATAATCCCTGGCATCAAAATGTTCCATTACAATTTTCATCAAATTGCTGCATGACCCTGTCATCAAAATGCTCCCTGCCCTTCTCATCACAATGCACCACACACTTGTCATCAAAATGCTCCATGACCTTTGTCATCACAAAGCTCCATGACCCTTGGCATCACAATGCTCCATGTCATTGTCATCACAATGCTCCATGAACCCTCTCATCACATTGCTCCATGTCCTTGTCATCACAAAGCTCCATGACACTTGTCATCACAATGCTCGATGCCATTCTCATCACAATGCTCCATGCTCTTGTCATTACAATCCTCTATGACCCATGTATCACAGTGTACCGTTCCCTTGTCATGACAAACCGCCATGCCCACTCTCATCACAGTAATCCATGAAACATTTCAGATCAATGCTCAATGCCCTTCTCATCACAATGCTCCGTTACCTCTGTCGTAACAATGCTCCATGACACCTGCCATCATAATATTCCACGGCCTTGTCATCACAAGGCTCCATGACCCTTGTCATCACAATGCTCCAAGTTCCATGTAATAACAATGCTCCATGCCCTTGTCATCACAAAGCTCCATGACGCATGTCATCAGAATGTTCCATGGTCTTCTCAAAATGCTCCATGCCCTTGTCATCACAATGCTCGAAGACTCCAGTAATCACAATGTTCCATTCCCTTTTTCATCAGAATGCTCCATTAGATTTGTCATCACAAGTCTCCATGGTCATCTCCTCACAATGCTCCAAGACCTTGTCATCACCATGCTCCATTCCCTTGTCATCACAATGCTCCATGACCCCTGTCATCACAATACTCCATGAACATTTTCAGCCCAATTCTCTATGACCTTCTCATCACAATGCTCCATGACCAATATCATCACAATGCTCCATGACCACTGTCATCACAACACTCCATGACACCTGACAACATAATGATCCGGGACTCTTGTCACCACAGTGCTCCATGACACCTGTCATCACAATGCTCCATTCCTTTGTCAGCAAAATGCTAAATGGCCTTGTCATTACAATGCGCTAGGCGCTTGTCATCACAATACTCCATTACTGTTGTCATCACAATTTCCCATGAACCTTGGGATCACATTGCTGCATGCCCTTGTCATCAAAATGCTCCATGCTCCTTGAAATCAAAATGATCCATGACCTCTGTCATCACAATGCTCAAAACCCTTGTGATCACAATGTTCCATAACACTTGTCCTCACAACGCTCCATGATGCCTGTCATCACAATACTCCATGCCCTTTTCATCACAATGTTCCATGACCATTGTCATCACAATTCTCAATACACTTGTCATCACAATGCTCCCTGACACTTGTCGTCAGCATGCTCCTTGAAACCTGTCACCAAAAGGCTACACGCCTTTTTCATCACAAAGCCCCATGCCGTTTTCATCCCAATGCTCCATGCCATTGTCATCAAAATATTCCACAAGCTTGTCATCAGAAAGCTCCATGACACTTGTCATCACAATGCTCCATGCACTTGTCAGAACAATGCTCCCTGACCCTTGTCATCACAATGCTCCAAGCCATTGTCATTCACAATGCTCCATTACATTTGTCATCAGAATCCTCCATGACACTTGGCATCACAATGCTCCATGACATTGCCATCACAATGGGCCATTACATATGTCATCACAATGCTCCCTGACACCTATCTTCACAATACTGCATGACCTTTGTCATCACAAAGCTCCATGACACTTGGCATCACAATGCTCCATGTCATTGTCATCACAATGCTCCATGAACCCTCTCATCACATTGCTCCATGCCCTTGTCATCACAAAGCTCCATGGCACTTGTCTTCACAATGCTCGATGCCCTTCTCATCACAATGCTCCATGCCCTTGTCATTACAATCCTCCATGACCCATGTATCACAGTGTACCGTGCCCTTGTCATCACAATGCACCATGCCCACTCTCATCACAATAATCCATGAAATATTTCAGACCAATGCTCAATGCACTTCTCATCACAATGCTCCATTACCTCTGTCATAACAAGCTCCATGACCCCTGCCATCACAATGTTCCACGGCCTTGTCATCACAAGGCTCCAGGACCCTTGTCAGCACAATGCTCCAAGACCCATGTAATCACAATGCTCCATGCCCTTGTCATCACAAAGCTCCATGACGCATGTCATCACAATGTTCCATGGCCTTCGCCTCACAATGCTCCATGCCCTTGTCATCACAATGCTTCAAGACCCCCGTAATCACAATGCTCCATGCCCCTTTTCATAAGAATGCTCCATTAGACTTGTCATCCCAAGTCTCCATGGTCATCTCATCACAATGCTCCAAGACCTTGTCATCAACATGCTCCATTCCCTTGTCATCACAATGCTCCATGACCCCTGTCATCACAATACTCCATGCACATTTTTAGCCCAATGCTCCATGACCCTTGTCATCACAATGCTCCATGCCCTTGTCATCACAATGCTCCATGCACTTGTCAGCACAATGCTCCCTGATCCTTGTCATCACAATGCTCCAAACCATTGTCACCACAATGCTCCATTACCTTTGTCATCAGAATCCTCCATGACACTTGGCATCACAATGCTCCATGCCATTGTCATCACAATGCTCCATGACCCCTGTCATCACAATGCTCCGTGACTACAGTCATCACAATGCTTCATAACGTTTGTCATCACAACAATCCATGCCCGCGTCATCACAAGGCTCTGTGACCTTTGTAACCACAATGCTCCGTGACCCTTGTCATCACAATGCTCCATGCCTTTGTCAGAACAATGCTCCATGACCCTTGTCATCAAATTGTGCCATGTGCTTTTCACCACAATGATCCAAAACCTTGTCATCGCTATGCTCCATAAACCTTGTAATCACAATGCTCCATGCACTTCTCATCCAAATACTCTCTCACATGAGATATCACAATGTTCCATTACTAGTCATCACAAACCTCCCTCACCCCTGTTATCACAATGTTCCATGACCACTGTCATCACAATGCTACATCCCCTTATCAGCACAATGTTCCATGACCCCTGACATCACAATGTTCCATAACCCCTGTCATCAAAATGCTCCATGACCCTTTTCATCCCAAAGCTCCATGACCCCTGGCATCACAATGTTCTATAACCCCTGGCATCAAAATGTTCCATTACACTTTTCATCAAATTGCTGCATGACCCTGTCATCAAAATGCTCCCTGCCCTTCTCATCACAATGCACCACACACTTGTCATCAAAATGCTCCATGACCTTTGTCATCACAAAGCTCCATGACCCTTGGCATCACAATGCTCCATGTCATTGTCATCACAATGCTCCATGAACCCTCTCATCACACTGCTCCATGTCCTTGTCATCACAAAGCTCCATGACACTTGTCATCACAATGCTCGATGCCATTCTCATCACAATGCTCCATGACATTGTCATTACAATCCTCCATGACCCATGTATCACAGTGTACCGTGCCTTTGTCATGACAAACCGCCATGCCCACTCTCATCACAGTAATCCATGAAACATTTCAGATCAATGCTCAATGCCCTTCTCATCACAATGCTCCGTTACCTCTGTCGTAACAATGCTCCATGACACCTGCCATCATAATATTCCACGGCCTTGTCATCACAAGGCTCCATGACCCTTGTCATCACAATGCTCCAAGTTCCATGTAATCACAATGCTCCATGCCCTTGTCATCACAAAGCTCCATGACGCATGTCATCAGAATGTTCCATGGTCTTCTCCTCACAATGCTCCATGCCCTTGTCATCACAATGCTCGAAGACTCCAGTAATCACAATGTTCCATTCCCTTTTTCATCAGAATGCTCCATTAGATTTGTCATCACAAGTCTCCATGGTCATCTCCTCACAATGCTCCAAGACCTTGTCATCACCATGCTCCATTCCCTTGTCATCACAATGCTCCATGACCCCTGTCATCACAATACTCCATGAACATTTTCAGCCCAATTCTCTATGACCGTCTCATCACAATGCTCCATGACCAATATCATCACAATGCTCCATGACCACTGTCATCACAACACTCCATGACACCTGACAACATAATGATCCGGGACTCTTGTCATCACAATGCTCCAAGACCCCTGTAATCACAATGCTCCATGACCCCTGTCATCACAATACTCCATGAACATTTTCAGCCCAATGCTCCATGACCATTGTCATCACAATGATCCATGCCCTTGTCATCCCAATGTTCCATGACACTTGTTTTCACAAGGCTCTGTGACGCTTGTCACCACAGTGCTCCATGACACCTGTCATCACAATGCTCCATTCCTTTGTCAGCAAAATGCTAAATGGCCTTGTCATTACAATGCGCTAGGCGCTTGTCATCACAATACTCCATTACTGTTGTCATCACAATCCTCCATGAACTTTGGGATCACATTGCTTCATGCCCTTGTCATCACAATGCTCCATGCTCCTTGAAATCTAAATGATCCATGACCTCTGTCATCACAATGCTCCAAACCCTTGTGATCACAATGTTCCATAACACTTGTCCTCACAACGCTCCGTGATGACTGTCATCACAATAATCCATGCCCTTTTCATCACAATGCTCCATGACCTTTGTCATCACAATTCTCAATACACTTGTCATCACAATGCTCCCTGACACTTGTCATCAGAATGCTCCTTGAACCCTGTCACGAAAAGGCTCCATGCCTTTTTCATCACAAAGCCCCATGCCCTTTTCATCCCAATGCTCCATGCCATTGTCATCAATATACTACACAAGCTTGTCATCAGAATGCTCCATGACCCTTGTCATCACAATTCTCCATGCACTTGTCAGCACAATGCTCCCTGACACTTGTCATCACAATGCTCCAAGCCATTGTCATCACAATGCTCCATTACCTTTGTGATCAGAATCCTCAATGGAAGTTTGCATCACAATGCTCCATGCCATTGTCATCACAATGGACCATTACATATGTCATCACAATGCTCCCTGACACCTCTCTTTACAATACTGCATTACCTGGTCATCACAATGCTCCCTGCCGTTCTCATCACAATGCACCACACCCTTGTCATCAAAATGCTCCATGACCTTTGTCATCACAAAGCTCCATGACCCTTGGCATCACAATGCTCCATGTCATTGTCATCACAATGCTCCATGAACCCTCGCATCACATTGCTCCATGCCCTTGTCATCACAAAGCTCCATGGCACTTGTCATCACAATGCTCGATGCCCTTCTCATCACAATGTTCCATGCCCTTGTCATTACAATCCTCCATGACCCATGTATCACAGTGTACCGTGCCCTTGTCATCACAATGCGCCATGCCCACTCTCATCACAATAATCCATGAAATATTTCAGACCAATGCTCAATGCACTTCTCATCACAATGCTCCATTACCTCTGTCATAACAAGCTCCATGACCCCTGCCATCACAATGTTCCACGGCCTTGTCATCACAAGTCTCCAGGACCCTTGTCAGCACAATGCTCCAAGACCCATGTAATCACAATGCTCCATGCCCTTGTCATCACAAAGCTCCATGACGCATGTCATCACAATGTTCCATGGCCTTCGCCTCACAATGCTCCATGCCCTTGTCATCACAATGCTTCAAGACCCCCGTAATCACAATGCTCCATGCCCCTTTTCATAAGAATGCTCCATTAGACTTGTCATCACAAGTCTCCATGGTCATCTCATCACAATGCTCCAAGACCTTGTCATCAACATGCTCCATTCCCTTGTCATCACAATGCTCCATGACCCCTGTCATCACAATACTCCATGCACATTTTCAGCCCAATGCTCCATGACCCTTGTCATCACAATGATCCATGCCCTTGTCATCACAATGCTCCATGCACTTGTCAGCACAATGCTCCCTGATCCTTGTCATCACAATGCTCCAAACCATTGTCACCACAATGCTCCATTACCTTTGTCATCAGAATCCTCCATGACACTTGGCATCACAATGCTTCATGCCATTGTCATCACAATGCTCCATGACCCCTGTCATCACAATGCTCCATGACTACAGTCATCACAATGCTTCATAACGTTTGTCATCACAACAATCCATGCCCGCGTCATCACAAAGCTCTGTGACCTTTGTAACCACAATGCTCCGTGACCCTTGTCATCACAATGCTCCATGCCTTTGTCAGAACAATGCTCCATGACCCTTGTCATCAAATTGTGCCATGCGCTTTTCACCACAATGATCCACAACCTTGTCATCGCTATGCTCCATAAACCTTGTAATCACAATGCTCCATGCATTTCTCATCCAAATACTCTCTCACATGAGATATCACAATGTTCCATCACTAGTCATCACAATCCTCCCTCACCCCTGTTATCACAATGTTCCATGACCCCTGTCATCACAATGCTACATCCCCTTATCAGCACAATGTTCCATGACCCCTGACATCACAATGTTCCATAACCCCTGTCATCAAAATGCTCCATGACCCTTTTCATCCCAAAGCTCCATGACCCCTGGCATCACAATGTTCTATAACCCCTGGCATCAAAATGTTCCATTACACTTTTCATCAAATTGCTGCATTACCCTGTCATCAAAATGCTCCCTGCCCTTCTCATCACAATGCACCACACACTTGTCATCAAAATGCTCCATGACCTTTGTCATCACAAAGCTCCATGACCCTTGGCATCACAATGCTCCATGTCATTGTCATCACAATGCTCCATGAAACCTCTCATCACATTGCTCCATGTCCTTGTCATCACAAAGCTCCATGACACTTGTCATCACAATGCTCGATGCCATTCTCATCACAATGCTCCATGACCTTGTCATTGCAATCCTCAATGACCCATGTATCACAGTGTACCGTGCCCTTGTCATGACAAACCGCCATGCCCACTCTCATCACAGTAATCCATGAAACATTTCAGATCAATGCTCAATGCCCTTCTCATCACAATGCTCCGTTACCTCTGTCGTAACAATGCTCCATGACACCTGCCATCATAATATTCCACGGCCTTGTCATCACAAGGCTCCATGACCCTTGTCATCACAATGCTCCAAGATCCATGTAATCACAATGCTCCATGCCCTTGTCATCACAAAGCTCCATGACGCATGTCATCAGAATGTTCCATGGTTTTCTCCTCACAATGCTCCATGCCCTTGTCATCACAATGCTCGAAGACTCCAGTAATCACAATGTTCCATTCCCTTTTTCATCAGAATGCTCCATTAGATTTGTCATCACAAGTCTCCATGGTCATCTCCTCACAATGCTCCAAGACCTTGTCATCACCATGCTCCATTCCCTTGTCATCACAATGCTCCATGACCCCTGTCATCACAATACTCCATGAACATTTTCAGCCCAATTCTCTTTGACCTTCTCATCACAATGCTCCATGACCAATATCATCACAATGCTCCATGACCACTGTCATCACAACACTCCATGACACCTGACAACACAATGATCCGGGACTCTTGTCATCACAATGCTCCAAGACCCCTGTAATCACAATGCACCATGACCCCTGTCATCACAATACTCCATGAACATTTTCAGCCCAATGCTCCATGACCCTTGTCATCACAATGATCCATGCCCATGTTATCCCAATGTTCCATGACCCATGTATTCACAATGCTCCATGACGCTTGTCATCACAGTGCTCCATGACACCTGTCATCACAATGCTCCATGCCTTTGTCAGCAAAATACTACATGACCTTGTCATTACAATGCTCTATGCACTTGTCATCACAATACTCCATTTCCATTGTCATCACAATCCTCCATGAACTTTGGGATCACATTGCTTCATGCCCTTGTCATCACAATGCTCCATGCTCCTTGAAATCAAATAATCCATGACCTCTGTCATCACAATGCTCCAAACCCTTGTGATCACAATGTTCCATAACACTTGTCCTCACAACGCTCCGTGATGCCTGTCATCACAATAATCCATGCCCTTTTCATCACAATGCTCCATGACCTTTGTCATCACAATTCTCAATACACTTGTCATCACAATGCTCCCTGACACTTGTCATCAGAATGCTCCTTGAACCCTGTCACGAAAAGGCTCCATGTCTTTTTCATCACAAAGCCCCATGCCCTTTTCATCCCAATGCTCCATGCCATTGTCATCAATATACTCCACAAGCTTGTCATCAGAATGCTCCATGACCCTTGTCATCACAATTCTCCATGCACTTGTCAGCACAATGCTCCCTGACACTTGTCATCACAATGCTCCAAGCCATTGTCATCACAATGCTCCATTACCTTTGTGATCAGAATCCTCAATGGAAGTTTGCATCACAATGCTCCATGCCATTGTCATCACAATTTGCCATTACATATGTCATCACAATGCTCCCTGACACCTCTCTTTACAATACTGCATTACCTGGTCATCACAATGCTCCCTGCCGTTCTCATCACAATGCACCACACCCTTGTCATCAAAATGCTCCATGACCTTTGTCATCACAAAGCTCCATGACCCTTGGCATCACAATGCTCCATGTCATTGTCATCACAATGCTCCATGAAACCTCTCATCACATTGCTCCATGCCCTTGTCATCACAAAGCTCCATGGCACTTGTCATCACAATGCTCGATGCCCTTCTCATCACAATGCTCCATGCCCTTGTCATTAAAATCCTCCATGACCCATGTATCACAGTGTACCGTGCCCTTGTCATCACAATGCACCATGCCCACTCTCATCACAATAATCCATGAAATATTTCAGACCAATGCTCAATGCACTTCTCATCACAATGCTCCATTACCTCTGTCATAACAAGCTCCATGACCCCTGCCATCACAATGTTCCACGGCCTTGTCATCACAAGGCTCCAGGACCCTTGTCAGCACAATGCTGCAAGACCCATGTAATCACAATGCTCCATGCCCTTGTCATCACAAAGCTCCATGACGCATGTCATCACAATGTTCCATGGCCTTCGCCTCACAATGCTCCATGCCCTTGTCATCACAATGCTTCAAGACCCCCGTAATCACAATGCTCCATGCCCCTTTTCATAAGAATGCTCCATTAGACTTGTCATCACAAGTCTCCATGGTCATCTCATCACAATGCTCCAAGACCTTGTCATCAACATGCTCCATTCCCTTGTCATCACAATGCTCCATGACCCCTGTCATCACAATACTCCATGCACATTTTTAGCCCAATGCTCCATGACCCTTGTCATCACAATGATCCATGCCCTTGTCATCACAATGCTCCATGCACTTGTCAGCACAATGCTCCCTGATCCTTGTCATCACAATGCTCCAAACCATTGTCACCACAATGCTCCATTACCTTTGTCATCAGAATCCTCCATGACACTTGGCATCACAATGCTCCATGCCATTGTCATCACAATGCTCCATGACCCCTGTCATCACAATGCTCCGTGACTACAGTCATCACAATGCTTCATAACGTTTGTCATCACAACAATCCATGCCCGCGTCATCACAAGGCTCTGTGACCTTTGTAACCACAATGCTCCGTGACCCTTGTCATCACAATGCTCCATGCCTTTGTCAGAACAATGCTCCATGACCCTTGTCATCAAATTGTGCCATGCGCTTTTCACCACAATGATCCACAACCTTGTCATCGCTATGCTCCATAAACCTTGTAATCACAATGCTCCATGCACTTCTCATCCAAATACTCTCTCACATGAGATATCACAATGTTCCATCACTAGTCATCACAATCCTCCCTCACCCCTGTTATCACAATGTTCCATGACCCCTGTCATCACAATGCTACATCCCCTTATCAGCACAATGTTCCATGACCCCTGACATCACAATGTTCCATAACCCCTGTCATCAAAATGCTCCATGACCCTTTTCATCCCAAAGCTCCATGACCCCTGGCATCACAATGTTCTATAACCCCTGGCATCAAAATGTTCCATTACACTTTTCATCAAATTGCTGCATGACCCTGTCATCAAAATGCTCCCTGCCCTTCTCATCACAATGCACCACACACTTGTCATCAAAATGCTCCATGACCTTTGTCATCACAAAGCTCCATGACCATTGGCATCACAATGCTCCATGTCATTGTCATCACAATGCTCCATGAACCCTCTCATCACATTGCTCCATGTCCTTGTCATCACAAAGCTCCATGACACTTGTCATCACAATGCTCGATGCCATTCTCATCACAATGCTCCATGCTCTTGTCATTACAATCCTCCATGACCCATGTATCACAGTGTACCGTTCCCTTTTCATGACAAACCGCCATGCCCACTCTCATCACAGTAATCCATGAAACATTTCAGATCAATGCTCAATGCCCTTCTCATCACAATGCTCCGTTACCTCTGTCGTAACAATGCTTCATGACACCTGCCATCATAATATTCCACGGCCTTGTCATCACAAGGCTCCATGACCCTTGTCATCACAATGCTCCAAGTTCCATGTAATCACAATGCTCCATGCCCTTGTCATCACAAAGCTCCATGACGCATGTCATCAGAATGTTCCATGGTCTTCTCAAAATGCTCCATGCCCTTGTCATCACAATGCTCGAAGACTCCAGTAATCACAATGTTCCATTCCCTTTTTCATCAGAATGCTCCATTAGATTTGTCATCACAAGTCTCCATGGTCATCTCCTCACAATGCTCCAAGACCTTGTCATCACCATGCTCCATTCCCTTGTCATCACAATGCTCCATGACCCCTGTCATCACAATACTCCATGAACATTTTCAGCCCAATTCTCTATGACCTTCTCATCACAATGCTCCATGACCAATATCATCACAATGCTCCATGACCACTGTCATCACAACACTCCATGACACCTGACAACATAATGATCCGGGACTCTTGTCACCACAGTGCTCCATGACACCTGTCATCACAATGCTCCATTCCTTTGTCAGCAAAATGCTAAATGGCCTTGTCATTACAATGCGCTAGGCGCTTGTCATCACAATACTCCATTACTGTTGTCATCACAATTTCCCATGAACCTTGGGATCACATTGCTGCATGCCCTTGTCATCAAAATGCTCCATGCTCCTTGAAATCAAAATGATCCATGACCTCTGTCATCACAATGCTCAAAACCCTTGTGATCACAATGTTCCATAACACTTGTCCTCACAACGCTCCATGATGCCTGTCATCACAATACTCCATGCACTTTTCATCACAATGTTCCATGACCATTGTCATCACAATTCTCAATACAGTTGCCATCACAATGCTCCCTGACACTTGTCTTCAGCATGCTCCTTGAAACCTGTCACCAAAAAGCTACACGCCTTTTTCATCACAAAGCCCCATGCCGTTTTCATCCCAATGCTCCATGCCATTGTCATCAAAATACTCCACAAGCTTGTCATCAGAAAGCTCCATGACCCTTGTCATCACAATGCTCCATGCACTTGTCAGAACAATGCTCCCTGACCCTTGTCATCACAATGCTCCAAGCCATTGTCATTCACAATGCTCCATTACCTTTGTCATCAGAATCCTCCATGACACTTGGCATCACAATGCTCCATGACATTGCCATCACAATGGGCCATTACATATGTCATCACAATGCTCCCTGACACCTATCTTCACAATACTGCATGACCTTTGTCATCACAAAGCTCCATGACCCTTGGCATCACAATGCTCCATGTCATTGTCATCACAATGCTCCATGAACCCTCTCATCACATTGCTCCATGCCCTTGTCATCACAAAGCTCCATGGCACTTGTCATCACAATGCTCGATGCCCTTCTCATCACAATGCTCCATGCCCTTGTCATTACAATCCTCCATGACCCATGTATCACAGTGTACCGTGCCCTTGTCATGACAAACCGCCATGCCCACTCTCATCACAATAATCCATGAAATATTTCCGACCAATGCTCAATGCACTTCTCATCACAATGCTCCATTACCTCTGTCATAACAAGCTCCATGACCCCTGCCATCACAATGTTCCACGGCCTTGTCATCACAAGGCTCCAGGACCCTTGTCAGCACAATGCTCCAAGACCCATGTAATCACAATGCTCCATGCCCTTGTCATCACAAAGCTCCATGACGCATGTCATCACAATGTTCCATGGCCTTCGCCTCACAGTGCTCCATGCCCTTGTCATCACAATGCTTCAAGGCCCCCGTAATCACAATGCTCCATGCCCCTTTTCATAAGAATGCTCCTTTAGACTTGTCATCACAAGTCTCCATGGTCATCTCATCACAATGCCCCAAGACCTTGTCATCAACATGCTCCATTCCCTTGTCATCACAATGCTCCATGACCCCTGTCATCACAATACTCCATGCACATTTTTAGCCCAATGCTCCATGACCCTTGTCATCACAATGATCCATGCCCTTGTCATCACAATGCTCCATGCACTTGTCAGCACAATGCTCCCTGATCCTTGTCATCACAATGCTCCAAACCATTGTCACCACAATGCTCCATTACCTTTGTCATCAGAATCCTCCATGACACTTGGCATCACAATGCTCCATGCCATTGTCATCACAATGCTCCATGACCCCTGTCATCACAATGCTCCGTGACTACAGTCATCACAATGCTTCATAACGTTTGTCATCACAACAATCCATGCCCGCGTCATCACAAGGCTCTGTGACCTTTGTAACCACAATGCTCCGTGACCCTTGTCATCACAATGCTCCATGCCTTTGTCAGAACAATGCTCCATGACCCTTGTCATCAAATTGTGCCATGCGCTTTTCACCACAATGATCCACAACCTTGTCATCGCTATGCTCCATAAACCTTGTAATCACAATGCTCCATGCACTTCTCATCCAAATACTCTCTCACATGAGATATCACAATGTTCCATTCCTAGTCATCACAATCCTCCCTCACCCCTGTTATCACAATGTTCCATGACCCCTGTCATCACAATGCTACATCCCCTTATCAGCACAATGTTCCATGACCCCTGACATCACAATGTTCCATAACCCCTGTCATCAAAATGCTCCATGACCCTTTTCATCCCAAAGCTCCATGACCCCTGGCATCACAATGTTCTATAATCCCTGGCATCAAAATGTTCCATTACAATTTTCATCAAATTGCTGCATGACCCTGTCATCAAAATGCTCCCTGCCCTTCTCATCACAATGCACCACACACTTGTCATCAAAATGCTCCATGACCTTTGTCATCACAAAGCTCCATGACCCTTGGCATCACAATGCTCCATGTCATTGTCATCACAATGCTCCATGAACCCTCTCATCACATTGCTCCATGTCCTTGTCATCACAAAGCTCCATGACACTTGTCATCACAATGCTCGATGCCATTCTCATCACAATGCTCCATGCTCTTGTCATTACAATCCTCCATGACCCATATATCACAGTGTACCGTTCCCTTGTCATGACAAACCGCCATGCCCACTCTCATCACAGTAATCCATGAAACATTTCAGATCAATGCTCAATGCCCTTCTCATCACAATGCTCCGTTACCTCTGTCGTAACAATGCTCCATGACACCTGCCATCATAATATTCCACGGCCTTGTCATCACAAGGCTCCATGACCCTTGTCATCACAATGCTCCAAGTTCCATGTAATCACAATGCTCCATGCCCTTGTCATCACAAAGCTCCATGACGCATGTCATCAGAATGTTCCATGGTCTTCTCACAATGCTCCATGCCCTTGTCATCACAATGCTCGAAGACTCCAGTAATCACAATGTTCCATTCCCTTTTTCATCAGAATGCTCCATTAGATTTGTCATCACAAGTCTCCATGGTCATCTCCTCACAATGCTCCAAGACCTTGTCATCACCATGCTCCATTCCCTTGTCATCACAATGCTCCATGACCCCTGTCATCACAATACTCCATGAACATTTTCAGCCCAATTCTCTATGACCTTCTCATCACAATGCTCCATGACCAATATCATCACAATGCTCCATGACCACTGTCATCACAACACTCCATGACACCTGACAACATAATGATCCGGGACTCTTGTCATCACAATGCTCCAAGACCCCTGTAATCACAATGCTCCATGACCCCTGTCATCACAATACTCCATGAACATTTTCAGCCCAATGCTCCATGACCATTGTCATCACAATGATCCATGCCCTTGTCATCCCAATGTTCCATGACACTTGTTTTCACAAGGCTCTGTGACGCTTGTCACCACAGTGCTCCATGACACCTGTCATCACAATGCTCCATTCCTTTGTCAGCAAAATGCTAAATGGCCTTGTCATTACAATGCGCTAGGCGCTTGTCATCACAATACTCCATTACTGTTGTCATCACAATCCTCCATGAACTTTGGGATCACATTGCTTCATGCCCTTGTCATCACAATGCTCCATGCTCCTTGAAATCTAAATGATCCATGACCTCTGTCATCAAAATGCTCCAAACCCTTGTGATCACAATGTTCCATAACACTTGTCCTCACAACGCTCCGTGATGACTGTCATCACAATGCTCCATGCCCTTGTCATCACAATGCTTCAAGACCCCCGTAATCACAATGCTCCATGCCCCTTTTCATAAGAATGCTCCATTAGACTTGTCATCACAAGTCTCCATGGTCATCTCATCACAATGCTCCAAGACCTTGTCATCAACATGCTCCATTCCCTTGTCATCACAATGCTCCATGACCCCTGTCATCACAATACTCCATGCACATTTTTAGCCCAATGCTCCATGACCCTTGTCATCACAATGATCCATGTCCTTGTCATCACAAAGGTCCATGCACTTGTCAGCACAATGCTCCCTGATCCTTGTCATCACAATGCTCCAAACCATTGTCACCACAATGCTCCATTACCTTTGTCATCAGAATCCTCCATGACACTTGGCATCACAATGCTCCATGCCATTGTCATCACAATGCTCCATGACCCCTGTCATCACAATGCTCCGTGACTACAGTCATCACAATGCTTCATAACGTTTGTCATCGCAACAATCCATGCCCGCGTCATCATAAGGCTCTGTGACCTTTGTAACCACAATGCTCCGTGACCCTTGTCATCACAATGCTCCATGCCTTTGTCAGAACAATGCTCCATGACCCTTGTCATCAAATTGTGCCATGCGCTTTTCACCACAATGATCCACAACCTTTTCATCGCTATGCTCCATTAACCTTGTAATCACAATGCTCCATGCACTTCTCATCCAAATACTCTCTCACATGAGATATCACAATGTTCCATCACTAGTCATCACAATCCTCCCTCACCCCTGTTATCACAATGTTCCATGACCCCTGTCATCACAATGCTACATCCCCTTATCAGCACAATGTTCCATGACCCCTGACATCACAATGTTCCATAACCCCTGTCATCAAAATGCTCCATGACCCTTTTCATCCCAAAGCTCCATGACCCCTGGCATCACAATGTTCTATAACCCCTGGCATCAAAATGTTCCATTACACTTTTCATCAAATTGCTGCATGACCCTGTCATCAAAATGCTCCCTGCCCTTCTCATCACAATGCACCACACACTTGTCATCAAAATGCTCCATGACTTTTGTCATCACAAAGCTCCATGACCCTTGGCATCACAATGCTCCATGTCATTGTCATCACAATGCTCCATGAACCCTCTCATCACATTGCTCCATGTCCTTGTCATCACAAAGCTCCATGACACTTGTCATCACAATGCTCGATGCCATTCTCATCACAATGCTCCATGACCTTGTCATTGCAATCCTCCATGACCCATGTATCAGTGTACCGTGCCCTTGTCATGACAAACCGCCATGCCCACTCTCATCACAGTAATCCATGAAACATTTCAGATCAATGCTCAATGCCCTTCTAATCACAATGCTCCGTTACCTCTGTCGTAACAATGCTCCATGACACCTGCCATCATAATATTCCACGGACTTGTCATCACAAGGCTCCATGACCCTTGTCATCACAATGCTCCAAGATCCATGTAATCACAATGCTCCATGCCCTTGTCATCACAAAGCTCCATGACGCATGTCATCAGAATGTTCCATGGTCTTCTCCTCACAATGCTCCATGCCCTTGTCATCACAATGCTCGAAGACTCCAGTAATCACAATGTTCCATTCCCTTTTTCATCAGAATGCTCCATTAGATTTGTCATCACAAGTCTCCATGGTCATCTCCTCACAATGCTCCAAGACCTTGTCATCACCATGCTCCATTCCCTTGTCATCAGAATGCTCCATGAACCCTGTCATCACAATACTCCATGAACATTTTCAGCCCAATTCTCTATGACCTTCTCATCACAATGCTCCATGATCAATATCATCACAATGCTCCATGACCACTGTCATCACAACACTCCATGACACCTGTCAACACAATGATCCGGGACTCTTGTCATCACAATGCTCCAAGACACCTGTAATCACAATGCACCATGACCCCTGTCATCACAATACTCCATGAACATTTTCAGCCCAATGCTCCATGACCCTTGTCATCACAATGATCCATGCCCATGTTATCCCAATGTTCCATGACCCATGTATTCACAATGCTCCATGACGCTTGTCATCACAGTGCTCCATGACACCTGTCATCACAATGCTCCATGCCTTTGTCAGCAAAATACTACATGACCTTGTCATTACAATGCTCTATGCACTTGTCATCACAATACTCCATTTCCATTGTCATCACAATACTCCAAGAACTTTGGGATCACATTGCTTCATGCCCTTGTCATCACAATGCTCCATGCTCCTTGAAATCTAAATGATCCATGACCTCTGTCATCACAATGCTCCAAACCCTTGTGATCACAATGTTCCATAACACTTGTCCTCACAACGCTCCGTGATGACTGTCATCACAATAATCCATGCCCTTTTCATCACAATGCTCCATGACCTTTGTCATCACAATTCTCAATACACTTGTCATCACAATGCTCCCTGACACTTGTCATCAGAATGCTCCTTGAACCCTGTCACGAAAAGGCTCCATGCCTTTTTCATCACAAAGCCCCATGCCCTTTTCATCCCAATGCTCCATGCCATTGTCATCAATATACTACACAAGCTTGTCATCAGAATGCTCCATGACCCTTGTCATCACAATTCTCCATGCACTTGTCAGCACAATGCTCCCTGACACTTGTCATCACTATGCTCCAAGCCATTGTCATCACAATGCTCCATTACCTTTGTGATCAGAATCCTCAATGGAAGTTTGCATCACAATGCTCCATGCCATTGTCATCACAATGGACCATTACATATGTCATCACAATGCTCCCTGACACCTCTCTTTACAATACTGCATTACCTGGTCATCACAATGCTCCCTGCCGTTCTCATCACAATGCACCACACACTTGTCATCAAAATGCTCCATGACCTTTGTCATCACAAAGCTCCATGACCCTTGGCATCACAATGCTCCATGTCATTGTCATCACAATGCTCCATGAACCCTCTCATCACACTGCTCCATGTCCTTGTCATCACAAAGCTCCATGACACTTGTCATCACAATGCTCGATGCCATTCTCATCACAATGCTCCATGACATTGTCATTACAATCCTCCATGACCCATGTATCACAGTGTACCGTGCCCTTGTCATGACAAACCGCCATGCCCACTCTCATCACAGTAATCCATGAAACATTTCAGATCAATGCTCAATGCCCTTCTCATCACAATGCTCCGTTACCTCTGTCGTAACAATGCTCCATGACACCTGCCATCATAATATTCCACGGCCTTGTCATCACAAGGCTCCATGACCCTTGTCATCACAATGCTCCAAGTTCCATGTAATCACAATGCTCCATGCCCTTGTCATCACAAAGCTCCATGACGCATGTCATCAGAATGTTCCATGGTCTTCTCAAAATGCTCCATGCCCTTGTCATCACAATGCTCGAAGACTCCAGTAATCACAATGTTCCATTCCCTTTTTCATCAGAATGCTCCATTAGATTTGTCATCACAAGTCTCCATGGTCATCTCCTCACAATGCTCCAAGACCTTGTCATCACCATGCTCCATTCCCTTGTCATCACAATGCTCCATGACCCCTGTCATCACAATACTCCATGAACATTTTCAGCCCAATTCTCTATGACCTTCTCATCACAATGCTCCATGACCAATATCATCACAATGCTCCATGACCACTGTCATCACAACACTCCATGACACCTGACAACATAATGATCCGGGACTCTTGTCACCACAGTGCTCCATGACACCTGTCATCACAATGCTCCATTCCTTTGTCAGCAAAATGCTAAATGGCCTTGTCATTACAATGCGCTAGGCGCTTGTCATCACAATACTCCATTACTGTTGTCATCACAATTTCCCATGAACCTTGGGATCACATTGCTGCATGCCCTTGTCATCAAAATGCTCCATGCTCCTTGAAATCAAAATGATCCATGACCTCTGTCATCACAATGCTCAAAACCCTTGTGATCACAATGTTCCATAACACTTGTCCTCACAACGCTCCATGATGCCTGTCATCACAATACTCCATGCCCTTTTCATCACAATGTTCCATGACCATTGTCATCACAATTCTCAATACACTTGTCATCACAATGCTCCCTGACACTTGTCGTCAGCATGCTCCTTGAAACCTGTCACCAAAAGGCTACACGCCTTTTTCATCACAAAGCCCCATGCCGTTTTCATCCAAATGCTCCATGCCATTGTCATCAAAATATTCCACAAGCTTGTCATCAGAAAGCTCCATGACCCTTGTCATCACAATGCTCCATGCACTTGTCAGAACAATGCTCCCTGACCCTTGTCATCACAATGCTCCAAGCCATTGTCATTCACAATGCTCCATTACCTTTGTCATCAGAATCCTCCATGACACTTGGCATCACAATGCTCCATGACATTGCCATCACAATGGGCCATTACATATGTCATCACAATGCTCCCTGACACCTATCTTCACAATACTGCATGACCTTTGTCATCACAAAGCTCCATGACCCTTGGCATCACAATGCTCCATGTCATTGTCATCACAATGCTCCATGAACCCTCTCATCACATTGCTCCATGCCCTTGTCATCACAAAGCTCCATGGCACTTGTCATCACAATGCTCGATGCCCTTCTCATCACAATGCTCCATGCCCTTGTCATTACAATCCTCCATGACCCATGTATCACAGTGTACCGTGCCCTTGTCATCACAATGCGCCATGCCCACTCTCATCACAATAATCCATGAAATATTTCAGACCAATGCTCAATGCACTTCTCATCACAATGCTCCATTACCTCTGTCATAACAAGCTCCATGACCCCTGCCATCACAATGTTCCACGGCCTTGTCATCACAAGGCTCCAGGACCCTTGTCAGCACAATGCTCCAAGACCCATGTAATCACAATGCTCCATGCCCTTGTCATCACAAAGCTCCATGACGCATGTCATCACAATGTTCCATGGCCTTCGCCTCACAATTCTCCATGCCCTTGTCATCACAATGCTTCAAGACCCCCGTGATCACAATGCTCCATGCCCCTTTTCATAAGAATGCTCCATTAGACTTGTCATCACAAGTCTCCATGGTCATCTCATCACAATGCTCCAAGACCTTGTCATCAACATGCTCCATTCCCTTGTCATCACAATGCTCCATGACCCCTGTCATCACAATACTCCATGCACATTTTTAGCCCAATGCTCCATGACCCTTGTCATCACAATGATCCATGCCCTTGTCATCACAATGCTCCATGCACTTGTCAGCACAATGCTCCCTGATCCTTGTCATCACAATGCTCCAAACCATTGTCACCACAATGCTCCATTACCTTTGTCATCAGAATCCTCCATGACACTTGGCATCACAATGCTCCATGCCATTGTCATCACAATGCTCCATGACCCCTGTCATCACAATGCTCCGTGACTACAGTCATCACAATGCTTCATAACGTTTGTCATCACAACAATCCATGCCCGCGTCATCACAAGGCTCTGTGACCTTTGTAACCACAATGCTCCGTGACCTTGTCATCACAATGCTCCATGCCTTTGTCAGAACAATGCTCCATGACCCTTGTCATCAAATTGTGCCATGCGCTTTTCACCACAATGATCCACAACCTTGTCATCGCTATGCTCCATAAACCTTGTAATCACAATGCTCCATGCACTTCTCATCCAAATACTCTCTCACATGAGATATCACAATGTTCCATCACTAGTCATCACAATCCTCCCTCACCCCTGTTATCACAATGTTCCATGACCCCTGTCATCACAATGCTACATCCCCTTATCAGCACAATGTTCCATGACCCCTGCCATCACAATGTTCCATAACCCCTGTCATCAAAATGCTCCATGACCCTTTTCATCCCAAAGCTCCATGACCCCTGGCATCACAATGTTCTATAACCCCTGGCATCAAAATGTTCCATTACACTTTTCATCAAATTGCTGCATGACCCTGTCATCAAAATGCTCCCTGCCCTTCTCATCACAATGCACCACACACTTGTCATCAAAATGCTCCATGACCTTTGTCATCACAAAGCTCCATGACCCTTGGCATCACAATGCTCCATGTCATTGTCATCACAATGCTCCATGAACCCTCTCATCACATTGCTCCATGTCCTTGTCATCACAAAGCTCCATGACACTTATCATCACAATGCTCGATGCCATTCTCATCACAATGCTCCATGACCTTGTCATTACAATCCTCCATGACCCATGTATCACAGTGTACCGTGCCCTTGTCATGACAAACCGCCATGCCCACTCTCATCACAGTAATCCATGAAACATTTCAGATCAATGCTCAATGCCCTTCTCATCACAATGCTCCGTTACCTCTGTCGTAACAATGCTCCATGACACCTGCCATCATAATATTCCACGGCCTTGTCATCACAAGGCTCCATGACCCTTGTCATCACAATGCTCCAAGATCCATGTAATCACAATGCTCCATGCCCTTGTCATCACAAAGCTCCATGACGCATGTCATCAGAATGTTCCATGGTCTTCTCCTCACAATGCTCCATGCCCTTGTCATCACAATGCTCGAAGACTCCAGTAATCACAATGTTCCATTCCCTTTTTCATCAGAATGCTCCATTAGATTTGTCATCACAAGTCTCCATGGTCATCTCCTCACAATGCTCCAAGACCTTGTCATCACCATGCTCCATTCCCTTGTCATCACAATGCTCCCTGACACTTGTCGTCAGCATGCTCCTTGAAACCTGTCACCAAAAGGCTACACGCCTTTTTCATCACAAAGCCCCATGCCGTTTTCATCCCAATGCTCCATGACATTGTCATCAAAATATTCCTCAAGCTTGTCATCAGAAAGCTCCATGACCCTTGTCATCACAACGCTCCATGCACTTGTCAGAACAATGCTCCCTGACCCTTGTCATCACAATGCTCCAAGCCATTGTCATTCACAATGCTCCATTACCTTTGTCATCAGAATCCTCCATGACACTTGGCATCACAATGCTCCATGACATTGCCATCACAATGGGCCATTACATATGTCATCACAATGCTCCCTGACACCTATCTTCACAATACTGCATGACCTTTGTCATCACAAAGCTCCATGACCCTTGGCATCACAATGCTCCATGTCATTGTCATCACAATGCTCCATGAACCCTCTCATCACATTGCTCCATGCCCTTGTCATCACAAAGCTCCATGGCACTTGTCATCACAATGCTCGATGCCCTTCTCATCACAATGCTCCATGCCCTTGTCATTACAATCCTCCATGACCCATGTATCACAGTGTACCGTGCCCTTGTCATCACAATGCGCCATGCCCACTCTCATCACAATAATCCATGAAATATTTCAGACCAATGCTCAATGCACTTCTCATCACAATGCTCCATTACCTCTGTCATAACAAGCTCCATGACCCCTGCCATCACAATGTTCCACGGCCTTGTCATCACAAGGCTCCAGCACCCTTGTCAGCACAATGCTCCAAGACCCATGTAATCACAATGCTCCATGCCTTTGTCATCACAAAGCTCCATGACGCATGTCATCACAATGTTCCATGGCCTTCGCCTCACAATGATCCATGCCCTTGTCATCACAATGCTTCAAGACCCCCGTAATCACAATGCTCCATGCCCCTTTTCATAAGAATGCTCCATTAGACTTGTCATCACAAGTCTCCATGGTCATCTCATCACAATGCTCCAAGACCTTGTCATCAACATGCTCCATTCCCTTGTCATCACAATGCTCCATGACCCCTGTCATCACAATACTCCATGCACATTTTTAGCCCAATGCTCCATGACCCTTGTCATCACAATGATCCATGCCCTTGTCATCACAATGCTCCATGCACTTGTCAGCACAATTCTCCCTGATCCTTGTCATCACAATGCTCCAAACCATTGTCACCACAATGCTCCATTACCTTTGTCATCAGAATCCTCCATGACACTTGGCATCACAGTGCTCCATGCCATTGTCATCACAATGCTCCATGACCCCTGTCATCACAATGCTCCGTGACTACAGTCATCACAATGCTTCATAACGTTTGTCATCACAACAATCCATGCCCGCGTCATCACAAGGCTCTGTGACCTTTGTAACCACAATGCTCCGTGACCCTTGTCATCACAATGCTCCATGCCTTTGTCAGAACAATGCTCCATGACCCTTGTCATCAAATTGTGCCATGCGCTTTTCACCACAATGATCCACAACCTTGTCATCGCTATGCTCCATAAACCTTGTAATCACAATGCTCAATGCACTTCTCATCCAAATACTCTCTCACATGAGATATCACAATGTTCCATCACTAGTCATCACAATCCTCCCTCACCCCTGTTATCACAATGTTCCATGACACCTGTCATCACAATGCTACATCCCCTTATCAGCACAATGTTCCATGACCCCTGACATCACAATGTTCCATAACCCCTGTCATCAAAATGCTCCATGACCCTTTTCATCCCAAAGCTCCATGACCCCTGGCATCACAATGTTCTATAACCCCTGGCATCAAAATGTTCCATTACACTTTTCATCAAATTGCTGCATGACCCTGTCATCAAAATGCTCCCTGCCCTTCTCATCACAATGCACCACACACTTGTCATCAAAATGCTCCATGACCTTTGTCATCACAAAGCTCCATGACCCTTGGCATCACAATGCTCCATGTCATTGTCATCACAATGCTCCATGAACCCTCTCATCACATTGCTCCATGTCCTTGTCATCACAAAGCTCCATGACACTTGTCATCACAATGCTCGATGCCATTCTCATCACAATGCTCCATGCTCTTGTCATTACAATCCTCTATGACCCATGTATCACAGTGTACCGTTCCCTTGTCATGACAAACCGCCATGCCCACTCTCATCACAGTAATCCATGAAACATTTCAGATCAATGCTCAATGCCCTTCTCATCACAATGCTCCGTTACCTCTGTCGTAACAATGCTCCATGACACCTGCCATCATAATATTCCACGGCCTTGTCATCACAAGGCTCCATGACCCTTGTCATCACAATGCTCCAAGTTCCATGTAATAACAATGCTCCATGCCCTTGTCATCACAAAGCTCCATGACGCATGTCATCAGAATGTTCCATGGTCTTCTCAAAATGCTCCATGCCCTTGTCATCACAATGCTCGAAGACTCCAGTAATCACAATGTTCCATTCCCTTTTTCATCAGAATGCTCCATTAGATTTGTCATCACAAGTCTCCATGGTCATCTCCTCACAATGCTCCAAGACCTTGTCATCACCATGCTCCATTCCCTTGTCATCACAATGCTCCATGACCCCTGTCATCACAATACTCCATGAACATTTTCAGCCCAATTCTCTATGACCTTCTCATCACAATGCTCCATGACCAATATCATCACAATGCTCCATGACCACTGTCATCACAACACTCCATGACACCTGACAACATAATGATCCGGGACTCTTGTCACCACAGTGCTCCATGACACCTGTCATCACAATGCTCCATTCCTTTGTCAGCAAAATGCTAAATGGCCTTGTCATTACAATGCGCTAGGCGCTTGTCATCACAATACTCCATTACTGTTGTCATCACAATTTCCCATGAACCTTGGGATCACATTGCTGCATGCCCTTGTCATCTAAATGCTCCATGCTCCTTGAAATCAAAATGATCCATGACCTCTGTCATCACAATGCTCAAAACCCTTGTGATCACAATGTTCCATAACACTTGTCCTCACAACGCTCCATGATGCCTGTCATCACAATACTCCATGCCCTTTTCATCACAATGTTCCATGACCATTGTCATCACAATTCTCAATACACTTGTCATCACAATGCTCCCTGACACTTGTCTTCAGCATGCTCCTTGAAACCTGTCACCAAAAGGCTACACGCCTTTTTCATCACAAAGCCCCATGCCGTTTTCATCCCAATGCTCCATGCCATTGTCATCAAAATACTCCACAAGCTTGTCATCAGAAAGCTCCATGACCCTTGTCATCACAATGCTCCATGCACTTGTCAGAACAATGCTCCCTGACCCTTGTCATCACAATGCTCCAAGCCATTGTCATTCACAATGCTCCATTACCTTTGTCATCAGAATCCTCCATGACACTTGGCATCACAATGCTCCATGACATTGCCATCACAATGGGCCATTACATATGTCATCACAATGCTCCCTGACACCTATCTTCACAATACTGCATGACCTTTGTCATCACAAAGCTCCATGACCCTTGGCATCACAATGCTCCATGTCATTGTCATCACAATGCTTCATGAACCCTCTCATCACATTGCTCCATGCCCTTGTCATCACAAAGCTCCATGGCACTTGTCATCACAATGCTCGATGCCCTTCTCATCACAATGCTCCATGCCCTTGTCATTACAATCCTCCATGACCCATGTATCACAGTGTACCGTGCCCTTGTCATCACAATGCGCCATGCCCACTCTCATCACAATAATCCATGAAATATTTCAGACCAATGCTCAATGCACTTCTCATCACAATGCTCCATTACCTCTGTCATAACAAGCTCCATGACCCCTGCCATCACAATGTTCCACGGCCTTGTCATCACAAGGCTCCAGGACCCTTGTCAGCACAATGCTCCAAGACCCATGTAATCACAATGCTCCATGCCCTTGTCATCACAAAGCTCCATGACGCATGTCATCACAATGTTCCATGGCCTTCGCCTCACAGTGCTCCATGCCCTTGTCATCACAATGCTTCAAGGCCCCCGTAATCACAATGCTCCATGCCCCTTTTCATAAGAATGCTCCTTTAGAATTGTCATCACAAGTCTCCATGGTCATCTCATCACAATGCTCCAAGAACTTGTCATCAACATGCTCCATTCCCTTGTCATCACAATGCTCCATGACCCCTGTCATCACAATACTCCATGCACATTTTTAGCCCAATGCTCCATGACCCTTGTCATCACAATGATCCATGCCCTTGTCATCACAATGCTCCATGCACTTGTCAGCACAATGCTCCCTGATCCTTGTCATCACAATCCTCCAAACCATTGTCACCACAATGCTCCATTACCTTTGTCATCAGAATCCTCCATGACACTTGGCATAACAATGCTCCATGCCATTGTCATCACAATGCTCCATGACCCCTGTCATCACAATGCTCCGTGACTACAGTCATCACAATGCTTCATAACGTTTGTCATCACAACAATCCATGCCCGCGTCATCACAAGGCTCTGTGACCTTTGTAACCACAATGCTCCGTGACCCTTGTCATCACAATGCTCCATGCCTTTGTCAGAACAATGCTCCATGACCCTTGTCATCAAATTGTGCCATGCGCTTTTCACCACAATGATCCACAACCTTGTCATCGCTATGCTCCATAAACCTTGTAATCACAATGCTCCATGCTCTTCTCATCCAAATACTCTCTCACATGAGATATCACAATGTTCCATCCCTAGTCATCACAATCCTCCCTCACCCCTGTTATCACAATGTTCCATGACCCCTGTCATCACAATGCTACATCCCCTTATCAGCACAATGTTCCATGACCCCTGACATCACAATGTTCCATAACCCCTGTCATCAAAATGCTCCATGACCCTTTTCATCCCAAAGCTCCATGACCCCTGGCATCACAATGTTCTATAATCCCTGGCATCAAAATGTTCCATTACAATTTTCATCAAATTGCTGCATGACCCTGTCATCAAAATGCTCCCTGCCCTTCTCATCACAATGCACCACACACTTGTCATCAAAATGCTCCATGACCTTTGTCATCACAAAGCTCCATGACCCTTGGCATCACAATGCTCCATGTCATTGTCATCACAATGCTCCATGAACCCTCTCATCACATTGCTCCATGTCCTTGTCATCACAAAGCTCCATGACACTTGTCATCACAATGCTCGATGCCATTCTCATCACAATGCTCCATGCTCTTGTCATTACAATCCTCTATGACCCATGTATCACAGTGTACCGTTCCCTTGTCATGACAAACCGCCATGCCCACTCTCATCACAGTAATCCATGAAACATTTCAGATCAATGCTCAATGCCCTTCTCATCACAATGCTCCGTTACCTCTGTCGTAACAATGCTCCATGACACCTGCCATCATAATATTCCACGGCCTTGTCATCACAAGGCTCCATGACCCTTGTCATCACAATGCTCCAAGTTCCATGTAATAACAATGCTCCATGCCCTTGTCATCACAAAGCTCCATGACGCATGTCATCAGAATGTTCCATGGTCTTCTCAAAATGCTCCATGCCCTTGTCATCACAATGCTCGAAGACTCCAGTAATCACAATGTTCCATTCCCTTTTTCATCAGAATGCTCCATTAGATTTGTCATCACAAGTCTCCATGGTCATCTCCTCACAATGCTCCAAGACCTTGTCATCACCATGCTCCATTCCCTTGTCATCACAATGCTCCATGACCCCTGTCATCACAATACTCCATGAACATTTTCAGCCCAATTCTCTATGACCTTCTCATCACAATGCTCCATGACCAATATCATCACAATGCTCCATGACCACTGTCATCACAACACTCCATGACACCTGACAACATAATGATCCGGGACTCTTTTCACCACAGTGCTCCATGACACCTGTCATCACAATGCTCCATTCCTTTGTCAGCAAAATGCTAAATGGCCTTGTCATTACAATGCGCTAGGCGCTTGTCATCACAATACTCCATTACTGTTGTCATCACAATTTCCCATGAACCTTGGGATCACATTGCTGCATGCCCTTGTCATCAAAATGCTCCATGCTCCTTGAAATCAAAATGATCCATGACCTCTGTCATCACAATGCTCAAAACCCTTGTGATCACAATGTTCCATAACACTTGTCCTCACAACGCTCCATGATGCCTGTCATCACAATACTCCATGCCCTTTTCATCACAATGTTCCATGACCATTGTCATCACAATTCTCAATACACTTGTCATCACAATGCTCCCTGACACTTGTCTTCAGCATGCTCCTTGAAACCTGTCACCAAAAGGCTACACGCCTTTTTCATCACAAAGCCCCATGCCGTTTTCATCCCAATGCTCCATGCCATTGTCATCAAAATACTCCACAAGCTTGTCATCAGAAAGCTCCATGACCCTTGTCATCACAATGCTCCATGCACTTGTCAGAACAATGCTCCCTGACCCTTGTCATCACAATGCTCCAAGCCATTGTCATTCACAATGCTCCATTACCTTTGTCATCAGAATCCTCCATGACACTTGGCATCACAATGCTCCATGACATTGCCATCACAATGGGCCATTACATATGTCATCACAATGCTCCCTGACACCTATCTTCACAATACTGCATGACCTTTGTCATCACAAAGCTCCATGACACTTGGCATCACAATGCTCCATGTCATTGTCATCACAATGCTTCATGAACCCTCTCATCACATTGCTCCATGCCCTTGTCATCACAAAGCTCCATGGCACTTGTCATCACAATGCTCGATGCCCTTCTCATCACAATGCTCCATGCCCTTGTCATTACAATCCTCCATGACCCATGTATCACAGTGTACCATGCCCTTGTCATCACAATGCGCCATGCCCACTCTCATCACAATAATCCATGAAATATTTCAGACCAATGCTCAATGCACTTCTCATCACAATGCTCCATTACCTCTGTCATAACAAGCTCCATGACCTCTGCCATCACAATGTTCCACGGCCTTGTCATCACAAGGCTCCAGGACCCTTGTCAGCACAATGCTCCAAGACCCATGTAATCACAATGCTCCATGCCCTTGTCATCACAAAGCTCCATGACGCATGTCATCACAATGTTCCATGGCCTTCGCCTCACAGTGCTCCATGCCCTTGTCATCACAATGCTTCAAGGCCCCCGTAATCACAATGCTCCATGCCCCTTTTCATAAGAATGCTCCTTTAGAATTGTCATCACAAGTCTCCATGGTCATCTCATCACAATGCTCCAAGACCTTGTCATCAACATGCTCCATTCCCTTGTCATCACAATGCTCCATGACCCCTGTCATCACAATACTCCATGCACATTTTTAGCCCAATGCTCCATGACCCTTGTCATCACAATGATCCATGCCCTTGTCATCACAATGCTCCATGCACTTGTCAGCACAATGCTCCCTGATCCTTGTCATCACAATCCTCCAAACCATTGTCACCACAATGCTCCATTACCTTTGTCATCAGAATCCTCCATGACACTTGGCATAACAATGCTCCATGCCATTGTCATCACAATGCTCCATGACCCCTGTCATCACAATGCTCCGTGACTACAGTCATCACAATGCTTCATAACGTTTGTCATCACAACAATCCATGCCCGCGTCATCACAAGGCTCTGTGACCTTTGTAACCACAATGCTCCGTGACCCTTGTCATCACAATGCTCCATGCCTTTGTCAGAACAATGCTCCATGACCCTTGTCATCAAATTGTGCCATGCGCTTTTCACCACAATGATCCACAACCTTGTCATCGCTATGCTCCATAAACCTTGTAATCACAATGCTCCATGCTCTTCTCATCCAAATACTCTCTCACATGAGATATCACAATGTTCCATCCCTAGTCATCACAATCCTCCCTCACCCCTGTTATCACAATGTTCCATGACCCCTGTCATCACAATGCTACATCCCCTTATCAGCACAATGTTCCATGACCCCTGACATCACAATGTTCCATAACCCCTGTCATCAAAATGCTCCATGACCCTTTTCATCCCAAAGCTCCATGACCCCTGGCATCACAATGTTCTATAATCCCTGGCATCAAAATGTTCCATTACAATTTTCATCAAATTGCTGCATGACCCTGTCATCAAAATGCTCCCTGCCCTTCTCATCACAATGCACCACACACTTGTCATCAAAATGCTCCATGACCTTTGTCATCACAAAGCTCCATGACCCTTGGCATCACAATGCTCCATGTCATTGTCATCACAATGCTCCATGAACCCTCTCATCACATTGCTCCATGTCCTTGTCATCACAAAGCTCCATGACACTTGTCATCACAATGCTCGATGCCATTCTCATCACAATGCTCCATGCTCTTGTCATTACAATCCTCTATGACCCATGTATCACAGTGTACCGTTCCCTTGTCATGACAAACCGCCATGCCCACTCTCATCACAGTAATCCATGAAACATTTCAGATCAATGCTCAATGCCCTTCTCATCACAATGCTCCGTTACCTCTGTCGTAACAATGCTCCATGACACCTGCCATCATAATATTCCACGGCCTTGTCATCACAAGGCTCCATGACCCTTGTCATCACAATGCTCCAAGTTCCATGTAATAACAATGCTCCATGCCCTTGTCATCACAAAGCTCCATGACGCATGTCATCAGAATGTTCCATGGTCTTCTCAAAATGCTCCATGCCCTTGTCATCACAATGCTCGAAGACTCCAGTAATCACAATGTTCCATTCCCTTTTTCATCAGAATGCTCCATTAGATTTGTCATCACAAGTCTCCATGGTCATCTCCTCACAATGCTCCAAGACCTTGTCATCACCATGCTCCATTCCCTTGTCATCACAATGCTCCATGACCCCTGTCATCACAATACTCCATGAACATTTTCAGCCCAATTCTCTATGACCTTCTCATCACAATGCTCCATGACCAATATCATCACAATGCTCCATGACCACTGTCATCACAACACTCCATGACACCTGACAACATAATGATCCGGGACTCTTGTCACCACAGTGCTCCATGACACCTGTCATCACAATGCTCCATTCCTTTGTCAGCAAAATGCTAAATGGCCTTGTCATTACAATGCGCTAGGCGCTTGTCATCACAATACTCCATTACTGTTGTCATCACAATTTCCCATGAACCTTGGGATCACATTGCTGCATGCCCTTGTCATCAAAATGCTCCATGCTCCTTGAAATCAAAATGATCCATGACCTCTGTCATCACAATGCTCAAAACCCTTGTGATCACAATGTTCCATAACACTTGTCCTCACAACGCTCCATGATGCCTGTCATCACAATACTCCATGCCCTTTTCATCACAATGTTCCATGACCATTGTCATCACAATTCTCAATACACTTGTCATCACAATGCTCCCTGACACTTGTCTTCAGCATGCTCCTTGAAACCTGTCACCAAAAGGCTACACGCCTTTTTCATCACAAAGCCCCATGCCGTTTTCATCCCAATGCTCCATGCCATTGTCATCAAAATACTCCACAAGCTTGTCATCAGAAAGCTCCATGACCCTTGTCATCACAATGCTCCATGCACTTGTCAGAACAATGCTCCCTGACCCTTGTCATCACAATGCTCCAAGCCATTGTCATTCACAATGCTCCATTACCTTTGTCATCAGAATCCTCCATGACACTTGGCATCACAATGCTCCATGACATTGCCATCACAATGGGCCATTACATATGTCATCACAATGCTCCCTGACACCTATCTTCACAATACTGCATGACCTTTGTCATCACAAAGCTCCATGACACTTGGCATCACAATGCTCCATGTCATTGTCATCACAATGCTTCATGAACCCTCTCATCACATTGCTCCATGCCCTTGTCATCACAAAGCTCCATGGCACTTGTCATCACAATGCTCGATGCCCTTCTCATCACAATGCTCCATGCCCTTGTCATTACAATCCTCCATGACCCATGTATCACAGTGTACCATGCCCTTGTCATCACAATGCGCCATGCCCACTCTCATCACAATAATCCATGAAATATTTCAGACCAATGCTCAATGCACTTCTCATCACAATGCTCCATTACCTCTGTCATAACAAGCTCCATGACCTCTGCCATCACAATGTTCCACGGCCTTGTCATCACAAGGCTCCAGGACCCTTGTCAGCACAATGCTCCAAGACCCATGTAATCACAATGCTCCATGCCCTTGTCATCACAAAGCTCCATGACGCATGTCATCACAATGTTCCATGGCCTTCGCCTCACAGTGCTCCATGCCCTTGTCATCACAATGCTTCAAGGCCCCCGTAATCACAATGCTCCATGCCCCTTTTCATAAGAATGCTCCTTTAGAATTGTCATCACAAGTCTCCATGGTCATCTCATCACAATGCTCCAAGACCTTGTCATCAACATGCTCCATTCCCTTGTCATCACAATGCTCCATGACCCCTGTCATCACAATACTCCATGCACATTTTTAGCCCAATGCTCCATGACCCTTGTCATCACAATGATCCATGCCCTTGTCATCACAATGCTCCATGCACTTGTCAGCACAATGCTCCCTGATCCTTGTCATCACAATCCTCCAAACCATTGTCACCACAATGCTCCATTACCTTTGTCATCAGAATCCTCCATGACACTTGGCATAACAATGCTCCATGCCATTGTCATCACAATGCTCCATGACCCCTGTCATCACAATGCTCCGTGACTACAGTCATCACAATGCTTCATAACGTTTGTCATCACAACAATCCATGCCCGCGTCATCACAAGGCTCTGTGACCTTTGTAACCACAATGCTCCGTGACCCTTGTCATCACAATGCTCCATGCCTTTGTCAGAACAATGCTCCATGACCCTTGTCATCAAATTGTGCCATGCGCTTTTCACCACAATGATCCACAACCTTGTCATCGCTATGCTCCATAAACCTTGTAATCACAATGCTCCATGCTCTTCTCATCCAAATACTCTCTCACATGAGATATCACAATGTTCCATCCCTAGTCATCACAATCCTCCCTCACCCCTGTTATCACAATGTTCCATGACCCCTGTCATCACAATGCTACATCCCCTTATCAGCACAATGTTCCATGACCCCTGACATCACAATGTTCCATAACCCCTGTCATCAAAATGCTCCATGACCCTTTTCATCCCAAAGCTCCATGACCCCTGGCATCACAATGTTCTATAATCCCTGGCATCAAAATGTTCCATTACAATTTTCATCAAATTGCTGCATGACCCTGTCATCAAAATGCTCCCTGCCCTTCTCATCACAATGCACCACACACTTGTCATCAAAATGCTCCATGACCTTTGTCATCACAAAGCTCCATGACCCTTGGCATCACAATGCTCCATGTCATTGTCATCACAATGCTCCATGAACCCTCTCATCACATTGCTCCATGTCCTTGTCATCACAAAGCTCCATGACACTTGTCATCACAATGCTCGATGCCATTCTCATCACAATGCTCCATGCTCTTGTCATTACAATCCTCTATGACCCATGTATCACAGTGTACCGTTCCCTTGTCATGACAAACCGCCATGCCCACTCTCATCACAGTAATCCATGAAACATTTCAGATCAATGCTCAATGCCCTTCTCATCACAATGCTCCGTTACCTCTGTCGTAACAATGCTCCATGACACCTGCCATCATAATATTCCACGGCCTTGTCATCACAAGGCTCCATGACCCTTGTCATCACAATGCTCCAAGTTCCATGTAATAACAATGCTCCATGCACTTGTCATCACAAAGCTCCATGACGCATGTCATCAGAATGTTCCATGGTCTTCTCAAAATGCTCCATGCCCTTGTCATCACAATGCTCGAAGACTCCAGTAATCACAATGTTCCATTCCCTTTTTCATCAGAATGCTCCATTAGATTTGTCATCACAAGTCTCCATGGTCATCTCCTCACAATGCTCCAAGACCTTGTCATCACCATGCTCCATTCCCTTGTCATCACAATGCTCCATGACCCCTGTCATCACAATACTCCATGAACATTTTCAGCCCAATTCTCTATGACCTTCTCATCACAATGCTCCATGACCAATATCATCACAATGCTCCATGACCACTGTCATCACAACACTCCATGACACCTGACAACATAATGATCCGGGACTCTTGTCACCACAGTGCTCCATGACACCTGTCATCACAATGCTCCATTCCTTTGTCAGCAAAATGCTAAATGGCCTTGTCATTACAATGCGCTAGGCGCTTGTCATCACAATACTCCATTACTGTTGTCATCACAATTTCCCATGAACCTTGGGATCACATTGCTGCATGCCCTTGTCATCAAAATGCTCCATGCTCCTTGAAATCAAAATGATCCATGACCTCTGTCATCACAATGCTCAAAACCCTTGTGATCACAATGTTCCATAACACTTGTCCTCACAACGCTCCATGATGCCTGTCATCACAATACTCCATGCCCTTTTCATCACAATGTTCCATGACCATTGTCATCACAATTCTCAATACACTTGTCATCACAATGCTCCCTGACACTTGTCGTCAGCATGCTCCTTGAAACCTGTCACCAAAAGGCTACACGCCTTTTTCATCACAAAGCCCCATGCCGTTTTCATCCCAATGCTCCATGCCATTGTCATCAAAATATTCCACAAGCTTGTCATCAGAAAGCTCCATGACACTTGTCATCACAATGCTCCATGCACTTGTCAGAACAATGCTCCCTGACCCTTGTCATCACAATGCTCCAAGCCATTGTCATTCACAATGCTCCATTACATTTGTCATCAGAATCCTCCATGACACTTGGCATCACAATGCTCCATGACATTGCCATCACAATGGGCCATTACATATGTCATCACAATGCTCCCTGACACCTATCTTCACAATACTGCATGACCTTTGTCATCACAAAGCTCCATGACACTTGGCATCACAATGCTCCATGTCATTGTCATCACAATGCTCCATGAACCCTCTCATCACATTGCTCCATGCCCTTGTCATCACAAAGCTCCATGGCACTTGTCTTCACAATGCTCGATGCCCTTCTCATCACAATGCTCCATGCCCTTGTCATTACAATCCTCCATGACCCATGTATCACAGTGTACCGTGCCCTTGTCATCACAATGCACCATGCCCACTCTCATCACAATAATCCATGAAATATTTCAGACCAATGCTCAATGCACTTCTCATCACAATGCTCCATTACCTCTGTCATAACAAGCTCCATGACCCCTGCCATCACAATGTTCCACGGCCTTGTCATCACAAGGCTCCAGGACCCTTGTCAGCACAATGCTCCAAGACCCATGTAATCACAATGCTCCATGCCCTTGTCATCACAAAGCTCCATGACGCATGTCATCACAATGTTCCATGGCCTTCGCCTCACAATGCTCCATGCCCTTGTCATCACAATGCTTCAAGACCCCCGTAATCACAATGCTCCATGCCCCTTTTCATAAGAATGCTCCATTAGACTTGTCATCCCAAGTCTCCATGGTCATCTCATCACAATGCTCCAAGACCTTGTCATCAACATGCTCCATTCCCTTGTCATCACAATGCTCCATGACCCCTGTCATCACAATACTCCATGCACATTTTTAGCCCAATGCTCCATGACCCTTGTCATCACAATGCTCCATGCCCTTGTCATCACAATGCTCCATGCACTTGTCAGCACAATGCTCCCTGATCCTTGTCATCACAATGCTCCAAACCATTGTCACCACAATGCTCCATTACCTTTGTCATCAGAATCCTCCATGACACTTGGCATCACAATGCTCCATGCCATTGTCATCACAATGCTCCATGACCCCTGTCATCACAATGCTCCGTGACTACAGTCATCACAATGCTTCATAACGTTTGTCATCACAACAATCCATGCCCGCGTCATCACAAGGCTCTGTGACCTTTGTAACCACAATGCTCCGTGACCCTTGTCATCACAATGCTCCATGCCTTTGTCAGAACAATGCTCCATGACCCTTGTCATCAAATTGTGCCATGTGCTTTTCACCACAATGATCCACAACCTTGTCATCGCTATGCTCCATAAACCTTGTAATCACAATGCTCCATGCACTTCTCATCCAAATACTCTCTCACATGAGATATCACAATGTTCCATCCCTAGTCATCACAATCCTCCCTCACCCCTGTTATCACAATGTTCCATGACCACTGTCATCACAATGCTACATCCCCTTATCAGCACAATGTTCCATGACCCCTGACATCACAATGTTCCATAACCCCTGTCATCAAAATGCTCCATGACCCTTTTCATCCCAAAGCTCCATGACCCCTGGCATCACAATGTTCTATAACCCCTGGCATCAAAATGTTCCATTACACTTTTCATCAAATTGCTGCATGACCCTGTCATCAAAATGCTCCCTGCCCTTCTCATCACAATGCACCACACACTTGTCATCAAAATGCTCCATGACCTTTGTCATCACAAAGCTCCATGACCCTTGGCATCACAATGCTCCATGTCATTGTCATCACAATGCTCCATGAACCCTCTCATCACACTGCTCCATGTCCTTGTCATCACAAAGCTCCATGACACTTGTCATCACAATGCTCGATGCCATTCTCATCACAATGCTCCATGACATTGTCATTACAATCCTCCATGACCCATGTATCACAGTGTACCGTGCCTTTGTCATGACAAACCGCCATGCCCACTCTCATCACAGTAATCCATGAAACATTTCAGATCAATGCTCAATGCCCTTCTCATCACAATGCTCCGTTACCTCTGTCGTAACAATGCTCCATGACACCTGCCATCATAATATTCCACGGCCTTGTCATCACAAGTCTCCATGACCCTTGTCATCACAATGCTCCAAGTTCCATGTAATCACAATGCTCCATGCCCTTGTCATCACAAAGCTCCATGACGCATGTCATCAGAATGTTCCATGGTCTTCTCCTCACAATGCTCCATGCCCTTGTCATCACAATGCTCGAAGACTCCAGTAATCACAATGTTCCATTCCCTTTTTCATCAGAATGCTCCATTAGATTTGTCATCACAAGTCTCCATGGTCATCTCCTCACAATGCTCCAAGACCTTGTCATCACCATGCTCCATTCCCTTGTCATCACAATGCTCCATGACCCCTGTCATCACAATACTCCATGAACATTTTCAGCCCAATTCTCTATGACCGTCTCATCACAATGCTCCATGACCAATATCATCACAATGCTCCATGACCACTGTCATCACAACACTCCATGACACCTGACAACATAATGATCCGGGACTCTTGTCATCACAATGCTCCAAGACCCCTGTAATCACAATGCTCCATGACCCCTGTCATCACAATACTCCATGAACATTTTCAGCCCAATGCTCCATGACCATTGTCATCACAATGATCCATGCCCTTGTCATCCCAATGTTCCATGACACTTGTTTTCACAAGGCTCTGTGACGCTTGTCACCACAGTGCTCCATGACACCTGTCATCACAATGCTCCATTCCTTTGTCAGCAAAATGCTAAATGGCCTTGTCATTACAATGCGCTAGGCGCTTGTCATCACAATACTCCATTACTGTTGTCATCACAATCCTCCATGAACTTTGGGATCACATTGCTTCATGCCCTTGTCATCACAATGCTCCATGCTCCTTGAAATCTAAATGATCCATGACCTCTGTCATCACAATGCTCCAAACCCTTGTGATCACAATGTTCCATAACACTTGTCCTCACAACGCTCCGTGATGACTGTCATCACAATAATCCATGCCCTTTTCATCACAATGCTCCATGACCTTTGTCATCACAATTCTCAATACACTTGTCATCACAATGCTCCCTGACACTTGTCATCAGAATGCTCCTTGAACCCTGTCACGAAAAGGCTCCATGCCTTTTTCATCACAAAGCCCCATGCCCTTTTCATCCCAATGCTCCATGCCATTGTCATCAATATACTACACAAGCTTGTCATCAGAATGCTCCATGACCCTTGTCATCACAATTCTCCATGCACTTGTCAGCACAATGCTCCCTGACACTTGTCATCACAATGCTCCAAGCCATTGTCATCACAATGCTCCATTACCTTTGTGATCAGAATCCTCAATGGAAGTTTGCATCACAATGCTCCATGCCATTGTCATCACAATGGACCATTACATATGTCATCACAATGCTCCCTGACACCTCTCTTTACAATACTGCATTACCTGGTCATCACAATGCTCCCTGCCGTTCTCATCACAATGCACCACACCCTTGTCATCAAAATGCTCCATGACCTTTGTCATCACAAAGCTCCATGACCCTTGGCATCACAATGCTCCATGTCATTGTCATCACAATGCTCCATGAACCCTCGCATCACATTGCTCCATGCCCTTGTCATCACAAAGCTCCATGGCACTTGTCATCACAATGCTCGATGCCCTTCTCATCACAATGTTCCATGCCCTTGTCATTACAATCCTCCATGACCCATGTATCACAGTGTACCGTGCCCTTGTCATCACAATGCGCCATGCCCACTCTCATCACAATAATCCATGAAATATTTCAGACCAATGCTCAATGCACTTCTCATCACAATGCTCCATTACCTCTGTCATAACAAGCTCCATGACCCCTGCCATCACAATGTTCCACGGCCTTGTCATCACAAGTCTCCAGGACCCTTGTCAGCACAATGCTCCAAGACCCATGTAATCACAATGCTCCATGCCCTTGTCATCACAAAGCTCCATGACGCATGTCATCACAATGTTCCATGGCCTTCGCCTCACAATGCTCCATGCCCTTGTCATCACAATGCTTCAAGACCCCCGTAATCACAATGCTCCATGCCCCTTTTCATAAGAATGCTCCATTAGACTTGTCATCACAAGTCTCCATGGTCATCTCATCACAATGCTCCAAGACCTTGTCATCAACATGCTCCATTCCCTTGTCATCACAATGCTCCATGACCCCTGTCATCACAATACTCCATGCACATTTTCAGCCCAATGCTCCATGACCCTTGTCATCACAATGATCCATGCCCTTGTCATCACAATGCTCCATGCACTTGTCAGCACAATGCTCCCTGATCCTTGTCATCACAATGCTCCAAACCATTGTCACCACAATGCTCCATTACCTTTGTCATCAGAATCCTCCATGACACTTGGCATCACAATGCTTCATGCCATTGTCATCACAATGCTCCATGACCCCTGTCATCACAATGCTCCATGACTACAGTCATCACAATGCTTCATAACGTTTGTCATCACAACAATCCATGCCCGCGTCATCACAAAGCTCTGTGACCTTTGTAACCACAATGCTCCGTGACCCTTGTCATCACAATGCTCCATGCCTTTGTCAGAACAATGCTCCATGACCCTTGTCATCAAATTGTGCCATGCGCTTTTCACCACAATGATCCACAACCTTGTCATCGCTATGCTCCATAAACCTTGTAATCACAATGCTCCATGCACTTCTCATCCAAATACTCTCTCACATGAGATATCACAATGTTCCATCACTAGTCATCACAATCCTCCCTCACCCCTGTTATCACAATGTTCCATGACCCCTGTCATCACAATGCTACATCCCCTTATCAGCACAATGTTCCATGACCCCTGACATCACAATGTTCCATAACCCCTGTCATCAAAATGCTCCATGACCCTTTTCATCCCAAAGCTCCATGACCCCTGGCATCACAATGTTCTATAACCCCTGGCATCAAAATGTTCCATTACACTTTTCATCAAATTGCTGCATTACCCTGTCATCAAAATGCTCCCTGCCCTTCTCATCACAATGCACCACACACTTGTCATCAAAATGCTCCATGACCTTTGTCATCACAAAGCTCCATGACCCTTGGCATCACAATGCTCCATGTCATTGTCATCACAATGCTCCATGAAACCTCTCATCACATTGCTCCATGTCCTTGTCATCACAAAGCTCCATGACACTTGTCATCACAATGCTCGATGCCATTCTCATCACAATGCTCCATGACCTTGTCATTGCAATCCTCAATGACCCATGTATCACAGTGTACCGTGCCCTTGTCATGACAAACCGCCATGCCCACTCTCATCACAGTAATCCATGAAACATTTCAGATCAATGCTCAATGCCCTTCTCATCACAATGCTCCGTTACCTCTGTCGTAACAATGCTCCATGACACCTGCCATCATAATATTCCACGGCCTTGTCATCACAAGGCTCCATGACCCTTGTCATCACAATGCTCCAAGATCCATGTAATCACAATGCTCCATGCCCTTGTCATCACAAAGCTCCATGACGCATGTCATCAGAATGTTCCATGGTTTTCTCCTCACAATGCTCCATGCCCTTGTCATCACAATGCTCGAAGACTCCAGTAATCACAATGTTCCATTCCCTTTTTCATCAGAATGCTCCATTAGATTTGTCATCACAAGTCTCCATGGTCATCTCCTCACAATGCTCCAAGACCTTGTCATCACCATGCTCCATTCCCTTGTCATCACAATGCTCCATGACCCCTGTCATCACAATACTCCATGAACATTTTCAGCCCAATTCTCTTTGACCTTCTCATCACAATGCTCCATGACCAATATCATCACAATGCTCCATGACCACTGTCATCACAACACTCCATGACACCTGACAACACAATGATCCGGGACTCTTGTCATCACAATGCTCCAAGACCCCTGTAATCACAATGCACCATGACCCCTGTCATCACAATACTCCATGAACATTTTCAGCCCAATGCTCCATGACCCTTGTCATCACAATGATCCATGCCCATGTTATCCCAATGTTCCATGACCCATGTATTCACAATGCTCCATGACGCTTGTCATCACAGTGCTCCATGACACCTGTCATCACAATGCTCCATGCCTTTGTCAGCAAAATACTACATGACCTTGTCATTACAATGCTCTATGCACTTGTCATCACAATACTCCATTTCCATTGTCATCACAATCCTCCATGAACTTTGGGATCACATTGCTTCATGCCCTTGTCATCACAATGCTCCATGCTCCTTGAAATCAAATAATCCATGACCTCTGTCATCACAATGCTCCAAACCCTTGTGATCACAATGTTCCATAACACTTGTCCTCACAACGCTCCGTGATGCCTGTCATCACAATAATCCATGCCCTTTTCATCACAATGCTCCATGACCTTTGTCATCACAATTCTCAATACACTTGTCATCACAATGCTCCCTGACACTTGTCATCAGAATGCTCCTTGAACCCTGTCACGAAAAGGCTCCATGTCTTTTTCATCACAAAGCCCCATGCCCTTTTCATCCCAATGCTCCATGCCATTGTCATCAATATACTCCACAAGCTTGTCATCAGAATGCTCCATGACCCTTGTCATCACAATTCTCCATGCACTTGTCAGCACAATGCTCCCTGACACTTGTCATCACAATGCTCCAAGCCATTGTCATCACAATGCTCCATTACCTTTGTGATCAGAATCCTCAATGGAAGTTTGCATCACAATGCTCCATGCCATTGTCATCACAATTTGCCATTACATATGTCATCACAATGCTCCCTGACACCTCTCTTTACAATACTGCATTACCTGGTCATCACAATGCTCCCTGCCGTTCTCATCACAATGCACCACACCCTTGTCATCAAAATGCTCCATGACCTTTGTCATCACAAAGCTCCATGACCCTTGGCCTCACAATGCTCCATGTCATTGTCATCACAATGCTCCATGAAACCTCTCATCACATTGCTCCATGCCCTTGTCATCACAAAGCTCCATGGCACTTGTCATCACAATGCTCGATGCCCTTCTCATCACAATGCTCCATGCCCTTGTCATTAAAATCCTCCATGACCCATGTATCACAGTGTACCGTGCCCTTGTCATCACAATGCACCATGCCCACTCTCATCACAATAATCCATGAAATATTTCAGACCAATGCTCAATGCACTTCTCATCACAATGCTCCATTACCTCTGTCATAACAAGCTCCATGACCCCTGCCATCACAATGTTCCACGGCCTTGTCATCACAAGGCTCCAGGACCCTTGTCAGCACAATGCTGCAAGACCCATGTAATCACAATGCTCCATGCCCTTGTCATCACAAAGCTCCATGACGCATGTCATCACAATGTTCCATGGCCTTCGCCTCACAATGCTCCATGCCCTTGTCATCACAATGCTTCAAGACCCCCGTAATCACAATGCTCCATGCCCCTTTTCATAAGAATGCTCCATTAGACTTGTCATCACAAGTCTCCATGGTCATCTCATCACAATGCTCCAAGACCTTGTCATCAACATGCTCCATTCCCTTGTCATCACAATGCTCCATGACCCCTGTCATCACAATACTCCATGCACATTTTTAGCCCAATGCTCCATGACCCTTGTCATCACAATGATCCATGCCCTTGTCATCACAATGCTCCATGCACTTGTCAGCACAATGCTCCCTGATCCTTGTCATCACAATGCTCCAAACCATTGTCACCACAATGCTCCATTACCTTTGTCATCAGAATCCTCCATGACACTTGGCATCACAATGCTCCATGCCATTGTCATCACAATGCTCCATGACCCCTGTCATCACAATGCTCCGTGACTACAGTCATCACAATGCTTCATAACGTTTGTCATCACAACAATCCATGCCCGCGTCATCACAAGGCTCTGTGACCTTTGTAACCACAATGCTCCGTGACCCTTGTCATCACAATGCTCCATGCCTTTGTCAGAACAATGCTCCATGACCCTTGTCATCAAATTGTGCCATGCGCTTTTCACCACAATGATCCACAACCTTGTCATCGCTATGCTCCATAAACCTTGTAATCACAATGCTCCATGCACTTCTCATCCAAATACTCTCTCACATGAGATATCACAATGTTCCATCACTAGTCATCACAATCCTCCCTCACCCCTGTTATCACAATGTTCCATGACCCCTGTCATCACAATGCTACATCCCCTTATCAGCACAATGTTCCATGACCCCTGACATCACAATGTTCCATAACCCCTGTCATCAAAATGCTCCATGACCCTTTTCATCCCAAAGCTCCATGACCCCTGGCATCACAATGTTCTATAACCCCTGGCATCAAAATGTTCCATTACACTTTTCATCAAATTGCTGCATGACCCTGTCATCAAAATGCTCCCTGCCCTTCTCATCACAATGCACCACACACTTGTCATCAAAATGCTCCATGACCTTTGTCATCACAAAGCTCCATGACCATTGGCATCACAATGCTCCATGTCATTGTCATCACAATGCTCCATGAACCCTCTCATCACATTGCTCCATGTCCTTGTCATCACAAAGCTCCATGACACTTGTCATCACAATGCTCGATGCCATTCTCATCACAATGCTCCATGCTCTTGTCATTACAATCCTCCATGACCCATGTATCACAGTGTACCGTTCCCTTTTCATGACAAACCGCCATGCCCACTCTCATCACAGTAATCCATGAAACATTTCAGATCAATGCTCAATGCCCTTCTCATCACAATGCTCCGTTACCTCTGTCGTAACAATGCTTCATGACACCTGCCATCATAATATTCCACGGCCTTGTCATCACAAGGCTCCATGACCCTTGTCATCACAATGCTCCAAGTTCCATGTAATCACAATGCTCCATGCCCTTGTCATCACAAAGCTCCATGACGCATGTCATCAGAATGTTCCATGGTCTTCTCAAAATGCTCCATGCCCTTGTCATCACAATGCTCGAAGACTCCAGTAATCACAATGTTCCATTCCCTTTTTCATCAGAATGCTCCATTAGATTTGTCATCACAAGTCTCCATGGTCATCTCCTCACAATGCTCCAAGACCTTGTCATCACCATGCTCCATTCCCTTGTCATCACAATGCTCCATGACCCCTGTCATCACAATACTCCATGAACATTTTCAGCCCAATTCTCTATGACCTTCTCATCACAATGCTCCATGACCAATATCATCACAATGCTCCATGACCACTGTCATCACAACACTCCATGACACCTGACAACATAATGATCCGGGACTCTTGTCACCACAGTGCTCCATGACACCTGTCATCACAATGCTCCATTCCTTTGTCAGCAAAATGCTAAATGGCCTTGTCATTACAATGCGCTAGGCGCTTGTCATCACAATACTCCATTACTGTTGTCATCACAATTTCCCATGAACCTTGGGATCACATTGCTGCATGCCCTTGTCATCAAAATGCTCCATGCTCCTTGAAATCAAAATGATCCATGACCTCTGTCATCACAATGCTCAAAACCCTTGTGATCACAATGTTCCATAACACTTGTCCTCACAACGCTCCATGATGCCTGTCATCACAATACTCCATGCACTTTTCATCACAATGTTCCATGACCATTGTCATCACAATTCTCAATACACTTGCCATCACAATGCTCCCTGACACTTGTCTTCAGCATGCTCCTTGAAACCTGTCACCAAAAAGCTACACGCCTTTTTCATCACAAAGCCCCATGCCGTTTTCATCCCAATGCTCCATGCCATTGTCATCAAAATACTCCACAAGCTTGTCATCAGAAAGCTCCATGACCCTTGTCATCACAATGCTCCATGCACTTGTCAGAACAATGCTCCCTGACCCTTGTCATCACAATGCTCCAAGCCATTGTCATTCACAATGCTCCATTACCTTTGTCATCAGAATCCTCCATGACACTTGGCATCACAATGCTCCATGACATTGCCATCACAATGGGCCATTACATATGTCATCACAATGCTCCCTGACACCTATCTTCACAATACTGCATGACCTTTGTCATCACAAAGCTCCATGACCCTTGGCATCACAATGCTCCATGTCATTGTCATAACAATGCTCCATGAACCCTCTCATCACATTGCTCCATGCCCTTGTCATCACAAAGCTCCATGGCACTTGTCATCACAATGCTCGATGCCCTTCTCATCACAATGCTCCATGCCCTTGTCATTACAATCCTCCATGACCCATGTATCACAGTGTACCGTGCCCTTGTCATGACAAACCGCCATGCCCACTCTCATCACAATAATCCATGAAATATTTCCGACCAATGCTCAATGCACTTCTCATCACAATGCTCCATTACCTCTGTCATAACAAGCTCCATGACCCCTGCCATCACAATGTTCCACGGCCTTGTCATCACAAGGCTCCAGGACCCTTGTCAGCACAATGCTCCAAGACCCATGTAATCACAATGCTCCATGCCCTTGTCATCACAAAGCTCCATGACGCATGTCATCACAATGTTCCATGGCCTTCGCCTCACAGTGCTCCATGCCCTTGTCATCACAATGCTTCAAGGCCCCCGTAATCACAATGCTCCATGCCCCTTTTCATAAGAATGCTCCTTTAGACTTGTCATCACAAGTCTCCATGGTCATCTCATCACAATGCCCCAAGACCTTGTCATCAACATGCTCCATTCCCTTGTCATCACAATGCTCCATGACCCCTGTCATCACAATACTCCATGCACATTTTTAGCCCAATGCTCCATGACCCTTGTCATCACAATGATCCATGCCCTTGTCATCACAATGCTCCATGCACTTGTCAGCACAATGCTCCCTGATCCTTGTCATCACAATGCTCCAAACCATTGTCACCACAATGCTCCATTACCTTTGTCATCAGAATCCTCCATGACACTTGGCATCACAATGCTCCATGCCATTGTCATCACAATGCTCCATGACCCCTGTCATCACAATGCTCCGTGACTACAGTCATCACAATGCTTCATAACGTTTGTCATCACAACAATCCATGCCCGCGTCATCACAAGGCTCTGTGACCTTTGTAACCACAATGCTCCGTGACCCTTGTCATCACAATGCTCCATGCCTTTGTCAGAACAATGCTCCATGACCCTTGTCATCAAATTGTGCCATGCGCTTTTCACCACAATGATCCACAACCTTGTCATCGCTATGCTCCATAAACCTTGTAATCACAATGCTCCATGCACTTCTCATCCAAATACTCTCTCACATGAGATATCACAATGTTCCATCCCTAGTCATCACAATCCTCCCTCACCCCTGTTATCACAATGTTCCATGACCCCTGTCATCACAATGCTACATCCCCTTATCAGCACAATGTTCCATGACCCCTGACATCACAATGTTCCATAACCCCTGTCATCAAAATGCTCCATGACCCTTTTCATCCCAAAGCTCCATGACCCCTGGCATCACAATGTTCTATAATCCCTGGCATCAAAATGTTCCATTACAATTTTCATCAAATTGCTGCATGACCCTGTCATCAAAATGCTCCCTGCCCTTCTCATCACAATGCACCACACACTTGTCATCAAAATGCTCCATGACCTTTGTCATCACAAAGCTCCATGACCCTTGGCATCACAATGCTCCATGTCATTGTCATCACAATGCTCCATGAACCCTCTCATCACATTGCTCCATGTCCTTGTCATCACAAAGCTCCATGACACTTGTCATCACAATGCTCGATGCCATTCTCATCACAATGCTCCATGCTCTTGTCATTACAATCCTCCATGACCCATATATCACAGTGTACCGTTCCCTTGTCATGACAAACCGCCATGCCCACTCTCATCACAGTAATCCATGAAACATTTCAGATCAATGCTCAATGCCCTTCTCATCACAATGCTCCGTTACCTCTGTCGTAACAATGCTCCATGACACCTGCCATCATAATATTCCACGGCCTTGTCATCACAAGGCTCCATGACCCTTGTCATCACAATGCTCCAAGTTCCATGTAATCACAATGCTCCATGCCCTTGTCATCACAAAGCTCCATGACGCATGTCATCAGAATGTTCCATGGTCTTCTCAAAATGCTCCATGCCCTTGTCATCACAATGCTCGAAGACTCCAGTAATCACAATGTTCCATTCCCTTTTTCATCAGAATGCTCCATTAGATTTGTCATCACAAGTCTCCATGGTCATCTCCTCACAATGCTCCAAGACCTTGTCATCACCATGCTCCATTCCCTTGTCATCACAATGCTCCATGACCCCTGTCATCACAATACTCCATGAACATTTTCAGCCCAATTCTCTATGACCTTCTCATCACAATGCTCCATGACCAATATCATCACAATGCTCCATGACCACTGTCATCACAACACTCCATGACACCTGACAACATAATGATCCGGGACTCTTGTCACCACAGTGCTCCATGACACCTGTCATCACAATGCTCCATTCCTTTGTCAGCAAAATGCTAAATGGCCTTGTCATTACAATGCGCTAGGCGCTTGTCATCACAATACTCCATTACTGTTGTCATCACAATTTCCCATGAACCTTGGGATCACATTGCTGCATGCCCTTGTCATCAAAATGCTCCATGCTCCTTGAAATCAAAATGATCCATGACCTCTGTCATCACAATGCTCAAAACCCTTGTGATCACAATGTTCCATAACACTTGTCCTCACAACGCTCCATGATGCCTGTCATCACAATACTCCATGCCCTTTTCATCACAATGTTCCATGACCATTGTCATCACAATTCTCAATACACTTGTCATCACAATGCTCCCTGACACTTGTCGTCAGCATGCTCCTTGAAACCTGTCACCAAAAGGCTACACGCCTTTTTCATCACAAAGCCCCATGCCGATTTCATCCCAATGCTCCATGCCATTGTCATCAAAATATTCCACAAGCTTGTCATCAGAAAGCTCCATGACACTTGTCATCACAATGCTCCATGCACTTGTCAGAACAATGCTCCCTGACCCTTGTCATCACAATGCTCCAAGCCATTGTCATTCACAATGCTCCATTACCTTTGTCATCAGAATCCTCAATGACACTTGGCATCACAATGCTCCATGACATTGCCATCACAATGGGCCATTACATATGTCATCACAATGCTCCCTGACACCTATCTTCACAATACTGCATGACCTTTGTCATCACAAAGCTCCATGACACTTGGCATCACAATGCTCCATGTCATTGTCATCACAATGCTCCATGAAACCTCTCATCACATTGCTCCATGCCCTTGTCATCACAAAGCTCCATGGCACTTGTCATCACAATGCTCGATGCCCTTCTCATCACAATGCTCCATGCCCTTGTCATTACAATCCTCCATGACCCATGTATCACAGTGTACCGTGCCCTTGTCATCACAATGTGCCATGCCCACTCTCATCACAATAATCCATGAAATATTTCAGACCAATGCTCAATGCACTTCTCATCACAATGCTCCATTACCTCTGTCATAACAAGCTCCATGACCCCTGCCATCACAATGTTCCACGGCCTTGTCATCACAAGGCTCCAGGACCCTTGTCAGCACAATGCTCCAAGACCCATGTAATCACAATGCTCCATGCCCTTGTCATCACAAAGCTCCATGACGCATGTCATCACAATGTTCCATGGCCTTCGCCTCACAATGCTCCATGCCCTTGTCATCACAATGCCTCAAGACCCCCGTAATCACAATGCTCCATGCCCCTTTTCATAAGAATGCTCCATTAGACTTGTCATCACAAGTCTCCATGGTCATCTCATCACAATGCTCCAAGACCTTGTCATCAACATGCTCCATTCCCTTGTCATCACAATGCTCCATGACCCCTGTCATCACAATACTCCATGCACATTTTTAGCCCAATGCTCCATGACCCTTGTCATCACAATGATCCATGCCCTTGTCATCACAATGCTCCATGCACTTGTCAGCACAATGCTCCCTGATCCTTGTCATCACAATGCTCCAAACCATTGTCACCACAATGCTCCATTACCTTTGTCATCAGAATCCTCCATGACACTTGGCATCACAATGCTCCATGCCATTGTCATCACAATGCTCCATGACCCCTGTCATCACAATGCTCCGTGACTACAGTCATCACAATGCTTCATAACGTTTGTCATCACAACAATCCATGCCCGCGTCATCACAAGGCTCTGTGACCTTTGTAACCACAATGCTCCGTGACCCTTGTCATCACAATGCTCCATGCCTTTGTCAGAACAATGCTCCATGACCCTTGTCATCAAATTGTGCCATGCGCTTTTCACCACAATGATCCACAACCTTGTCATCGCTATGCTCCATAAACCTTGTAATCACAATGCTCCATGCACTTCTCATCCAAATACTCTCTCACATGAGATATCACAATGTTCCATCACTAGTCATCACAATCCTCCCTCACCCCTGTTATCACAATGTTCCATGACCACTGTCATCACAATGCTACATCCCCTTATCAGCACAATGTTCCATGACCCCTGACATCACAATGTTCCATAACCCCTGTCATCAAAATGCTCCATGACCCTTTTCATCCCAAAGCTCCATGACCCCTGGCATCACAATGTTCTATAACCCCTGGCATCAAAATGTTCCATTACACTTTTCATCAAATTGCTGCATGACCCTGTCATCAAAATGCTCCCTGCCCTTCTCATCACAATGCACCACACACTTGTCATCAAAATGCTCCATGACCTTTGTCATCACAAAGCTCCATGACCCTTGGCATCACAATGCTCCATGTCATTGTCATCACAATGCTCCATGAACCCTCTCATCACACTGCTCCATGTCCTTGTCATCACAAAGCTCCATGACACTTGTCATCACAATGCTCGATGCCATTCTCATCACAATGCTCCATGACATTGTCATTACAATCCTCCATGACCCATGTATCACAGTGTACCGTGCCTTTGTCATGACAAACCGCCATGCCCACTCTCATCACAGTAATCCATGAAACATTTCAGATCAATGCTCAATGCCCTTCTCATCACAATGCTCCGTTACCTCTGTCGTAACAATGCTCCATGACACCTGCCATCATAATATTCCACGGCCTTGTCATCACAAGGCTCCATGACCGTTGTCATCACAATGCTCCAAGTTCCATGTAATCACAATGCTCCATGCCCTTGTCATCACAAAGCTCCATGACGCATGTCATCAGAATGTTCCATGGTCTTCTCCTCACAATGCTCCATGCCCTTGTCATCACAATGCTCGAAGACTCCAGTAATCACAATGTTCCATTCCCTTTTTCATCAGAATGCTCCATTAGATTTGTCATCACAAGTCTCCATGGTCATCTCCTCACAATGCTCCAAGACCTTGTCATCACCATGCTCCATTCCCTTGTCATCACAATGCTCCATGACCCCTGTCATCACAATACTCCATGAACATTTTCAGCCCAATTCTCTATGACCGTCTCATCACAATGCTCCATGACCAATATCATCACAATGCTCCATGACCACTGTCATCACAACACTCCATGACACCTGACAACATAATGATCCGGGACTCTTGTCATCACAATGCTCCAAGACCCCTGTAATCACAATGCTCCATGACCCCTGTCATCACAATACTCCATGAACATTTTCAGCCCAATGCTCCATGACCATTGTCATCACAATGATCCATGCCCTTGTCATCCCAATGTTCCATGACACTTGTTTTCACAAGGCTCTGTGACGCTTGTCACCACAGTGCTCCATGACACCTGTCATCACAATGCTCCATTCCTTTGTCAGCAAAATGCTAAATGGCCTTGTCATTACAATGCGCTAGGCGCTTGTCATCACAATACTCCATTACTGTTGTCATCACAATCCTCCATGAACTTTGGGATCACATTGCTTCATGCCCTTGTCATCACAATGCTCCATGCTCCTTGAAATCTAAATGATCCATGACCTCTGTCATCACAATGCTCCAAACCCTTGTGATCACAATGTTCCATAACACTTGTCCTCACAACGCTCCGTGATGACTGTCATCACAATAATCCATGCCCTTTTCATCACAATGCTCCATGACCTTTGTCATCACAATTCTCAATACACTTGTCATCACAATGCTCCCTGACACTTGTCATCAGAATGCTCCTTGAACCCTGTCACGAAAAGGCTCCATGCCTTTTTCATCACAAAGCCCCATGCCCTTTTCATCCCAATGCTCCATGCCATTGTCATCAATATACTACACAAGCTTGTCATCAGAATGCTCCATGACCCTTGTCATCACAATTCTCCATGCACTTGTCAGCACAATGCTCCCTGACACTTGTCATCACTATGCTCCAAGCCATTGTCATCACAATGCTCCATTACCTTTGTGATCAGAATCCTCAATGGAAGTTTGCATCACAATGCTCCATGCCATTGTCATCACAATGGACCATTACATATGTCATCACAATGCTCCCTGACACC